>NC_086322.1:91463653-91816153 GCF_036172605.1 Pelobates fuscus
GAGCGGCTTTTGCATAGAGTTTTGGAGCCATTCTGGAAATTGTTTTGCAGTTGTTTTGGTACTTTTTGGTGCATTTCTCAAGCTGTGGACAAAGGTAGGGAGTTGAGCTTCGTCGTTTGCATGCCTTTTATTGTTTGTTCTGCATTGTGGGTTGGTTTCCATGCCAGCTCATTTTGACTTTTTTTCTGACCTCCAGAACGGATTCATTGGTTTTCAATGCATTCCTACGGGAAACCGTGTTTCAGGTTTACACATTTTTCGCAATAAGAAACGTCCTGGAGAACGCATTAAATCCGTAAACCGAGGTCCCACTGTACACACACACTTTTATTTCCTATATTTGAATAACATATTATAAAATAATTAAAGCATTTTATAATATATGATTACATTATAAGTGTATTTTGAGATGTAAGGGAAAAAAAAGGATTGCCCAGACCAAAATATGCAAATAACAGAGCTTTTATTAGTTATAATTAAGAATAAATAACGGTGAGGAAGTGAGTAAAGAATTATACACACTCCCTTAAACAGGGATCTTAAAGGGTGCAATATAGGGCACTATATTGTCTACAGCAATTATGTTGCAATTTGACTCTTAAGGTAAAAAGTTGCTATTTCTAGCAGAGATTGAACAGTGTTCCTCTTATTCAGTTTACTGATGATGAGATTGTTTGGCAGAAACTGTTACAGTTGCAGTTCTTTGAAGGGTGCAGGATTAAGCACTAATATCTGTCTCTTGCAGCACAGATTATTGTTGCTGGGAATGCTTGATCACTGTTCTGAGTAAGCTTGGTCACTGTTAGGGGGGACCGTAAATGTAAGTCTCTCTCTATTGTTGCTGCTGACAGAGATTATTATCACAGCGGATCGCCAGTCCAGGAGTCACTTTAACAGCTTTTTTGTCCATGGTCGGGAAAGGGTTAAACATTTTTAATTTCTTATTTATTTTTATTCCGGTAATCCAAACACATATAGGATTCAGTTAATAATGCAATCAAACAGTAAATGGGCAGTATGCTTTGGTACAGTGGTTGCATATATTCTGTGCATTGTCATTGTTACATTTTGGTTATGCAGTTATATGTACATATTCAATACCTTCTGTAGATTGCGAGCCAGCTCAACCCATATGTTGTTAAGATACTATGTTGGTGGCTAGCCCCGCAGCCCACATAGAAACTTAGAATGTGACGGCAGATAAGAACCATTCGGCCCATCTAGTCTGCCCAATTTTCTAAATACTTTTATTAGTCCCTGGCCTTATCTTATAGTTAGGATAGCCTTATGCCTATCCCACGCATGCTTAACCCCTTAAGGACCAAACTTCTGGAATAAAAGGGAATCATGACATGTCACACGTCATGTGTCCTTAAGGGGTTAAACTCCTTTACTGTGTTAACCTCTACCACTTCAGCTGGAAGGCTATTCCATGCATCCACTACCCTCTCAGTAAAGTAATACTTCCTGATATTATTTTTAAACCTTCGTCCCTCTAATTTAAGACTATATCCTCTTGTTGTGGTAGTTTTTCTTCTTTTAAATATAGTCTCCTCCACATGCCGCTCTATGTAGGTATGATCTCTGAAGTACACAATAGAGTCCTGTTTGGGTGCTTTAACCCCCTGTGGTATGCCTGCCTGTGTGGACACTGTGTTTTTTCAGGAGATTCCAGCTCTGGGCTGGATGAGAGGGCTCCTATAGAGAGGAGAAAGAGAGAGGAAGCGAGAGGAGGGTTTATTAAAGACAGGTGTAGTGCCGCCGTGGGTCTTCTTGGTAAGGGTGAGGGAGGGTAGGTGATGTTGGTGAGTGTCCCTGTGGGTTCTGCTCTTTTCAAACTGTGTTGGTGAAGGGTTTCTAGTGTGGTTACAGTTTTTCCTTTGTTCAATGGTTGCTGTGCCCGGAGCCGCAGTACTTAGGCTCGCCCTCCCCTCCAGCCATTCGTTTCATTTGCCCCATGCAGCTAGGTTTTTGTTATGTCTATCAGAACTCTCATGAGCCATATTTTCGTACTGACCGTTGAGAGATACCTGTTGGATCACATCACCTATGGGGAGGGGGCTGTGGTGGATTTCCACCTCCTAGCTAAAAGCAAGTTTGCTGCTATCAATATGTGAAATGCCAGGGTCCCTTGTTGTTTTGAGAGGTGATCAGGGAACATGAACAGCAGGAAGAATTCCGCTGATTCCGGTATCGGTTTGTTTATAACTTCCCCAATTAGCTTGGCTATTCCCTCCCAGAAGGGTCTGATTATCGAGCATTCCCACCAGACATGTAACATTGTTCCTTTGTCAGTGGTGCATCTCCAACATTTGTCATAGGTGTTTGGGAACATATCTGCTAACCTCGTTGGTGTTAGGTACCATCTGGTGGCTATTTTCCTTATTAATTCTATGTGAGAGTTGCATCTTGTGTATTTTTTGTGTATCTTGAAGGCCCCAGACCAGGCAGCGTCATGTATCTCATGACCTAGGTCTTTCCCCAAGTCTATGGTATATTTAGGCATAGGGAGTCTGCCATCCCTCAGAATTACATCGTAACAAGTTGCTATTACCTTCTTTGGTATCAGTCCTGCGCACATTTTCTCTATGTTGGTCATGCTTTGTATCGTGGGCGGGTTGAGAGATCTTGCTTGGTTAATGGTTTTCAGTAGGGATTTTAGCTGTAAATATGGTAGGCAGCCTATCTGGGGTAAGCCCAGTGACTGGTTGAGTTGGGGAAAGGGGTCAAGCCTTCCCCACTCCATGTTTGGTGCAGAAACTGTATTCCCCTGCTTTCCCATTCCCTGCTGTCAAAGTTGCGAATGTAATATTTGAAGCATTTAAGTGGTGTAGCTAGCGATATCGGACTCCAGGAGGAAAACCTATCTTTTTTGCCATCCCATGTCCTTAGCATCAGGGCCGTGGTGGGCAGTATGTTGTGCATTTGTGGTCGTAGGGGCTTTGGTATCCAAAATAAGTAAGAGATCCCCTCTGCCAGGGACCAGTGAGACTCAATCTCCACCCATGGTGGTTGGTACTTTGTGTCTTGGGCTGTAAGGGTGTGACTGAGTAATGTGGCTGTGTAGTACTCTAGAATGTCTGGTCTCATTCTTAGAAATTGACCATTAGGTATATTGGTAAGCCATGGACGGTGATGGCAATTATCAATTTCAATATAACTGTTAACGTCCGCTAATTTGAAAAAGGTGCGTGTCATTAGGATATTGCTGGATACATAAATATCAAGGTCTAAAAAAATTAATGTAGGTTTTACTAGCATTTTTGGTTAGTCTAATGCCCCAATTATTTGTGTTTAAATTATCATAAAAAGTATTAAAATGGTCCATAGATCCCTTCCAAATAATTAAAATGTTGTCTATATACCTTCTATAGACGACTATAGACATATCTGTCATTATGGTAAAGTTCTTTTCCCAAAATGACATAAAAAGGTTTGTGTAATTAGGCGCAAACTTGGTCCCATAGTGGTACCCCTAATATGAACAAAAAAATCACCACCAAACCAAAAATAATTATTTGAAATCATATTTATACCCTCTAAAATAAATTGGATTTGTGTATCTCAAACGGTATGTGATTACTTAAGAAATAATTCAACAGCTTCACAGCCTTTTGTGTGTTCAATAATAGTGTAAAAGCTGTCACGTCACAAATAATTAAAATGTAGTATTCTACCCACTTAAAATTCTCTAAAATATTCAAAAGGCTCATAGAGTCTTGTAAAAAGAAAGAACACATTTTAACCAGTGGTTGTAAATGTGCATCAATATATTGGTGATAAAATATAATTAATCCCAGAAACTATAGGTCTACCTGGGGGATTAGTGGGATCTTTATAACTTTTTGGAAGGATGTATATTACAGGGATTCTAGGATAGTCTACAGTTAAACTTTTTTTGCCCTTATTTTAAGATCAATTCCTTTGTTTAAAAGCATTTGATACTTCTGTTTAATGTCACTAGTAGGATCTTTGTTTAGTTTAATATATGTATCATTTTCTTGTAGTTGTCTATTGATCTCCTGTATATAAACATCTGTATTTTGGATTACTACCCTTCCGCAGTTATCCGCAGGCTTTATGATAATTGAGGAATCTTTATTTCGTTTTTCCATAGCTTTCCTCTCTTTAAATTACAAGTTAAAATTATATTTAGATAGGGGTTTGATATTATAAATGTTTTTTTCTTTCTACATACAACTCTCCCTTCTTGTGTCCCTCTTCTGACCTTCTTAACCTTTTTTTGGGGTGTTTTCTACATAGTCGGCCGTCCTCCTTTTTGGTTCTCCATAGTCTGCCAGCCCTCTTCTTGGTTCTTAAAAGACTTCCTCATCCCTTCTGTCATTTCTCAGACTTTCAAATAGTTGTTTTTTTTAAACCCTATAATCACTTCTTTCCCATCTCTTGTTAGTAGTTTTGGGGCCTTTCCACGCATTTGTTGTTGAAGGAAATCTTTTTTTTTTCTCTGGGCTCTCTATTACTCTTTTCTCTATCTGGGGGTGTCTGTAGGTTTATGATATTGAGGTTTTCATACAATTCTTCAATTGACCCCTTTTAGCAACCGGTGATGGGAGGTGGGAGGGAGAGGGGACCTGCAGTGTCAGGAAAACAATTTGTCTTCCTGGCACTGGAGAGTCCCTTTAAAGATGTAATTATTGTGTAGTTTATGGTACAAAGAGGTTCCCTGTCTCTGTGCCCTTGCAAAACTTGCTGCTGCTCTAAAACTGCTTCATCATTCAAGGTACAGGACATAGCAATTTTGCCATTACAATAGGTGTATATGTTAAGTTTCAATTGCATTTAGGTGATCCCTGTCAAAATGCTGGCTCTAGGGGTGTTCTGTATACAAAATGTCACTTTGGCCCTTAATTGTGCCGATTTTGTGCAAGTGTGCCGTTTTACTTTTAAACCCGTTTTTCCACCTTTATACACTTAAGCCTTTTTTTTTTTTCTCTCGCTCTGTTTTCTGTAAACAGTGAAATAATCAGTCTTTCTGGCACTTTTTTTCTCCTTTTTTCCCTCTGATGATTTTACCAATGATTGCAGTCACAATAAAAGGATGATATTACTAGGGGGAAAAAAACATTCACAATTTAAAGGCCATTTTAGTCTATACAGAAAGGGAGAATATGAAAATCTGTCACACATGCAGTTGTGGAAAATTGTCTTGAAAAAAGGTGCACTTAAAGAAGCACTCCACTGCCCAGATTGTAACAAAAAGAAAAGTCACTATTTATTAGATATAGCTCCATTGAATACATGCATGAATTTTTCATGGAGATATATCTTAAAGCTTAGCAAGCCCTCCAATTTTTCCCTGGAAGCACAAGAACCGACTTGGAGCCCAAGTGCACATGCACACGGCGGGAGCTGAGGAGCTGGTCTGAGGTCTGTGAGAGTGCCCAAGTAGAGCGTGCATGTCACTTCCGTTAGCTCAGGGAATCTAACGGAAGTAGTAAGGAATCCTCCCTGGCTGTTTGATTGACAGCCAGTGGGGACTCCCTAATTAATTTCTAAAAGTGCTGATTTCTCAATAAAAAACTATTATAAATTGGGGTTAAACTAGGGTACTCCTAGTGCCCATAAAGCACCTCAGCAAGTTTTTTCCTTTTTATAAATTTGAAGCCACAACTTTGTGAACAAAATATATATATATATATATATATATATATATATATATATATATATATAAATCTATATATCTATGTATTAAGGCAATTTGGCTGGGATGTGTGGGAGGTGCTTGGTATCCACTCCTAGCCTACTTAAGGCACACCCCTTACCTTGCTCCTTACTGTTCAAGGTCAGCATTGAATGAGAATCCACTTCCGGGTTCTCTCAGACGCAATCTTGGTTTTCAGTATCCACGAGTTTTTCCGCAGCAAGCTGTGTCCAGGAATCCTGTTTCAGGCCTTTCCGTCCGTCCAGCTTCTTCTGACCCCAGTCTTCGTCGTAGATCGCGTCCCAGGGACTCCTAAACTGTAAGTTAGACCTGTCACGCCAGGATCGATTCCCACCGCGCATGGTACAGCACGGGTCCTCGCTTTACGGTTTTTCCCTGTTATTCTGCAAATTGAGCAAGCCGTTAGCGGCTTCATTTCGTACGGTTATTCGGCTAATCATATATTAGTTAAGTGATCATTTCGCATATAACTGTTCCCTTGCTACAGTGAAACAAGTTATCAGTTCGGTTGTTTTGCCGTTCGGCACTTAATTCATGATATGCTTAAACACGCTTGCTGTTCGCATAAAGTTCATACGTTTAAACTATTCGTCCCAGCTTCTGTTTCCCTTCACATTGGGTTTCGGTTTTCTTTCTATGTATTACGCATAAATCCTTTCGTGGATTACATTTCATCATTTCATGTATATACCATTCGGTTAACGATTTGCTTGATTAAATAGACAGATTATTTCCATTACTGTTTAAAGGTATCAGTATTTTATCAATGTCCATACAAAACCAGCTCACATATCTAATATACTAATCCAACCAATCATACGTCTTTTACAGTACAGATATATATGTATATATATATATATAACTTTACATCATTTTAAAGCATTGTGTTTTTTCCCTGCCACATTTATTATATAACATATATATGCTGTTTAAACATAGGCCACGGCCTCCCTCACCCCATCCTCTTATTCTACTTGACACCCATCATACATTCCCCACTGTTTTAGACAGAATTGTGCATTAAAGCCACAGCATCACTTTGCCTTGATAACACATTTTATATTCCCATGGTATATCACTACATTTAATTTAACAAGTAATACGCCAGCAAGCCCTTAAAAAACATCGCTGGTACAGGCTACACAATCTACATCTTTCCCACACAGTCCACACTCATTATACTACTCTCTTTTACCCGTTTCAAGCTGTCCAGGTTTAAATATATTTTCACCACACGTTTTTTTCCTGTGAGATATTCATACTACCAGGTACGTACACCTGCTCATATGGTATTCTGCCATACATTTCATTTCTCCCCCCTAGGTTGGAGTACTGGCAATAGGGTCATAGGCTTCCCAATAGGTATTTACCCCTTCTTGGCAATTGCCATCAGTTAGTGGTCCCGCGAGGCCAACACCCCGCCTCAACGTTTCAGAGGCAAACACCCATCGGGCCACACGTTAGCTAGCCGCCTCGCATGTTGCATAGAGAGGGCCTCACCTGTCACTCCTTTTCCCTGTTTTTCTGTGTTACAGTCACCGAGAGGCCTAAAATTCCTGCCACTACGACTGGTGGCCTCAAATCCCCTCGCGCCAACGCATAGAGCCTCTCAAGCCACTTGGCAACTAGTAGGGCCTCACCTGTCACCAAACAAGTGTAATGTTTCGCCATCCGGCTTAGTACGATTTGGTGGTTTTCATACACGAATTAATTGTTTTGTTTGTAGTATGTCTCAGGAAGGGGTAGAGGATTTCACTCCGGCTAGAGCTATCACTCCTACACAAGGAGGAGAGGTAACTAGCCCAGCATCGATCCGATCCTGGACGATCCCTCGTATAACTACGGAATTGAGGAGACGGCAAATCCCCTACCTCGCTACAGCAAGGAAAGCAGAACTTTTCAAACTGCTACGCACTTCAACAAACAACATGGATGCCGGGGAAGGACCTAGCCAGTCCAACCCAGGAGACATACATTCCATGTTGTCATCACTCATGGCGTTCATGAGCAAGGTCAACTTCAGGCTGGAGAAACTTGAGTTACTCTAGCAGGGCCACCTGCTGCTGCTTCACAAGCACCAGTCGACTTGCTTTTAGTTGCTCCAACCATCACCCTGGATGACCAGGAAGTTAGCCCTGCTCATATGATCCCTGAGCACATAAAAAGATATATCCTGGAAGGTAAAGACGTCAACCAGGCTTCCCTGCTGATTGCCTCCCAGGATATTGTGGAAAATAAGACTTATGCTTATGATGATGTGTCTGTTGTTGTCAGATCTAGGGACACCCGCCTAAACAGAAAACGGACTATCCCTGAGTTTGTACTGGCCTTTGGTATTTACCGGGATGTCATCTGTGCGGTCTATCCCAATAGAAGAGAGGAGTTTGATCTTTATATGCACAAGCTGGTAGACCGGGGCAACAAATATGGTGGTTCAGCCTTTTATGATTACCATAGGTCTTTTTCTGCAAAAGGGTCTGGACCCTTCTCCCAGTATGGAACAAGATCCAACTGGGGAAGGATTGATACCATCATATTTTGCAGACACTTTGCAGGTCTAAGAACACCGGCTTGTGCATACTGCTCCTCTACAGCCCATACAACAAATTTCTGTCCCAACACGGCGGACGAACATACCCCCACGCAAGGAGCTAGTTCCTCTGGTGTTCCAGAGAAATTGTCAAGAGACAAACTGGGACACCCAATCAAGTTTCTGGGCAAGTCCCAGATATGTAATAATTTCAATGTTGGGTCTTGTAATTATAGTGGTTGCAGATTATTGCATATCTGTTTAAAATGTTTTAGGGCACATGCAAAAACCATGTGTCCAAATAAAATGTACTCCAAGCCTTACCTAACGTCCATTAATATGCCGGTATTTACTGCATTTATGTCACATCGTTGAAAAAAATGGAAGAATGAGACAGCGCTTACTTAACTTATAGGCAGCAACCTTAAAAGGAATCCCTCAAACCCTTTAAAATAAGACAAGACAAACAATAAAAAAGGCTGCGCCACAATCAGTAATAAAAAGTCCAGTTAAAAGGCAAAAGTCCAAATATATTATCCTTACAAATGGTCTTTAGTGATGAGGTCTTCTACTATTGCAGTGGATCCACTTTATATGAAAGATAAAAAGAGAGAAGGACAACCAATGGTGCAGTATGTAAAATTCAAATATAGACGTAAAGGAGTAATAATATAAAACTCACATTTGCCAGAGCTAATAACCAGCTCTGGGGTGAAGCGCATACAGCGGTTTAATCCCCGCTTGTGGGATATAAATGGATTCCTCTCCGTCACTGTTGTCCAATTCTCGGATAAAAAGAGACAACCAATAGTGATCACTGTATGGTAATATTGATAAAAGAATAAAAGAATGTACTTACAAGACAAGAGCAGACCAACTGCTCTGTGATGACAGCGTGGGTGGATTTATCCCCACCTAAGGATTTCTTTAGGTACAGGAAACTTCCAAAGATGTATTTCAGAGGTTTTACATAAAACCAATAAAAGGTGAATAAGATAATACTAAAAAGCCAGGGTAAAATAGATTATGTGTCTATAAAAAAGGTAATTGGCACAATAAAATGACCAAAAATACTTTAATATATATAAAAGAACACAATATTAGATATCCATAACGCGTTTCATCAAAAAGACTTTTTCAAATGGAATAACACTTTGAAAAAGTCTTTTTGACGAAACGCGTTATGGATATCGAATAGTGTGTTCTTTTATATATATATTAAAGTATTTTTGGTCATTTTATTGTGCCAATTACCTTTTTTATAGACACATAATCTATTTTACCCTGGCTTTTTAGTATTATCTTATTCACCTTTTATTGGTTTTATGTAAAACCTCTGAAATACATCTTTGGAAGTTTCCTGTACCTAAAGAAATCCTTAGGTGGGGATAAATCCACCCACGCTGTCATCACAGAGCAGTTGGTCTG
Source organism: Pelobates fuscus (assembly GCF_036172605.1). Taxonomy (NCBI): domain Eukaryota; kingdom Metazoa; phylum Chordata; class Amphibia; order Anura; family Pelobatidae; genus Pelobates; species Pelobates fuscus. The sequence continues at coordinate 91,473,295 of NC_086322.1, forward strand.
CTCTTGTCTTGTAAGTACATTCTTTTATTCTTTTATCAATATTACCATACAGTGAGCACTATTGGTTGTCTCTTTTTATCCGAGAATTGGACAACAGTGACGGAGAGGGATCCATTTATATCCCACAAGCGGGGATTAAACCGCTGTATGCGCTTCACCCCAGAGCTGGTTATTAGCTCTGGCAAATGTGAGTTTTATATTATTACTCCTTTACGTCTATATTTGAATTTTACATACTGCACCATTGGTTGTCCTTCTCGCTTTTTATCTTTCATATAAAGTGGATCCACTGCAATAGTAGAAGACCTCATCACTAAAGACCATTTGTAAGGATAATATATTTGGACTTTTGCCTTTTAACTGGACTTTTTATTACTGATTGTGGCGCAGCCTTTTTTATTATTTATGTCACATCACCCGTCTAAACACTTGGTGGACTTTCTTATCTCTGGTTTAACAGAAGGCTTCCACACGGGTATTCTACACATACCATCCGGGACTCTGGAATGCCCTAATCTACAATCTGCACAACACAACCCCACAGCGGTTGACACTCTCATAGCCCAAGAAGTGGCTGAGGGTTTCATATTGGGGCCTTTCAAATCTCCTCTATTCATAGAATGGCGCACTAACCCCCTTGGTATTGTCACAGGGAAATCTTCCCTTAAACAGAGACTCATCATTGACTTGTCGGCACCACACTCATCGGCCAACCCCAGTCTTAACTCCCTCATACCCTCCGAGGAATTCTCCCTGCAATACACCACCATAGATCACGCCATTACAGCTATCATACAAGCAGGGGTCGGAGCCTGGCTTAGTAAGACCGATATTACTAATGCCTTTAAATTGCTGCCAATCCACCCCACACTATGGCATCAAGTGGGCCGGTGACTACTATTTTTTCTCCCGTTTAACTTTTGGGTCCAAAAGTAGCCCAGCTATTTTCGACACATTTGCTGAAGCATTGTGCTGGTTACTATTGAACATAGGCAGATGCCCTACGGTATTACATTACCTGGACAATTTCTTACTGATCGAGGAAAATACTTCCCCTCCTAGTAGCCTCAAAGCTTACCACCAAGCTATTTGAGCAACTAGATGTACCAATCTCCCCTAAGAAAACAGAGGGGCCAGACACGATTATCACTTTCCTGGGTATTCAATTAGACTCAACCGCAAGCAAGCCTACCACACGACAAGGTAGAGAACATTCTTACCTACATCAACCGCTACCTTCAGCTCGGTACTTGCAACCGCAAAGAGCTACAGTCCCTGCTGGGATCACTAAATTTTGCCATGCGTATCATACCTCAAGGCCGCTCCTTCATATCCCGACTCTTGTATCTTTTTCCACACTTCCTACATGACACACACAGGTTGTCCTTAGATACCCAAGTTACGGCAGACCTACGCATGTGGAAGAGATTTTTAACCACTTGGAATGGTAAAAGTATGTTCCTCCCTCAATTGACTGACTCATCTCCGACAAGCCCACAGCCACCACCACTCCAACATTTCAACATCTAATACTGGACTAGACACCATCATGCATCATAGCAGGACACTGTCCCAATTGGCACTATCAAAAAATACACACAAAACATACGACACGGCTTTTACACTATTCAAAAGATTCCTTTTGGAACATAACATCATGCATCCATTTGTTTTTTGGGGGTTTTGCTTCTTTTTGCCACCTTAAACTCAAAATGTCATATAACACCATCAAACTTTATCTCACAGGCATTCAACACCATATGCTAATCTTACAACCAAACAACACTAGTTTCATGGCCTCTCACCAGATTAAGACTATACTCAGAGGCATTCAGAAATCTGAACCCACATGTACATCACAGAGGCTACCCATAGATAACCATATCTTCGAAGCATTGTCTAACCTGCTTGATTTAAAACCTTTTGACACCACTACAAATTCTGTAATCAAAGCAGCAATATACATAGCTTTCTACGGATTCCTAAGACCTAGAGAGTTCACTACAACCAACACAACCTACTCCTATTCTCCTCTATTCCCACTTAACAAAACACATGGATCATAACATCCTGACTCTACCTCACTCCAAAACCAGTCAGCACATACCAGTAAACATTCCATACTATCCCACGCACAACAGGTGGTGCCCCGTCAGGGTTCTTGATGCATACATACAGCATCATAATTTACTACCATCACAACCATTACTACTATTACAAGGTTCGGTACTCACCACTACAACCTTCATGACCTACGTCAGGTCTTTGCTCACTCAACTGGGCCTCAACGCAGCTAACTACTCAGGGCACTCCTTCCGCATAGGAGCAGCATCCACAGCCTCCAGTGTCAACATTCCAATTCATGTTATAAAAACACTGGGGCGCTGGAAGTCATCCGCTTACTCACGATACATACCGAACCCAGTACAAGAATTAAGGGATGCTTTCAAAAACATGTCTGGTTGATATATGTATCTGTATTGGTTGTCTGTAATAAATTTGATTATTTAATTTTTGCCCTCTTCTTTCTCAGGCCTACCTCATCGTTAGTTCTGGCACACCACAACCGACTTTCCCTTTTTACTATCCTACATTTAATTATGGTATTTCACTCTGTACTATCATAAGCACCTAACACAAGTATTAAGGCAATTTGGCCTGGATTTGTGGGAGGTGCTTGGGATCCACTCCTAGCCTACTTAAGGCACACCCCTTACCTTGCTCCTTACCGTTCGAGGTCAGCGTTGAATGACCCTCCCACCACACCACATTTTAACATTTATTTCCTTTCTATTTCTTTTTCCTGGGTCGGCCCTCTTCTTTCTCAGGCCTACCTCATCGTCGGTTCCGGCACACCACAACCGACTTGCCCTTTTTACTATCCTACATTTAATTATGGTATTTCACTCTGTACTATCATAAGCACCTAACACATTTATATATATAATCAGATTAAAACAAAAGGAAGCGGCACTCTCATCTTAATGTCACTCAGTGTGATTATGGATGACCGAGATATGTGATATAGACCGAAACGGTCTCCTTAAAGGAACTCTATAGACACCCAGAGCACTACATCTCATTGAAGTGATCTGGGTACAGTGTCCCTGCCCCCCTTAGCCCTGCAATATAAAACATTGTAGTTTCATTATATTCCCTTTAGTGTTATGAATATGGTTTTGTATTCCGAACACTATAGTATTCCTTTCAAAAGAAACAAGTTTGCCCCTCCCCCCCCGCACCTCCTTAAAAACTTTTTAATGGGCGCTCTAACCACTACAGCCCTCAGTTGTTATGGTGCCTGAAGCCCTTTGGGGCCATAGACTCCTGGCACCATAACAACTGAGGGGTTAACGGTCACCAGCTTCATATCAAGCTCAGACATTATTGGCTATAACGCAACACCAAAGTACTCATGGCACCATAACCACTGTCGCATTGTAGTGGCCATCCTGAATATCACTCCAGTCCCGTTAAGGACATTAGCCATTCATTATATCGGATAATCCCGCCCTTCGCCCATCTGAGGAGAATGGATTTCTTGGTAAATCCTAGTCCCCAGTTTGGTTGTATCTACACTCCATACTGATGAAAGAAAATAACTAGTTCCCAAGGAATGGGATCTCTAGAGTGTGTTAACCCTCAAATAATAAGCTTGTAGAAAAAGTAGCCTGTGGGCCAGAGCCCAGAGGACACTAGGAAGTCCCTGTAAGTCTGTATGATCTAAAATTTCCATTTATTTATTTAGTATCTCTAAAAATAGAATGATAACAGAAATAATAAACGTAAATAATGTATTTACACAAACATATCCAACATAAACTCATGAACGAGAGGATACAATGAAAATGAACCATATAGCCCTCAATGGGTGTAGATAGTAAAGGCAGGCTACTAGAATCAGATTAAATAAATGCATCATGTAGCTTCAGAAATAGCATCCACTATTCAAACCCATTAGATATGAATGGAGAGCAGTAAGTCAATATAATGTAAGATCTGGCACCCACTCTTATTGTTAAGCCCAATTGCATGAGTTACTATAATTGGGTACCTGAGCTTAAGTATCAACTTAAGGAGCGTTTTATATAAAGTGACCTATGAATCCATCACTTGCATATAGTCTCGTCCTGCTTTTTTTTTTTTTTTTTTAATTCTTTATTTTTGTAGTGCATGGTTTAGTTAACAAGCTCACAGTGACATTTTCAAGTGAAAAAAAAAATTCAATACAATGAGGTTGAGATCAAGTTTGTCGTGAAATGTCAGCAGTACAGCACTTTTTTTTTTTATAACATGAAAGAACAATGATGGAAACTATACAGTGCGTATGAGTGATAATAAAACCAGTTTCGTTATAGCGATTACATATCGTAGGCACTGATACTGATTTGCGACCAATAATAACAAGCTTAGTCAAATACATATATGGTGAGGTGAAGTGACCCCTAGGTCTCATAGCAGTGCTTTTTTCTGCATCGCTTTTGTTTGGGGTTAAAGGTACTTGCATGTCTGAGCCTTGGGTTGTAGGTAGCTTGGTAGTGGGAAGAGGTGTCTAAACATTTACATCAGCTAATATTCCTAAGAGAATATAGCGTTAGTCTGGCATATAGGAGTTGCTAGCTTTTACAGAAAGGATAGCTATTGCATAGTGGAGCGGGGAATCGCACCGCCAAACGATAGGATCGTGCTAAAACAGGTGTGGATATCATGTTAATTGCTGGCACATATCAATCATAGGGTCATATTAATTATGGGCACCTATTAGTCATTGGCACATATCTAATCTGGGTACATATTAATCAACCATTGGTACATGTCTAACTGGAGGTTGCTCTCTGCATTTTAGTTTGAGTTGTCCTGATTGTCTCTGGACTCTGCTCGCATTGCGAGCGGCTGCTCTCAGCGCCATTCAGCCGATCCCTCTTGCGGGCCATGCAGGGGGTGTCTCCGCGTGGCAACCTCTGTGCAGTGCAAGTGTCAGTTGTGGATTATCAGGTCCCCTCGTCCCGTTTAGTGTGGGATCACTGCCCAGTGTCCCTGTGCTGCTCCTCCATGCTTGGTTGGACTGTGTGCCTTCTGGAACTCCGTTTTCTTGGAGCCCCTCCTGGTGTGTGGACGATGGGACTGATTGTGGTCCTGTCGGGCTCCCTGTCCTGAAGGAGGTTTGTTGCTCCGGGCAGTTGCTTGAGACTGCTTTTTGCTGCGCAGGGTTGGGCGGCAGCGTTGGTCCTGTGTGCGCTGGGGCTGGTTCGCAGCGGCCATTTTATGACCTCCTCATGGGTGCTTTGAGGAGCAGCTGCCTTGTTGCTTCTCAGCATTTTGTTGTATGCGCCGTTCAAGCTTGTGCCATAAGGCTTCAAAGATCGCTTCTAGCTTTGCTGAGTAATCCGCTTGTTCAGAGTGGTCATCGGCTGGTTTCTCCGCCCTCTCCTCGGGTTGCTTGGTTTCAGCTCTGACGGCAGTCCCAGGGGTACTGCGAGTCTGTTGTGTTGCAGGCTGTGTTGTGGGGGTAATCGTCCCCAGCAGGGCTATGCTGAATTCTTGTGGGTGAGCATGTCTCACGCCGGGGGATCGTCCGCCTCCCCCAGACGCTAGGCCCTGCTCCAGGTTAGGCCACATGGCCGGCCCAGACACTCTCGTGAGGTACCGAGTCAAGACAGGCATCCTCCCATTTCTCGATCGGTCCTGCATCGCACCCTGGGCACCGTGAGCCGCTGTCGGTAATAGTTTGGTCGGAAAAAGCTTAATTGTGCCTGCTGGTGCTGGAGCTCTCACTAAGACCATCTTGGCTGTCAGGCCCCGCCCCCAGTCTCGTCCTGCTTATCAAGTTAGTCCAAATGTTAAAGAGTCACTCCATAAAATGTCTCCCCATACCGAAGGCAGATGTGGAGATTGTAGTGGTTTAGCTAATCCACCCCATACATATATGGACAGCTTGAATTGTCTAAGTCTTTCAAATGGCTATAATAACTGGAAGCTTGGAAGAACGAAGTGTTGATAAATAAAACTGAAACTCTCTAGGCTGTGTGACTAGCTCAAATCATGGATCATGGCTTTAAGAGAAACTAAGTTGATATATGTTTTCAGAGAAGCTGTTACCATCTGATACAATTGACTTAGTATAAACAGAAGCTGCACAGGGCTCAAAGAAACATTGTAGCAAACCACTTTTTATCTGTATGCCATCTGCCTAATGGTTCAACTGTTAGAGGGTTACTCCTCCTAAGATACCCAAAGTAATCCTCCCACCATAGTGCATGTGCAAAACCAAAATAACTGTGCTGTGATTTTTAAAAAATCTTTTAGAAAGATTCTGCCTGACGCGCGTTAGCAGCGCCAAAATGTGCGTCAGGTAGAATCTTTCTATAAGATTTTTTAAAATCCAAGCTTCCAGTTATTATAGCCATCTGAAAGGCTTAGACAATTCAAGCTGTCCATATATGTATGGGGTGGATTATCTCAACCACTACAATCTCCACATCTGCCTTCTGTATGGGGAGACATTTTATGGAGTGACTCTTTGATTTAACATTTGGACTAACTTGATAAGCAGGACGAGACTATATAGAAGTGATGGATTGATAGGTCACTTTATATAAAAAGCTCCTTAAATTGATACTTAAAGGATCACTATAGGGTCAGGAACACAAACGTGTATTCCTGACCCTATAGTGTTAACACCACCATCTAGCCCCCCTGGGCCCCTCATGCCTCCATAAATATAGTACAAATCTTACTGTATCCAAGCCTGAAGCTGTAAATCTGCATGCTGTTAGACTCAGAAAAACAAGCAGTCTGCTGACATGTGGTAGCCTGATCCAATCACAGTGGCTGAGACTGACAAAGAGGCAGATCAGGGGCAGAGCCAGCATGATTTAACCCCTTAAGAACCAAACTTCTGGAATAAAAGGGAATCATGACATGTCTCACATGTCATGTGTCCTTAAGGGGTTAAACACAGCCCTGGCCAATCAGCATCTCCTGATAGAGATGAATTGAATTAATGAATCTCTATGAGGAAAGTTCAGTGTCTGCATGCAGAGGGAGGATATACTGAATCACAGGATGCTGTGCACAGTGCTGCCCTTTGCTCTGATGACAGCAGATCTGAGTGGATGCCTCCATCAACTGAAAGTCCCTCTGGTTCACTCTGAGTGACTGCAACTGGAGGTGTTCCTAGCTTTCAATGTAAACACTGTATTTTCTCAGAAAATACAGTGTTTACATGAGAGAGGCTGCAGGGAGCTATAGTTCTCACCTGAAAAACCTCATTAAGCTGAAGTTGTTCCGGTGACTATAGTGTCCCTTTAAAGCTCAGGTACCCAATTATAGTAACTCATGCAATTGGGCTTAACAATAAGAGTGGGTGCCAGCTCTTATATTACATTGACTTACTGCTCTCCATTCATATCTAACGGGTTGGAATAGTGGATGCTATTTCTGAAGCTACATGATGCATTTATTTAATCTGATTCTAGTAGCCTGCCTTTACTATCTACACCCATTGAGGGCTATATGGTTCATTTTCATTGTATCCTCTCGTTCATGAGTTTATGTTGGATATGTTTGTGTAAATACATTATTTACGTTTATTATTTCTGTTATCATTCTATTTTTTAGAGATACTAAATAAATAAATGGAAATTTTAGATCATACAGACTTACAGGGACTTCCTAGTGTCCTCTGGGCTCTGGCCCACAGTTCTACTCTTTTCTACACTCCGTGCTGGCGACACATAGCAACCGGCTCGCTTGTCACCGACTCTAGTGTTTAACACGCAGTGCTTTGCGTCACTTCCTGATTGGCGAGCGGTCGCTGGCAGAGCCAATCAGCTCGCCGCGTGCTGCTGACGTCACCCGTTGTGGCCTGGCGGGGCAGGAGATGGCCGGGAAGTGGTGACGGGGCTGACGGAGAGGCGGTTGTACGCGGCGCTGTCTGTCGGCTCACTCCCACCGCCCGGCGCTGTCCCCCCGGTAGCCGCTGTCACCCGGTAGCCCCCCCAGGCGGTGAGCTGTGTCCGGGCCCAGTGTCACCATGAAGCCGGCCGCCGCGCTCGCTGTGTGTCTGCTCTGCCTGGCCGGCCTGGCTCTGGCCATTCAGGAGGAGGACGGCAACCACCGGGAGCCCCCACTGCCGCAGAAACCCGAGCCAGCCGTGCGAGCAGAGGTGAGAGCAGCCCTGGCTGTAATGGGAGTCAGGGGAGGATAATGGAGGACAGAGGGAGAAAGAGGAAATGGGAGTCAGCAGTCTGTGTACGTACACTGCGAGACCAGGTCACATGTAAAGGGGATCTGACACTCACTGAATGCACATTGCAGGAAGGAAACATGGCACACCTTGCACTTGGTAGACAAAGATGTATAAATGTTTGTGACTGGCATGGGGATCACCCACTGACTGGCATGGGGATCACCCACTGACTGGCATGGGGATCACCCACTGACTGGCATGGGGATCACCCACTGACTGGCATGGGGATCACCCACTGACTGGCATGGGGATCACCCACTGACTGGCATGGGGATCACCCTCTGACTGGCATGGGGATCACCTACTGATGGGCAGGGGGTGGCGGGCAGGGGATCACACACTGACTGGCAGGGGGTGGCGGTGTGACAGACAGTGCAGTAGAGGACCCCAGATATCAGTGCTGCATCATGACATACACATGTCCTGGTTATAGACTGGTGAGTAAAACACCTTGACAGTAGGTGCCATAAAGAAACTTCTCTCCCTTCATTGATAAAAACAGAACAAGAAAATAGGTAGCGGGTAACAGACCAGATAGCACCAGATGGAACAGTCACTAGCCCTGAACCAAATGGGACAGTCACAGTCTGGCCCCGCTTATCCTATTGTACCGCAAGGAGACTCCAGGGGTCTCCAGGGGCTTAACCCCTAAACTATATGAATGCAGAAACAGACAGAAACAAATGCTCAAGGTCTCAAACTAGAAGAAGTAATGAGACCCTAGGCATACCTGGATATACGTATAGTAGTGGAAAAATAATAAAAGATATATATATATATACACAAATACTGATAGCTGGATCCCCCCAGCCAGGGAGGAGTGCTACAAAAGTAGTGAATAAATAAATCAAATTAAATAAAGTATGTACAACTCTACTGTCTGATGGATCTGGGATAAAGCCAAAATGCAGTGGGCTATTAAGGGATAGAGGGAAAAAATAAAATAAAAAATCCTTTAATGTTAGTAATCAATAGATATATCCATATCCCTGCCCCTAATGCTTACCCAGCCATATATATATAAGACCATTGCCTGCTGCAAGCTGGGGCTTAGACCTAATTCGTAGTAGTATAGTATAGGTCCTCAGCTCTCCGGCAAAAATACAGTTAAATCAAACAAAAAGTCAATGATAAAAGATTGAACTGTATCCCAAAGGTAATGCAAGCAGGAAATAAAGCGATATAGGGAGAGAGAAATGTAGAATAGATTAAGAGGTCAGTGCTAAATGTACTGACAAATGTTTTATAAAGCCTCTCTCCCTTTTCAGCTAACTAGACAGACCTAGTAGAGAACGAGAAAAAACAAATCAAAGGTGGTGATTTAGAGCATAATGTTCCACACCCAGAGTGTTAGTCAGTGCCCATGTGAGAAACAAAGAAAAGTTAATGCTAAGAAACGCCCAACGCGCGTTTCGGTGCCTATGTCATGCACCTTCGTCAGGGACCAAAAAGGCAATGCAGGCAATGGTCTTTTATATATATGGCTGGGTAAGCATTAGGGGCAGGGATATGGATATATCTATTGATTACTAACATTAAAGGATTTTTTATTTTATTTTTTCCCTCTATCCCTTAATAGCCCACTGCATTTTGGCTTTATCCCAGATCCATCAGACAGTAGAGTTGTACATACTTTATTTAATTTGATTTATTTATTCACTACTTTTGTAACACTTTCCTCCCTGGCTGGGGGGATCCAGCTATCAGTATTTGTGTATATATATCTTTTATTATTTTTCCACTACTATACGTATATCCAGGTATGCCTAGGGTCTCATTACTTCTTCTAGTTTGAGACCTTGAGCATTTGTTTCTGTCTGTTTCTCCCTTCATTGATAAGCCAGGAGAGGTGCTGAGGTGATACAATCACTTTGTCTCCCAAGCATCTCTCTTGACATGTTAATAATGGGTGAGAGGCTGAATTCAGAATATGTGCTGCCCCAGGTTGTAACTCACTCTTACAGGCTGTTCTCCTCATTAACCTAATGCTTCTAGCACTGGCTACAGTAGTATAGAAGCAGTGTGACTGATGCCACTCTGTACTGGCAGAGACGCCAACGTGTCGGTGTCACTGAGACGTTTACCCTGCTGGAAGACGTGTTCCTGGGCAGAGCATATCAAATTAGAGTGCAGACCCATTTCCATTGTAGGGACACTCTTACCCTAATAGTTTCAGCCCTTAGGTTATTCTTGAGAAAAATGGTACAAGAGGAATTGAGTAAGCAGAGGTGTTGGCACTTAACCCTTAAAGGTAAGGTGGCTCCCGTATACTCCTGCCGCCATAAAAACTTCACTGAGCTGAAGTTGTTACGGATGTGGGATTATTCCTTGAAAGTGAACTGGGTAGGAAATAAAAAATATATATATATATCTGTACAAACAGCAGGGAAGGGCTAAGGACCACCTGCCAGGACTACATTTCCATGTTACAGTTGGCTACTTGAAATTCTGAGCCTTGCTTAATGTAACATGACCACTACAGTTCATATGTAGCCAAGGCTCTACGAGATTGGTTTGACGAAACCTGTGGCACTTCACCTCAGCTGCACTGTAATGTGGAATTTACACTGCTGTACAATGCTTTCATCAATAGAGTGAGGGTGATTGGAAAGCAATACAGGAAAACTGGTTACACCTGTAAAAAACCAAGTATGTGTGTAAATATTTCACATTAAAGGAACTCTATAGTGTTATGCACAGCTGTATTCCAAACACTATAGTGTCCCTCCCCCATAGCAGTTAAAGGGTTAACAAAAAAAACCCTTCTAAATACTCTCCTCTTTCTAGCACCAAAGTCTATTGGCGCTGGCTCCACATACTCAATTGCCAGCATCTAGGGGGATCCTAATGCGCATTCGTGGTGAGTTCCGCATTGAATCAATGCTTTCCTATTGGTGATTTGAAGACACTGGATGATGTCTTCATGCAAAACATGAGTATGTCTTGTATGATTTTACAGAGTTAAAGAACATAAACGTCTATAGTGGCTGTCTGATAGACCGTCACTAGTGGCAGTCTTAACCCTGCAATACCCATACTCGTCACTTACTGACCGGGTTCTGTTCTTACGACCCTGTCGTGAAACAAATTGGTCAGTAAGGATGCGTGCAGGTCTATCTTCGGTGAAATTTCCCTGAACATAGACAAGCGCAACAGAGCAGGAAATCTCTTAAATCTACCGTATATACTCGAATATAAGCCGACCCGAATATAAGCCGAGGCCCCTAATTTTACCCCCAAAAACTGGGAAAACGTATTGACTCGAGTATAAGACTAGGGTGGGAAATGCAGCAGCTACTGGTAAATTTCTAAATAAAATTAGATCCTAAAAAAATTATATTAATTGAATATTTATTTACTGTGTGTGAGTGCAGTGTGTGTGTGTGTGTGTGTGTGAGTGCAGTGTGTGTGTGTGAGTGCAGTGTGTGTGTGTGAGTGCAGTGTGTGTGTGTGAGTGCAGTGTGTGTGTGTGAGTGCAGTGTGTGTGTGTGAGTGCAGTGTGTGTGTGTGAGTGCAGTGTGAGTGCAGTGTGTGTGTGTGAGTGCAGTGTGTGTGTGTGAGTGCAGTGTGTGTGTGTGAGTGCAGTGTGTGTGTGTGAGTGCAGTGTGTGTGTGTGAGTGCAGTGTGTGTGTGTGTGTGAGTGCAGTGTGTGTGTGTGAGTGCAGTGTGTGTGTGTGTGTGTGTGTGTGAGTGCAGTGCGTGTGTGTGAGTGCAGTGCGTGTGTGTGAGTGCAGTGCGTGTGTGTGAGTGCAGTGCGTGTGTGTGAGTGCAGTGCGTGTGTGTGAGTGCAGTGCGTGTGTGTGAGTGCAGTGCGTGTGTGTGAGTGCAGTGCGTGTGTGTGTGAGTGCAGTGCGTGTGAGTGCAGTGCGTGTGTGTGTGAGTGCAGTGCGTGTGTGTGTGAGTGCAGTGCGTGTGTGTGTGAGTGCAGTGCGTGTGTGTGTGAGTGCAGTGCGTGTGTGTGTGAGTGCAGTGCGTGTGTGTGTGAGTGCAGTGCGTGTGTGTGTGAGTGCAGTGTGTGTGTGTGAGTGCAGTGTGTGTGTGTGAGTGCAGTGTGTGTGTGTGAGTGCAGTGTGTGTGTGTGAGTGCAGTGTGTGAGTGCAGTGTGTGTGTGTGAGTGCAGTGTGTGTGTGAGTGCAGTGTGTGTGTGTGAGTGCAGTGTGTGTGTGAGTGCAGTGTGTGTGTGAGTGCAGTGTGTGTGTGAGTGCAGTGTGTGTGTGAGTGCAGTGTGTGTGTGTGAGTGCAGTGTGTGTGTGAGTGCGTGTGTGTGCAGTGTGTGTGTGTGAGTGCGTGTGTGAGTGCAGTGTGTGTGTGTGAGTGCAGTGTGTGTGTGTGAGTGCAGTGTGTGTGTGTGAGTGCAGTGTGTGTGTGTGAGTGCAGTGTGTGTGTGTGAGTGCAGTGTGTGTGTGTGAGTGCAGTGTGTGTGTGTGAGTGCAGTGTGTGTGAGTGCAGTGTGTGTGAGTGCAGTGTGTGTGAGTGCAGTGTGTGTGAGTGCAGTGTGTGTGAGTGCAGTGTGTGTGAGTGCAGTGTGTGTGAGTGCAGTGTGTGTGTGTGTGTGAGTGCAGTGTGTGTGAGTGCAGTGTGTGTGAGTGCAGTGTGTGTGTGTGTGTGAGTGCAGTGTGTGTGTGCAGTGTGTGTGTGTGTGAGTGCAGTGTGTGTGTGTGTGTGTGAGTGCAGTGTGTGTGTGTGTGTGTGAGTGCAGTGTGTGTGTGTGTGTGTGAGTGCAGTGTGTGTGTGTGAGTGCAGTGTGTGTGTGTGTGTGTGAGTGCAGTGTGTGTGTGTGTGTGTGAGTGCAGTGTGTGTGTGTGAGTGCAGTGTGTGTGTGTGAGTGCAGTGTGTGTGTGTGAGTGCAGTGTGTGTGTGTGAGTGCAGTGTGTGTGAGTGCAGTGTGTGTGTGTGTGTGAGTGCAGTGTGTGTGTGTGTGTGAGTGCAGTGTGTGTGTGTGTGTGGTGTGTGTGTGTGCAGTGTGTGTGTGCAGTGTGTGTGTGTGTGTGTGTGTGTGTGTGTGTGTGTGTGTGTGAGTGCAGTGTGTGTGTGTGTGTGAGTGCAGTGTGTGTGTGTGTGTGAGTGCAGTGTGTGTGTGTGTGTGTGTGAGTGCAGTGTGTGTGTGTGTGTGTGTGAGTGCAGTGTGTGTGTGTGTGTGTGTGAGTGCAGTGTGTGTGTGTGTGTGAGTGCGGTGTGTGTGGGGGGTGTGTGGGGGGAGTGTGCACACAGTGTGTGTGCTGTGTGCAGCGTGTATGTGTGATGCAGAGCATTGGTGGGGGGTGGGCATTTTTTTATTATTTAGTTATTATTTTTATTTTATTATAATTTTTTGATTTTTTTTTTTTTGTCCCCCCTCCCAGCTTGTTAGTGAGGGCTCTCACTCCCTGGTGGTCCAGTGGATGGGCTGTAGGAGGGGGGCTGGCAGAGAACTCTTACTTACCTTCACAGCAGCTCCTGTCAGCTCCCTTCTCTCTCCTCCGGTCCGTGCAGCTCCCAGGTCAGCTCCCTCTGCAAGTCTCGTGGCCGCGCGGAGCGTTGCCATGGTAACCAGTGGCAACGCTCTGACCCCACGGCTCTCGCGAGACTTGCAGAGGGAGCTGACCTGGGAGCTGCACGGACCGGAGGAGAGAGAAGGGAGCTGACAGGAGCTGCAGGAAAGGTAAGTTACAGCTCTCTGCCAGCCCCTGGTCCTTGTCTGTATTATGGCAATGTAAATTGCCATAATACAGACAATTGACTCGAGTATAAGACGAGTGGGGTTTTTTCAGCACAAAAAATGTGCTGAAAAACTCGTCTTATACTCGAGTATATTCGGTATGTTTGAGGAGCATTCCATGAACATGAATTAGATGGATTCCCCGCTCTGGTGTGTTTTTCTATGTTAATGGAAATTTTAAATACCTCTAATCTATGGGGAAAATTCCCCGAACAATGACCAGCTCTCTAACGTGGGGAATCCCTTGAATCCCCACGTTAGAGAACTGGTCGTAAGTGCGAGCTGTCGTAAAACAGGTAGGTCATAAAGTGAGGACCACCTGTATAAACATTTGTAGTTAAGGGGATGGGGGCATTAAGACCACTTCAATGAGATTCAGTGGTCTGGGTGCCTATGGTGTCACTTTTCAAATGGCAAGCCTCTTCTTGGTCAAGGAAGGATTTGCCGTTTCGTTTAGTTCAATTAAATTGTGGGTCACTTCCAGCTTGTTTTTAACTTAAATATTATTATGCCTTTGCCATAGTTATTAAAGCCTGCTGAGCCTGTTCTGGCTGCAAGATTAAAATACGAGTCTGCATTTGACTCTTATAATATTAGTTTTAATTACAGTTGTTTGCTTTTCTACATTCCTAATAAAAGTCAGTTGTTTGCATGTTGTTAAGAGCTTTTGTTAATCTTTGGCTTGGGTTCTACACAGAACTGGGAAATTTCCAAAAGTTTATATACCTTTTTATATTTTTACAAAATCCCATTTTATATTTTAAAGTGGTCCTGTTAATTTTAACTTTATGAAAAGTTATTTTTGGATGTGTTGGGATTTCTGTGAATTTCCAACGCAATTAAAAGCTATACATGAGACAACATAGGGATCAATTTTTTGCCAGTACCCAAACCAGGCATTGTGACGGACCGCCTGCACCCCGACCGGGTACCTCCGTCAATCGTGGCTTCCTAGTACTTGTGAGTACCATAAGCGATGATTTATGGGGTATTCTTGGGATGAAAGTGATAGGGCCATATTGTTAGTACTTATAGGCCATCACAACCTCTTTTAATTCCACCAGATAGTGGACTCGCCCCTTAAAGTTAAAAGTAAAAATATACGTACCTATATGGCAGGTTGAAGATTTGCTGTGTCACATAAGTAACAGTCAAAAGCAAGCCAGGAACACTAGATTTTAAAATTTCCTGGCAAAAAAAAAGGCTGCAGTTAGCTGTTTTAACCAGTACAAAGCTCAATGCAGGCCAGATCTCCCCAATGGAAGCTTTGTAGTTGGCATGTTCAGAAGGCCAGAGGAAGTAAAACCCTAGTTGGGAATAGCGGCTGCCACCTTGGAAACCGTCATAGAGGTTCCAGGGAAGAGAAGACTTTAGGAGAGTGTTTGGAGGCTTCATAAACTAAGGATCGACCGATTATTGATTTTTTTTTTAGAGCCGATACTGATAATCTGCGAACATTCAGGCCGATAGGCGATAATTTACTGATAACGAAATTCTGTACATTTACCATTTAAAAAAAAAAACAACAAAACTATTTCTACACAAATCTGTCTATGCTTATTATTTATTTAGGCAATTAAAAAAAAAAAATATATTATTATTGTTATTATTATTATTAAGGTAAATGCACAAAATATACATGCCAGTCAGAATGTTTTCAAGAATATATGTGTGTAGTGGATGCAGTGAGAGTATTTGATTAGTGAATGTAGTGTGTGTGTGTGTGTGTTTATGTAGTGGATGCAGTGTGTATAGTAAATGCAGTCTGTTTGTGTAGTGGATGTGGTGTGTATAGTGAATGCAGTGTGTGTTTTTGTAGTGTGCGTATAGTGAATGCAGTGTGTGTTTTTGTAGTGTGCGTATAGTGAATGCAGTGTGTGTTTTTGTAGTGTGCGTATAGTGAATGCAGTGTGTGTTTTTGTAGTGTGCGTATAGTGAATGCAGTGTGTGTTTTTGTAGTGTGCGTATAGTGAATGCAGTGTGTGTAGTGAATGCAGTGTGTGTTTGTGTAGTGTGTGTATATAGTGAATGCAGTGTGTGTTTGTGTAGTGCGTGTATATAGTGAATGCAGTGTGTGTTTGTGTAGTGCGTGTATATAGTGAATGCAGTGTGTGTTTGTGTAGTGTGCGTATAGTGAATGCAGTGTGTGTTTGTGTAGTGTGCGTATAGTGAATGCAGTGTGTGTTTGTGTAGTGTGCGTATAGTGAATGCAGTGTGTGTTTGTGTAGTGTGTGCGTATAGTGAATGCAGTGTGTTTGTGTAGTGTGTGCGTATAGTGAATGCAGTGTGTGCGTATAGTGAATGCAGTGTGTGTTTGTGTAGTGTGTGCGTATAGTGAATGCAGTGTGTTTGTATAGTGTGTGCGTATAGTGAATGCAGTGTGTTTGTATAGTGAATGCAGTGTGTTTGTGTAGTGTGTGTATAGTGAATGCAGTGTGTTTGTGTAGTGTGTGTATAGTGAATGCAGTGTGTTTGTGTAGTGTGTGTGTATAGTGAACGCAGTGTGTGTTTGTGTAGTGTGTGTGTGTATAGTGAATGCAGTGTGTGTTTGTGTAGTGTGTGTGTGTATAGTGAATGCAGTGTGTGTTTGTGTAGTGTGTGTGTGTATAGTGAATGCAGTGTGTGTTTGTGTAGTGTGTGTGTGTGTATAGTGAATGCAGTGTGTGTTTGTGTAGTGTGTGTGTGTATAGTGAATGCAGTGTGTGTTTGTATAGTGAATGCAGTGTGTGTTTGTGTAGTGTGTGTGTGTATAGTGAATGCAGTGTGTGTTTGTGTGTAGTGTGTGTGTGTGTGTATAGTGAATGCAGTGTGTTTGTGTAGTGTGTGTAGTGAATGCAGTGTGTGTTTGTGTAGTGTGTGCGTATAGTGAATGCAGTGTGTGTTTGTGTAGTGTGTGCGTATAGTGAATGCAGTGTGTGTTTGTGTAGTGTGTGCGTATAGTGAATGCAGTGTGTTTGTGTAGTGTGTGCGTATAGTGAATGCAGTGTGTTTGTAGTGTGTGTGTATAGTGAATGCAGTGTGTTTGTGTAGTGAATGCAGTGTGTTTGTGTAGTGAATGCAGTGTGTGTTTGTGTAGTGAATGCAGTGTGTGTGTGTGTAGTGAATGCAGTGTGTGTGTGTGTAGTGTGTGTGTGTGTGTGTGTGTGTATAGTGAATGCAGTGTGTGTTTGTGTAGGTATGTAATGTGTGTAAAATGGGGGGGGGGCTTCTTTAACTTTTTTATATATATATATATATATATATATATATATATATATATATATTATTTACATTTTGTTTTAGTTCCCCCTTCTTACCTGGCCAGGGAGGAGGGATATGGCATTCCCTGGGTGGCCTGCAGCGGTCCTGGGGGGCCCAGCACACTCTTACTAACCTTCCCAGCAGCTTCCTTCAGCTCCCCTGTCTAACAACGCTGTGTCAGCCTCGGAACTCGTGAGAGTTAGACAGGGGGCTGCTGGGAATGTAAGTAAGAGTGTGCTGGGATCCCTATGACCCTGATGGCGGCCCTGGTATGCATTATCGGCATCTTTATTGGATGATACCGATATTGCTGAAAATACAGAATATCTGCCAGACCGATGATCGATCCCTATCATAAACAAAATAATAGGCTTAAATGCAACATCAGAGAGCATCAGAAAATAGCAGAGAAGATGGATGGCTTCCCACACTTCCCCTTACTTCAGAGGATAAACTGAAACTCTGAGTCCATGCTGCTAAAAGTCACTATTCATAGAGAATTCCCACGTTAATATATATTAAGAAACTCAAACCAGTTAATGCTGCCACTGCAGGTTCTTTACTGATTTCTTCAGGGGGAGAGAGGCTGAACTCCCCATGGGAGACCCATGTTTAACATGGTAGCATGCCCAGAAAATAAAAATATAACAGGACCTGAAACATCCCTGCCTGTCATCTAGGGCAGGAAAAGATTGGGGAGTTCAGATGATAGAGGGTTTTATTAACTATACTTTGTTGTTTAACCATGTCTGTCCTGATAGCTGGCAGGAGCTAACCCATAAGTGATGTTGCCATGTTTAGCGATGAAAGAAGGCTTTTCAGTATAATTCTTGGACACCGGGTAGGAATAACTTCTATATACTTTTCATTGTTTATTGGGTTTCATATCCAGTTGCCATGCTAGATAACGTCAATATTTGGTTAATATTTGACAGTTTCTCTGGACTCTTTTTTTACCGGTCGTAAGTGATTTGATTAATGAAGGAAATGAGCCTTGAACAATTGTCGACATATGTGCTTGAAACCCTATTAACAGCAAATGTATAGGCTCACGTGTAGTTATCACATGCATACTAAATGTAAATCTATCCACGGTGCTTACCAAATATGCAGTTGGCATAGAGAGACTCTGTTATAAAGACTGTAGTCGCTGTGTATTTCAGTGTGTTCCCACAATGCCTAGTGTGTTGTTATTGGTATTTATATAGCGCCAACTTATTTCGCAGCACTTTATAATATTATGAAAGGGAAATTTAACACAATAGGAGACATTTACAAAATGCTACAGAAACAATAGGTAGATGAGGACCCTGCTCAAATGTCACCAAATTTTACAATGGAGGGCACCTGGTTGGCGTGTAAACATTTTTGAATCCAGAATTTGATGTTTGCCAAGTATGTGCATGTTTTATTAAAACATCTTTTTATGTCAGTGGCATGTTGCTACAATATGTGCTTTTCTCTGGAATGTGTTTATTTATTTTTTTATTTAATCATTAGAAATGTCTTATTTTTATAAAATGGGTAGTGAAATGCTTTTGTCAGTGCATGTTGATTTGTCACAGTGCATTAAGCTGTTATTTATTTTTAAATCCCACAGAAGATGCCTACTCCTGCAATACAAGCTGTCAATGATGAGGTTTCCATGGCTGGTAACTTGGGATTCATCCATGCATTCGTGGCAGCTATATCTGTGATCATCGTTTCAGAGTTGGGAGATAAGACCTTTTTTATTGCTGCCATAATGGCTATGAGATATAACCGCCTCACCGTACTTGCAGGAGCTATGCTTGCCTTGGGTCTAATGACCTGTTTATCAGGTGATTAGTCATTTTATTTTTAACGCTATGAGTGTAAACCAGTTTGAATAACACTGGTCCAATTTTTTTTTTTTCCCCTTTCTCTTCTCGTTTACTGAATTTGCCTTGTTTAAGACTGATAGATTGTTGCAGTAAAGGGCCTTAATGTGTGTGTATATATTGTATACTGGCCATTTAATGGCTGCTTGAATAGCCGTCTCATTGATTGTACAAGACCAGAACATTGCATGATACATCCATGAAGCATGTGAGCAAATGTAATTTGTTTTTCTTGGTCTCTCTACATGCACCTTAAGCTCTTCTCAGACTTTCTTTTAATATAGCATTACAGTACATTGGCATTCTAATTGTCCCCTTTATTCTTATGTAAGTAAACACACCCAAACTTGTTTTTCATACTGAACTGCGTGACAAATCAAACCACGCATCCTCAGGAGAGCAATAGTACAAATAAATGTGCCCATATGGCTTTGCTAACCATTTTTGTGAAAATGATCATTTCTAAATTATTACATAAGGGGCTATTGTACATGAATATGTTTTGTTTGGTTTGCTTAAAGCATTGTATCTATGAAGTAGTAGTGCTGTGTGTTACTCAGTGCTATGGCTTTTAGCTACTGAATTCATTAAAATGTTTCACTCTCTGTAATTTAGATTTGATGCAGTGACTGATCTATTTATTGAACATCATCAAACTAAATTTCTTCCCAGTTACAACGTAATATTTTATGTTTCTTCTTTCAGTTTTGTTTGGGTATGCAACAACTGTCATTCCAAGGGTCTATACATATTATGTGTCTACTGCGCTTTTTGCAATATTTGGTATTCGAATGCTGCGGGAGGGCTTAAAGATGAGTCCTGATGAAGGCCAGGAAGAACTTGAGGAGGTTCAAGCAGAAATCAAAAGAAAAGATGAAGAAGTAAGTTTTAAAGTATTGGTTGCTTGTATGAGGTTCTAGTGCACTTGGACAGTGCATGTGATAAAATATCTCTGTTGTTTTTTGCAAATATTACTAAATGGCCCAGTCATTACATGCTCTGCTGTAATTAACAGTGGGACTGTCACTTCACTGAATTGTTCATACTAAGTTTACTTGTCACCTATGTTTAACTAATGTGTTTGTGAGAAAATGAAATGTAGAAATCCCATCTTGGCTCCCTGTTATAAGCACTGTGCTTTGCACCTTTCAGTCAACATAAAGAAAGCATACAGAGACGAGAAGAATTGAACCCATGTATGCCGTGGTTGAACTACATTGTGATATTTAGTTTTTTTTTGTTTTTTAAATAAAATGGAGAATAACATAACGTTAACACAAGTTAGACGTGCTTTTCAATGTTTTGTTTTTTTTCAAAGAAGTGATGGTTCGCCACATATATATTTCATATTTTCAGTTACTTTATTTATTTTTAAACTGTTTTATGCTAGTGACAAATGTATAGCCAGAAGAAAATCCATCCGCCTGGCTGTTCTTTGCTCATATAATGCAAAATGAACACTCAAGGCAGGATTTACTTTCATGTTTTATCACATGTTCCATTAATGACAAGCTTGTTTAGTGCTCCAGAACTAGAGGCAATCAGTTCTGTTTTTTACAATGTCACACAGTAAGGAACATGTGTTTGCTTTGTCTCATTACTTTGCAGCTGGCTTTAATTTATATTAAAGTCAATGTTGTTATATGGATTTGATTGCAGTTCCAGTAGTGCAAGGTGCTTTATATATGTCGCTTGGTAACTGCAAGGCTGACTGCCAGGTTCTGTGATTAGTGACATATTTGGAAAGTTTTTTAGCATAGGCTTCATGTTAGATTAGTAGCTAGTTGGTACAGAAACATTTAAAGTCTTATTACATTTCTCATTTTGTTTACTTTGGCTTAGCTTGTGTTTTTGGTTATACTCAACCTTGTGATAACACTGGTAGCAGATAAACAATACTGATGAACTAACTCTCTCGTCCACTCCTTTGTCTTGAATTGTCTAAATCAAAAGTTCAAAAGTTTGTGGGCTGAAAAGCTGTGCTTATGACTGTAGCATAGTCTTTGTTTTATCTTTTCAACTTCTATAATTTTCTTGTGTTTGTCTTAAGCTTCAGAGATCTAAACTACTCAATGGACCTGGGGACTTAGAAGCTGGTGGAGGGCCTGCAACACCTAAGAAGAGATGGATGCAGTTCATATCGCCAATATTTGTTCAGGCTTTCACATTAACATTCTTAGCAGAGTGGGGTGATCGCTCTCAACTCACAACAATTGTTCTGGCAGCAAGAGAGGTGAGTGCTAAAAGATTTTTACAAACCTTATTAACGCTGTACATCACAATATGAACATTACTGCATTTGCTTATTCCTTTCATAATTTCATATCCGCAACTTAATATCAGTAACGTTTATAGAATTAATGGTTTCATGATTCTTTGTGTGCACAAAGAGCTATGTATCGCGTGCCCTTTGTGTCACAACTGTCTTCATATTTATGAAAACCTTTAATTATTCATATATTTCAACTAGTAAATAAAGCCAGTGAAAAATTTACATATGAAAGGGCATATAATTGTAGATGCAGGTTGTCCTTTAGATCTTGTTCCTGTATGCTGTAAAATGCTTAATCCTTAATATGGTCGAGTATTTGTATCCCTTGTATATACACCTTTAAAGCAGTTAACCCAGTGGTTCCCAAACTTTTTAAGTTCAAGGCGCCCTGAAGATTTCAATATTTTTCCAAGGCGCCCCAAGTCAAAAATGTTTCTAGGTTGTATATATGTACAGCGCTGCGACATATACTGGGCCCCTGTTCGGCAGAAATGCTTGCCGTTCAGGCGCAGATCCAGAACCTAATCTTGGGAGGGGCACTGGTATATTATTTAAAGAAATAATCCAGACACAATAACCACTACATCACTTGGTAGTGGTAATGGTGCCAGTAGTGCCATAGTGCTCTCCCAGGGTAAGTAGTAAAACTGTTTAAGAACAGTTTGACAACTTACCTGGGATCTGCCGTGTGTGTACAGGGGTGCATTGTGCTTGTGAAGGATGTAGTTTGTGGGGTGGGGGGGGGGGGCAGGTTGTGTGAGGGGTGTAGTGTGGGGGTAAGGGGGGCAAATTCATAAATATATAAATAATAATTTTCATATCCCCCCTCCCTGCTTACCTTTTCCTGGGAGGGGGGACAGTACAAGGCAATCCCTGGTGATCCGGAGGAGAAATCCTGGTGGTCAAAGTTGTGAGAGTGAACTCTAGCAGCCTCATGAGCTGCTAGAGTTCACTCTTGCGAGATTCGGAGTGTTGCCGTGGTAACTGCGGCGACGCTCCGAGCTCCCGAGAGGAGAACCCGGTGGAGCTGCAGGTTAGAGCTCCCCTGGGTCCTCCGTCACCAGCCTGCTACCAGCATTATTACACTGCTAGCGAACCGGTGAGGAAGATTTCTGATCTCCCCTCCGGTCCTGCAGAGCTGGCAGGGGAGAGTGAGGCACGGGTCCTGATGCTATGATTATAGCACCGGGGAAATATCTTGCGGCGCCACTCTGTGCCCTGGCGCGCCACGGCACACAGTTTGGGAACCGCTGATAACCTATAGAAAACTGAGCAGTGGATCTTAAAGGAATAAAGGCTCAAAGTTACAGTTTTATGCAAAATATAGATAATGCAAAAAAGTAACAAACTATTTTTTCCTCGAGCAACAGCAGGTAAGTGCAGATGGAACTATCCTCCCTCACGAGGAAGAGGCTCAACCAATCAGGAGCCTTCCATTCTGGACTATGGAGTTCATTATCACATAAAACTCTTGTCTAGTAAAGGTTTTTAAAATATGTAGTTTATCCAGTTTTACTTATCACAGGGAATGAGTGAACCTGCTTTGTAAGATTTTTGCAATTATAACATGGCTGTCGGTTTATACACAGACCAATTCACAGTTTTGTAGATTGGGCTGTATGCAGCAGTCTCCAAAGCCATTGACTTGAGCACTCTTGGGAGGAGAGCGGATGTGCGCAAGTGGATCTGAGATTGCAGAGGAGCAATTGAAATGTTCTTATTTGAGATCACTGCTTAAGAGGAGGCAGGCTCTAGATGCAGTGGTTGTTGCAATTAGAAACGGTTATAAGCCACCTTGTGATAAGGTACTGGGTGCAGCATATTCTATGATAATAGCTCCCTACCCACTCCTCAAGGTGCGTCAACAGTCTACGATTTAGGTACTTCCCATTTAAAGCTTGGACTGTAGGTATGCTTTGGATTGCATTGGGACGCACTCCTCCACACCATAATCTTTAAGATGAAGATTTGTGCCCAGAGTGGCCTTTTTAAGGGCTGTAACTTGCTTGATGTATCATTCTATACCTGTAATGTTCAAACTTCATGCACATGTGTAGCAGCCAGTTTACCTCATGTATGGTGATTCTGAAGTTCTTTACCTTTCTCGATCTGTAGGATCCATTTGGAGTTGCTGTTGGGGGTACGATCGGACATTGCCTTTGTACTGGTTTAGCAGTTATTGGAGGAAGAATGATAGCCCAAAAAATTTCAGTTAGAACAGGTAAATATATGAGTAAAACAGAATGTAGAACTGTCAGAAATGGTATCTTTATTTGCATGCAAATCATCATTTTCGATATTAGATATTGCATTGATCAGAAGAAACCAGTTTATCGATCATATCCGGTTTTGTTTTTTCTGATTTTTATTGCTAGTGATGAAAACTTCTTTTAGGAGATGCCAGTTGAACGTGTTAGATATAGGGCCGTTCTTGAATAAACTAATGTACATAAATAGTTTAATGTTAATGTGAAATTAAAGGACACAGTTTATCTATGACAAAGGTCATTTATGTTCTCAAATGTAGAAAGTGTGGATAACTGTGACTGAGATTTTTGTGTGTGCTCGCAAGGACCGATTTTATGTATTGGATGATTGTATTGCATCTGAGTAATAACCTTTTTTTGTGTTTTTCAGTGACAATCATCGGCGGTATTGTGTTTCTGGCGTTTGCTTTTTCAGCTTTATTTATAAGCCCGGATTCTGGCTTTTAGCACTTTTTCTGGAATGCTAATTCAGTCTGGATAAGGCCTGTTTTGTACTGTATTGCTGTATATATTGTACAAATTGTAGTTAACATCGAGAGATTCGCTGTATAGAACCATTCACCGGTAATGACTATTTTTTTTTAGTCTGAGTGTATGTGATCTACTTTGCTTAAGTATTAACTGCTGGGAGATGTGGAAGGATTTTTTTTTTTCTTCTTCAATGTACAACTTTACAGTCTGAAACTGTAGTTTATCATGCATCTCCACTATATTTGCTATTACTGCGCATTAATAGCGCACAGTAATTAGTCAGTAATTGTCAATATTTGACATGGAAGATATTCTGGCATTGGGATGCTGCAGACGGTGTATTTAAATCAGAACATCTAATACTCCTGAAGAACACCTGTAAGGCATGATTTTATAGTGTACATTGCAAATCCATAAGATTTAAAGACCTTGGAATTCTCCGATCATTACTTGTAGTTGCCTACCTGTAGTTACTAGTTTATTTTAGGGAAACCCTTACTCTGTGGCTGTGCATATCATGCTTTGGGGTGTTTATCTCTGGACCTTTAGAAACATGGGCTAAAGTTCTGTCTAAGCCATTTTGTTTGTTTTTATCCCCTCCCCCCCCCCCACCAATTCATTGGGATTCTCGAATGTCTATTTTGTTTTTTGTATTTGGTTGAACTTTCTGTTTTTCTTAGAATGCATGATCTGCAGGTCCCTCTGATCCCATATAAGCATTTATTTAGTATCAGTGATGAACCATTTGTTCATCAGCAAGTATAATGGATCAAAACTGTGTATAATGTTACATGCTGCATTATAACTCCTAGATTCTATTGCACTTGAATAGTGTTTTGTGCCACAAAGTGGAATGTAGGTGACACCAGGACTTTCAGGTGTCTTCTGTGTCACATATGGTGGTTGACCTACATTGGTTGATGGTGATTATGGTACATTGTGACATTATTTCACTTTCTAGTTTGCCATAATGTCAAATTCTAAACCCGAATTAAATGAATACACTGCTACCTGCCCATTGTAAAAGTAGGTACATACCCTGCTTTTTATTGCATATACTCTGGCAGCTCATCTGGTTATTAAAATTAAACGTATTGCCTTACTACTTTGTGGAGCAATTGTGTTTCAAAATATTGAAAAAGATACCTCAGAATTTTCCTAGAAGTTTATATTGATAATCGTGTTCCTTTTCAGGTAACGTTGCCATTAGACTGAAGCAGTGTACTGTAATATTGCACAGATTTGTTTCAGTCAGTAATTTTATTAACATTTATACGTGGAGTCATTAGTGTTTTGTAATAATGATGTTACAGGCTGCTGTGCACATCGTTATGTATTTTAATTTTATAATGCACCAAAACCAGGACCTAGTACTAAGTAAATTGTTTTCATTTGCTTGATTTCCAAAGGCACTGTTAATCATTGGGGGATTCCGCTTGTTTGAATGTGATAAAAAAATATTGTGAGCTGTACACTATTAAAACAGTTTTAAAGAATGTTGTTTCTGCGCTTCTTTGAGATCTATGTAGTGTGATTGTTTCCGAGGTTGGCCCTATGAACTGTTCTAGTTAGAATATACCAAGCTAAGGCTACAGGTCTGGTGTGGCACCGTAATTTGCTGATCGACTAGACAGGTTCAATATCACCTATCCAAACAGCTTGAAATAAAAAATAAAAATTGTCACAGTATATTCTCTCAAACATTTAAGGGGCACTGTACTAACTTAAGACTCACCCATAGGGGAACGTGTTCCAGCACTCCAGCCAGTTTTCTCATAAGGGGAAAAAAATAAAATAACGTACAAATGATTTGATTTGCTAAACACCAAACTGTAGTGAATTAAAAACAGGACGGTTTAGGCTAAATGTGCTGAAGTATCTTGATAATTGATATAAAATTATACAAATTCAAGTGAACTGTAACTTGGTTGCACACGTTTTCCAAATCGCCTAGGCTGTGTCCGTAATTTGATATTCCCACTTTAGTATATACCCCTGTCTTTTCGCATTTTTCACATTCTTAGAACTGGATCCTTTTCAACACCCACTTGTCCTTAAGTCTGTCTGTCTTTTTTTTTTTTTTTAAACTCATCCATTATTTCTACAGCTATAGATTTGTTCCAATTAAATCTGTCTTGCTGTATTTATGATTAAGATTGTCCCCTTCCGGTTACAGTTCTACCATCCCTAATTTGTCGAGTTAATATTTAGTCAGTTACTCAGTAAGTTAACTGTCCCTTAATGCAGTTTCCTTAAGCCGTGCTTGCACCTGAGCAGGTCTTCATTTGTGTTATCTGTAGTCCCATTAAAACAGCGGTGTCAACCTTATTTATTCTGGAGGGACAGATTGTCCACTAAATAGGTATGGAAGGCCAAATGCATCAGATTTATATATAGCATGAGGAAATTAAATAGAAACCATGTTTATATTTGCCCTCTACATAGATATGTTTATATCTGAGCATTTCATAGGTAAAAATATAGAGACCAAAGCAGCATATATTGGGCAATGCAGAGGTAAAATGTCAGACTGTTTGCTATTTTCTGAAATGTATCAAACCTCTCAAAATAGCATTCCATCTGATCTCTAGTACCCCTATAAGAGCCTACTCAGGAAGAAATTCTTGAATTCATAAAGTTTTAACAAAAAACAAAACACTCCAAATAGTCTTCACATTGACTTTCCTTATTTTATTTCCCCCATAAACATGTAGAGCAGGTGCAATGAATGTACATACTGCAGTATTCCTGTGATTAATGGCACCTGGATTGTTTTAATACATTTAGTTTCTTCCGATTAGGAAAAATAACCCATTAGCCATTTAGCAAGTTGCTCTGCTTGACAATCTAGTTAAGCAGTTGTAATTGTCCTACAGCCTTTTTTGCTTCTGGTGACCCTATCGACCCCACATTACTATGTGCCTGTTCAACCCAACCTTTTTGTTTAGTTTAGCTGGGACACACCTTTTGTCACTAACATGACCTGGATGGTTTTATTTTTTTTTTCTTTGTAATTGCCATTGGGGCAGGTGGCGAGGAAAAAGGATGGAGAACCCCATGATAAGCTGGAAAGACCCAGATACAGCAGCAGAACTACTTTAGGTGCATCTTCACTGGGACACGCAAGGTGAGGGGGCTCATTGATGGACATGTGTCATCAGGGGCCAGGTCATACTCTGCAGTGCTTTAACAGCGCGGCTGGGCACCTGTAATATTGCAGCACTGGGTGGAAGTGAGAGTCTAACTCCCAACAAATCTAGCCATCAGAAGCCACCATCCTTTACCCCAAAAGTTAGGAAACTGGAGGGCGGCTTACATTTTGACCTGCATGTGTCTCTTTATGCATATCGTGGTTTGTATCTGTGTGACTCGCTCTTTTCTCCCCGTCAAGATGTTGCAAGGTGAAAAGATCTTCCAACTGCACATGTGTAAATGTGTCTGGCATGCCTAATATACTTTTCCAGCATTCCCAAGGATGGGACATTTAATTGGTTAGATCAGTTTCCTCCCTGAGTGGGTGTGGAAAGCATAAGAAAGAATACATCGGTAAATATAAAAAGAAAACATATTTATCCGCTTTTTTCAGACTGCAAAGTAAGGCAACTGTGTCTTTTAAAACTAAAGCTTTTGAATGAGACACTTGTCTCAAAGTGATACATGTCCTTTTAAGACAAAATAGCCAAGTTAGAAAAGCCTATTCAGCTATCCCCGTCTTCGAGTAACAACCAATATTTAGCATTTCAATTAACAATTTACCATTAAATGAATGCTATTTATATATATTTTTTTGTTGTGGGTTCAAAATGTGTGATTATAGATAAGTCTACAAGAAGTCAATGATTTGTAGCTAAATAAAAAGCAAACGCATTACAAAATTAAAACATTTAATTCTCTAACAAATGTGACACCAACGTATAATGAATAATAACCAAACAAATTTAACGAATGTACAATTTGGTCGTTCTAAGTTTATCAGCTGGGCCTATTAGAATAGAAGTCTGGTTCTTCACACTCTGCATCAACATGCCCATTAATATACTTTAATTCTGCGAGATTATGGAACAAAAATACCTGCTTTTTATAAGACACTCAAGGATGATCACTCGGCTCCAGATACACTGTTTTCACTTATGATTGTTTGTAAAATGACAGAACCTTTCAATATTGAGATAACCGAAAGCACACAGTAGCTAAAAAAGTCTCCTAATAACCAAACGTTTTAAAATTTTCATGAGGGCTACATTTTAGGACAATTGAACTGAAGAGAATTGTATGAGACTGCAAAGGACAAACAATAGTTAATTTCAAACTTTTAATTGTATGCTTTAAACCACCAAACGTTATTTTAATAAAATCGCAACCTGAATAACATATACATAAAACAGGGAGTGCACAAGTAGTGCCTCTGATACCATAGATTGTAACTGGAAATTACTAGATTGCAAAAATGTGTTGCCAGATGTTTCCCCTCGCAACGAATAGCATAAACTCATTTCTTACTGTGCTTAGTCTTACTCTGTCCCTGGTCACCATGTATCTGATTTAAATAGGAACTTTCTCCAAACCTAACCACAGTGACAAAACCAACACAAATGTAGAACACGAATGTAGATGCTACATCTGATAACTCTGATAAAATCAGCTTGGTAAAAATTGGCAACATTCACAGAACCTTTTTTTTTTTTTTTAACTATTTCTTAATATGTTTTATAACCTTAAAATACATTAAACAGTATAGCATCAGTAATACAAACCTGTATTCCTAAACTATAATGCCCTAATTCCTATTTGGATTAGAGGCCTCCCCATCGGTAATAAAAAGTGTAAAAAAACAAACAAAAAAAAAAAACCTCAAATAAAAGATATACATTTATTTTAAACTTACCTTGAGTCTCCCTCTGTGCTGCTGCTCACTCAGACTCCTGACACTCTTTCGGCGATAGACCAATACAATGCTGTACGTAGAGGAGTATTGAGAACATGATGCCCAAGCACAGCGAGTGCTGTAAGTACATCCAAATAATTTTCATAGAAAAGCTTTGAATGCAATGCTTTCCTATGAGCTGCTTTTAAAGACATTTGAAGTCCTCATGGATGTTAAATATCACATGACCAAATTCACTCATTTGTTTCAGAGGAAGCAACTCTAGTGGTCGTCTTGAAGACAGATGGTAGGTGACATTAACATCTCAAGGTAAAATATATTGGTTAATGTGAATTTGCTTAAACTACAGGGCTACTGCATCCAGACCACTTCATTCTAGGGAAGAGAAAAAAAAAAGCTTGTATAAAAAATAAATCTCATTGATTTAAAATTCAAATAAATTAGATTATTCACTAAACTTGGAATTGATCAGGGAAAAGGAAATTTTAGGTTTTTAGAGTTGGAGAATATTTCCAATTTGTCTATTTTGACCTAAAACTTAAAATTCCTCTAAATTTATAACTTTTCAGTTTAGTAAATTAACTGCAAAACATTGTATTAAACAGACTCAATTCTGTTTGTAAACTAACTTATTCTAAACTAGATTAATAATCATGTGATTGTTAATCTCAACATAATTGAACATGTTCTTAATGGTTTTCCGAACTTAATGTAAACCCTTGCCGAGTTGTTGCAGAGAAATTTCGATTAGTCATTCACGGCTGCTGAAAACAGGTTGCTCCATAAATCTTTAAAAAAAAAATAAGAGCAAATGCTTTTCACAAACTGGCTATTCTATATTAAACGCATTAAAAACCACTAAGCATAATTCCTTTAATAATAAGCGAATGGTCTAAAAGCTTTTCTGTACATATGTAGCTGAACTACTCTGACAGACTGTGGCCGAGTTGGATATCTTTGCGGCACAATTGGCCGTTCAACTGATTGGATAAACAGGGCAATGAAATAATTGGTTTGATTTCAAAAGCTGTTATGTTAAGCTTAAAGGACCACTCTAGGCACCCAGACCACTTCAGCTTAATGAGGTGGTCTGGGTGCCAGGTCCCTCTAGGATTAACCTTTTTTTTTTTTATAAACATATACTGAGGGTTAATCCACTGAGGGTTATATACTGAGGGTTAATCCAGCCTCCAAAACCTCTAGTGGCTGTCTCATTGACAGCCGCTAGAGGCGCTTGCGTGCTTCTCACTGTGAAAATCACAGTGAGAGCACGCAAGCGTCCATAGGAAAGCATTGTAAATGCTTTCCTATGCGACTGGCTGAATGCGAGCGCGGCTCCTGCCGCGCATGCGCATTCAGCCAATGACGTCGTAAGGAAGAAGGAGAGGAGGAGGAAAGCTCCCCGCCCGGCGCTGGAGAAAGAGGTAAGTTTAACCCCTTCCTCCCCCCAGAGCCCGGCGGGAGTGGGTCCCTGAGGGTGGGAGCACCCTCAGGGCACTCTAGTGCCAGGAAAACATACTTGTTTTCCTGGCACTAGAGTGGTCCTTTAATATACAAAGCAAACTTTTTTATATATATATGTATTAAGGCCTTTTGGCCTGTAATTGTGGGAGGGGTGTATGACACACCTCTTCCCTACTTAAGGGACACCCCTTACTTGGCTCCATATCGTTCGAGGTCAGCGCTGCATCATTTCCACTTCCGGGTCATCCAGACGCCATTTTACCTGATTACTCCATGAGGTTTTTTAAGCAGAGCTGTGTCAGGAATCCAGCCACAGGCTTTTCCGGCCTACCACCTTCTTTCTTCAATCCATCGCCGTGGATGGTGTCCAAGTGACTCACAAACTGTAAGTCAACCTACCCGTTATGCCAGGCATCAGTCCCACGGCACCATGCACGGGTCAGGTCCTCACTTTACGGCTGCATTTTGTCTAAGTCTGTTCTAAAACCATTGCATATTCATGCATATCATTCGTTTAAACCCCCTACCGGTCTTTGGGTGTACTACAGGCTTCTTAGACATTATCGCATTTCATGTACAAACCAACGAACCACTGCATTTTCGCCTACACACTGACCCCTACCGGTTATTCGGTGTACTACAGGCTTCTCAGACATTATTGCATTTTATGTACAAACCATCGAACCACTGCATTTTCGCCTACACACTGACCCCTACCGGTCATTCAGTGTACTACAGGCTTCTCAGACATTATTGCATTTCATGTAAAAACCAACCTTGCTTCATTTAAACGATTGTCATTTCGGTTTGTGTTGTCTGGTCGGCACTTATTCATAGTATATTCTATGCACGATTGCTGTTCGCATTAAAATGCATACGGTTAAGCTATTCATGCTAACTTCTGTTTCCCTTCATACTATCTTTTTCGTGAGTTACATTTCATCATTTCATGTATTTACATTTGGTTAAAAAGTTGCCTGGTTAAATAGACAGACCATTTTCATGCTATTTTTAAGGTATCACTTATTACATCAAGGGTATGAAACCAGCTAACATTTCTGTATAGACATTGGACTCCCACGCTTACTGGAGTTTTTTTTATAATTATCCATTTCATTACAATTAAATCAGCCTACGTTACAGGCCTCATTTCTTTGTTGTTAACCATGACACAAGGATTTAATTCCTTTTCATGCATACTCGGGTTGAATCACACGTACTGATCCATCCAATCATACGTTTCCTGCACAGTAATCGGTTAAACTTTCAAATACTTCTTTTACACGATCTTAGGTTGTCTATTTTGTTTCAGTTTGCTTATTATATAATATATATATATATATGGTTTTAATAATAAGTTATTTTATTTTACAATGCAGATATTACATGTATATTACAGTTATGGTTAGCCTACATTACGGCTCCTTTTTCTGTCATGCTCGTACGACATACCACGAGTTCAAGGACACGGTCCTATTTTAAAGAGTATAATGGAGATATGATGTTATTACAACCATGTACATTACGATTACATGGCACTAACTATTCAGGCCATTTCTTATCATACTCATACGATATACCACGAGTATATAAGAACACGGTCCTACCTTCCACAGAGGGTTTCGGGTTGAATCACATGGATTGGTTCAACCACTCATACGTCACGTTACATTTTCTGCATAGATTGTCATTTCACATAATTTCACATGGCATTTACAAACTCAGGCCTTTTCTTGACACACTCAGACGACGTAACACGAGTATTCAAGAACACGGCATATACGTCTCACAAGACTTTCGGTTTTTGAATCACACGTTCTGGTTCATACATTCATACGTCACTTTACAGCAACATTTATGATTCTGCATATTGTCACTTCACATTAAAAAGTCCCTTGCATTCCCAGATCAGTTTAGTGACATGCATATCATCTGATCACCTTCCATATATACACATTACACTGCCAATCCCCTGCTGCCAGGTATCGGACTCAGCGTAACGCTTGTCACCAGGCATGGGCAGTCATGTCACTATCATACTCATAGATTTTACACCTCCCACACATACTGCTAGAAGCCCTAATCCCAGCCTATACAGATTACACAGGTCTCACAGGATCCATTCTCACTCTATCCCTTTTTAGGTTTATCCAGGTTTTCATACCTGTCGAATCTCAAAACTTCATACATACTACCAGGTACGTAAGCCTGCTCACGTTGTAGTTCACATACGCTTCATTCTTCTAGGCCATAGAGTACTGGCAAGATAGGGGTATAGGCCCAAATAGGTACCTCCCTTCTTGGCATTTCTGCCTATCGTTTAGTGGTCCGCGAGGCCAACACCATCGGGCCACACGTGAGTTAGCCGCCTCGCAATATTATAGAGAGGGCCTCACCTGTCACTCCCTCCCCCTGTTTTCTTTTACTATCACCGAGAGGCCTACGATTCCTGCCACTACGACGGGTGGCCTCAATAACCCCTCGCGCCAACTCATAGACAGAGCCTCTCATAGCCACTTGGCAACTAGCAGGGCCTCACCTGTCACAAAACTAGATTAATTTTTCACCTTTAAGGCCTAGTTAGCCTGCCAGTATCACCCCTGGGGAATCGGTCACTACACCCCTTACCATGGCTGGGTCGGCCACTGCGACCCCTCCAGCACTGGTTGAGTTGCAATCACTTTCTCCAGCCATCTGTTTCAGGGCACATGCTAAATCTGTGTCCAAATAAAATGTATCCCAAAACTATACTTAACATCAATAAACATTTCTGTACTTACGACATTACTGCCACATCATCCATCTAGACATTTGGTGGAATTCATTATCTCGGGTCTATCAGAAGGATTCACACAGGCCTCATACACATGCCTTCCGGAATCCTGGAATGTCCTAATTTACAATCCGCACAACAAACCCTACAGCGGTGGAGACACTCATAGCCAGGAAGTGGCAGAGGACTTCCTATGGGGGCCCTTCCAGTCCCCCTCCGTTCACCACATGGCGGACAAACCCCATCGGTATTGTCACAGGGAAATCTTCTCACAAACAGAGACTTATCATTGATCTATCAACACCTCTGCCACTCCTAGTCTGAACTCCCTCATACCCTCTGAGGAATTTTCACTGCAATATTCCACCATAGATCACGCCATTACGGCTATCATGCAGGCAGGGGCCGGAGCATGGCTCAGTAAGACTGATATCACAATGCTTTCAAGTTACTGCCTATCCACCCTACACTGTGTCACCTGCATGGTATCAAGTGGGCAGGGAACTACTATTTTGCTCACGTTTAACATTTAGGTTCCAAAGTAGTCCGGCCATTTTC
Organism: Pelobates fuscus; assembly: GCF_036172605.1. Classification (NCBI taxonomy): domain Eukaryota; kingdom Metazoa; phylum Chordata; class Amphibia; order Anura; family Pelobatidae; genus Pelobates; species Pelobates fuscus. The sequence continues at coordinate 91,507,033 of NC_086322.1, forward strand.
GACGTATTCGCCGAAACCCTATGCTGGTTTTATTAAATATAGCCAGATGCCCTACAGTTATACATTATCTGGATGATTTCTTACTGGTCGAGGAGAATATTTCCCCTCCCAGTAGCCTAAAAGAAACCATCAGTCTATTCGAACAGGTGGGTGTCCCAGTCTCCTCCACCAAGACTGAAGGACCAGATACCTTCATCACATTCCTGGGTATCATACTAGACTCAGCCACCATGCAAGCTAGCCTGCCACGCCCAAGGTAGAAAACATTCTGATCAACATAATCTCTACATACAACTCGGTACTTGCAACCGCAAGAATTACAGTCTCTGCTTGGGTCACTGAATTTTGCCATTCGCATCATACCTCAAGGCCGGGCTTTCATCTCACAACTCCTTTACATGTTTCCCACTTTTAGACATGATGGACACAGGTCACCCCTGGATACCCAAGCCACGGCAGGCGTAATTATGTGGAGAAAATTTTTAACCACCTTGAATGGTAAAAGCATGTTCCTTCCAAAATTGTCTGACTCCTCACCTACCATTTGGTCAGACGCGGCGTCTACCACAGGTTTTGCAGCAATTTTTCAGGAACGAATGGCTTTGGGGCAGCTGGCCTTCAGAAGTTCAGGACCTGGAGGGTTTTTCCACTACCTCAGCTCTGTTTGAGATATATCCCATCGTGACGGTTGCCGTGGCATGGGTGCATTTATGGGCAGGTTCGTCTGTACGTTGCTACTCAGACAACCAAGTAACTTGTCACATTATAAACAAGGCCGATCCAAATCACTGACTATTATGAGATTCTTGAGGAAACTCACTTGGCTGGCTGCATGTCATAATTTTCTCTTGTTTTGTATTCATGTTCCAGGTGTATGTAACACTGCTGCTGACAATTTGTCTCGCTTTAATTTCCAGGCTTTTCGTCAAATACTCCTGTCAGCCGCACTCACAGCCACGAACACCCCACTATTCCACCATCTAGTAATGGACTAGATGCTATTATGCAACATAGCAGAACATTGTCCCAATTAGCACTGTCTACTAATACCCGGGAAACTTACAATGGAGCTTTCATCTGATTTAAAGATTCCTTTCTGAACACAGCATCTTACAACCTTTCATCCTGACATCCTGGTTGGGCTTTGCTTCTTTTTGCCACCTCAAACTCAAACTATCATACAACACAATCAAACCATATCTGACAGGCATCCAACATCACATGCTAACTTTACAACCAGACAAATCAAGTGTCCTCCTACCAATTAAGAACATCCTTAGGGGTATTCAGAGATCCGAACCCCCACGTACGGCCCAGAGGCTACCCATAGATTTCCATATTTTTAAAGACTTATACAATTCACTAGATTTAAACCCTTTGCCAACAACACAAACCTCATCGTTAAAACCGCCATATACGTAGCCTTGTTTATGGTTTCTTGAGACCAAGATAATTTACCGCCATCAGCACAACACAGTCCACTCACATCCTACTTCATTCACACTTAACAAAACACATGGACTATTATATCTTGACTCTGCCTCACTCCAAAACCAGTCAACATGCACTTTCAGTAGAGGTTAAGTACTATCCTACTCACAACAGGTGGAGCCCCGTCAAACTACTGGACTCATATACCCAGCATAACAACGAACCACCATCTCAACCACTTTCAGTCTACAAGGTTCGGTACTCACTACCACCACCTTTACTTACACAGCTGGGCCTCAAATCAGCTAACTATTCGGGCCACTCCTTCCGCATAGGAGCGGCCTCCACAGCATCCAGTGCAAACATTCCAGTTCATGTTATCAAGTCACTAGGGCGCTGGAAATCATACATACCTAACCCGGTACAAGAAGTAAGAAATGCCTTTCAAGACATGTCTGGTTAAAGTATGTATATTGCTGGTATGTAATAAATTTGATTTTCTACTTTTGCCCTCTTTATTTACAGGCCTACCTCATCGTCGGTTCCGGCACACCACAACCGACTTGCTCTTTTAATACCATCCTACACTTATCAGTGTTTGTATCTTCTGTACTATCATGAGCCCTTAACACAAGTATTAAGACCTTTTGGCCTGTAATTGTGGGAGGGGCGTATGACACACCTCTTCCCTACTTAAGGGACACCCCTTACCTGGCTCCATATCGTTCGAGGTCAGCGCTGCATCACCCTCCCACCCACTCCTCATTATTAACTCCTTTTCTCTTTACATTTCTTCTTGGTGGGCCCTCTTTATTTACAGGCCTACCTCATCGTCGGTTCCGGCACACCACAACCGACTTGCTCTTTTAATACCATCCTACACTTATTAGTGTTTGTATCTTCTGTACTATCATGAGCCCTTAACACAAATATATATATATATATATACGGTTTAGAACATTTAAACTTCAGCAATGAAGTTATTAAAGTTTGTCTGCTTTATACATACTCCACAAACATTTGTTATACAAGCATATTTACAGCTGGTGTGTTTGTATTTTTTGCTTTTCCATAGACCGGGTTTGAAATTAATATTGCATTAGAATGATTCCAAATGGAAAACTTTGGTATAAACCGCTACAGCCAGATGGAACCATCAATAACATTTTGATCTTATGTGTCCCACCTCAATGGCAGACTGGAAGTGCTTCTAAATACCCAAATTGTGAGCGCAAATTAATAGCATGAATAGTATAGGTTTCTTGGGTTCAGATTTATCAATAGACCGGCTTTTCTCACTCCCACAGGCCACGACAGCAAACATTACACACCCTTACAGGTAAATAGAAGTACAACTACATCTAGTGGTCAATACAAGAAATTACACTTGGTCCCCACTAAACATTGCACACCCACTACACTCCTCGCCATAGTCCATGCATGCCTATATCAGACCTAAATATTTACAGGAGATTTATTTATTTTGTGTTCTCTGCAATCACCTTAGTTGATGAACAGCAGCATGAATAAGGTTGAATCTATTCAAGAATACAGAGGAGGTAGATCACTTAAGTGCAGGGTGCTTCTGCAACACACAGCTCATCCATAGACCTGGGGAACAACTGAAGACCATCAAACATCCCAGAAGAAGCTGTGGATATGGTTCTTGTACAGTGCATTCCCCTGCATTTTCAAAATTCACTCCAGTCCTATTCATTCAAGGGGCACTATTTTATTATAGTAGTTATGACACAAAAAGTCTGAGCAGTCAGGGTTGTACATGATAAAATACTTAACATTCTCTGCAATTTCCTGCAGGGGGCTTGGCAACATGTCTCTCCCTCCTGTTGCTAATCCAAATAGGGACCTCCATCAGGAAATGTCCAATTTCAGCTGATTTCCCATTAAAATATAATTGCTAATATCACATCAATCTGCTAGATAGTTTATAAAGGATTAGCTGTGGTCCCAGTAACCATTAATAAATGTAGCAAACCTAGATATTTTCCAAGGGGGCATTGGTGGCAACATAGGATTATTTAATCTCTTTATTTTAATATTCCTATATAGACTCAACTCAGTGGTCATGCCCGGTGCTTGCAACATTGCCCAACAGCTAAGTCAACACTGATTTCATTCTGTAAGGAACACTATAGGGTCCGGAACAAAAACATGTATTCCTGACCCTATACTGTTAAAAACATAATGTGGCCCCTCCCAGCCCCCCAAAATATAGTACAAATCTTATGCGTTTCGTCCTAAGATGGGACTTCCTCAGGACGAAACGCGTAGGACTCCCAGTGGTGATATGCTTATTGTTTTTAACTTATATGTAAGTTATTAAATTTCTTTTTTACTTCACTCTGGAACTGCACTTTATTTCTCCATATATTTTCTCTTTTGAGTAAATATTCCAATTCACTGATGGGAGTATGAAGATGAACATAGAAAATATTGAAGAAAAGGATTTCACTCGAAGCTGTTTTACATCTAACAATTTGTGAGTGGCCAATTGTATATCATACATCTTCATTTACTCTCACACAGTTAAACGCTATGTTTTTCCATTTGATCTGTATTTAGCAGACTATCCCCTACTCTATTTTGTATTTATGCTGAAGACAAGAGGAAGTCTTTGGGGACCTTTTCTGGATACTTCACCTAACACAGGGAAGTTCCGGTTTGTTTTCAATTATCACTATTTTCACTGGGGTTGTGTTCACACATTTTGTTTGTATATATTTCTCCCCCTTATCTGCCTGCTTGGCTGACATAATCAGAAGTGGTGATTAGGGAAGCATTGGATTGGCTGAGATTGTCATGGAGGCAGAGCCAGCACAAGCCAAACACAATGCATCTCTATGAGGAGAGTGTCTCCATGCAGAGGGTGGAGACACTGAATGGCAGTGCTGCACACAATACAGCACTGCCACAGGAAGTACCTCTAGTTGCCATAAAACGAGTGGCCAGTGGAGGTATCCCTAGGCTATAATGTAAACACTGCATTTTCTCTTAAAATAAAGTGTTTACTGCAAAAGTCCTGAAGGGATTGATTCTACTCACCAGAACAAATACAATAAGCTGTAGTTGTTCTGGTGACTATAGTGTCCCTTTAATAATTCACTTTGAATTCTCACTTTAGTAAATAACGGTTAGTGTTCTTTCAATTACATTCTATCCTCCTAATCTAGGACATTCTTTGGTCTGTTTTGCAAAACTTTCAGGGTTCATTTTTCTTTAACATCACCATGTGCCCTGGTAAGGTACAACTGTTAATCACTACTTCTCAACAGGGTATAATGAGCAGTTTACACAAAAGTGTACATCCAATGAACATATAGTTACCCAAATTAACATGTAAAGGCACTGTAAAGATTTATTTGTTCCATTTTGCAGAACAGCCCCCATTTTTTTTTTTTTTTTAATACAAATCAAAAGGGCTTCATTTCAACGAGAAACTGAGGGGGAGAAAAACCATAACAAAACATTCTTTCAATCTAACAGTACATATATAAGCGGCAAAAATATATTAGACATGTACACAATTTTGTGCAAATCACTCCTAGAACGGAACGTCCAATATGTTGTATTTTTCCTTTAAAAGATTTTTGTTTAAAATATTTACATAAATAGACAAAATAGCTTTGACAGGTAAAATTTTAAAAGTTTAAAACCATCTGCAAAAAGTGCAAATTCCTACTCCTAAAACAACGACAATGATGCAGGTGGGAAATAGATTCAAATGACTAAAGTAAAAAATAAATATTACACATTTTAATGGCAGCAGCATTTTAAAACTGCTTTGACAAAGCTGCTAGATACCCAATATGAGGTATATGGATGTATGTTTTACTTAGTACTTGGAGAAAATAAAAGCTTTTTTTTTTTAATACAAGAAATAAATGTAGGTCACTGTTCCATGATGCTTTTGTGTGCCAATCTCTTTTTTCCTCCAGAGATAATTTCATTCAGACAGTTGGAATCAGCCAGGACAATATGTACTACCATAAGCAAATGTTTAAAATTGCTTTGGTGCTAAGGCAATATGATCATAATGCATCAGATTCAAAAGCATTATAGTTCTTTAATAAGAAATGCTTGGGAATCATTGGCATCTACTTGCATTGTGAAACCCTACAACAGCTTTTTCTTACTTTATCTACAAAAGCAAGGACCCAATCTGCTCTCATTTTCTCCAAGTGCAAACTAAATGTTGTACAAAATGCTTTATAACTCAGACTGGGAATGTAATAAACTTTTTAAACGCACAAAAAAATTGGAGGTTTTGAAATGGCCATTAAAATAGCAATAACGTTTTAACTTTACTCTCTCCCTTTAAAAACAAAAAAAACCTATAACAGTTGGATGGATTTTTAAAGTCTCAAATAATTATATATTCACAAAATTACACTCCCATGAAATATAAAACAAAAACAGCCAAAACAACCCCACAATGATGCACTGTCAACAACGTAAAAATCTATACCACACTAGGCAATATGATAAAAACAGGACTGCAATGGTTAATAACAGATTGTAAACAAAATACAAAAAAATAATAATGACAAACACAGATGGAAGGATGTGTTTCGCAAACCTGCCAACTTAAGACTCTAGGTGTCCAATTATAGCCTTCAGTTCTTGCTGGGACTGTAAATCCCACATTTCTCTTGCATCTTTAAAGCAAAGGGCTTTAATTGAACACAGAAGCTTTAGACAAACAATAAAATCTACAGCCATGCATCTTATAAAACTCTTTTATATTATATTTTCCATATATATATGTAAGTATTTACACATTATTTTACATCATCTATACAATAAAGAATCCAATTTCAAATAGTGTTATGCAGTTAAAAAAAATAGTGATAATATCTCTGTCCTGTATCTAGTTTGCATTGTTACTGAAACCTAGTGCACGGTTCCAGCAATAAGCAGTTTCAACATAAGTATCGCTAGTTTATTCGGTTTCTCTTTGTTTTTATTTGGTAACGAAGATACCTGCCGTGCTTGGACCCTGCACTTTCTTTAAAATAAAACAAAACACAAACAGGAAGGGAAGAAAAGTTGTATATTAAAACTGAAGGTAACGCTATTGTATTTGTAGTGTCAATAGAAAGGTTTTGAAGAAGCTACTAAAGTTAATTTGGGGTCATCAATAAAATATTTTTCCCTCTATGGGGACAGCCTCAAGTAAAAACCTATGGGAGAACTCCAACTTTAGAAATACATGTATTTCTAACATTAGTAGTACTTCTTAGCGATTTAGATTAAGTAGTACAACTACCTCCCCCCCTCCTTCTAAAATAAAAATGTTGTGGGGCCTATTGAGCATGCCAATGCATCTATATGTGGAATGTTTGGCATCTTCATGCAAAGAGTGAGGATGCCGAACAACCAACCTGCAATGATTGCGGGACTGTAATTTTGAGTCACAGGCACTAGAAGTGTCCTTAGGGACAGATGTAAACAAGGCCTGTTCACAGACAATGCAGTGTTTACATTTGCCAGATTGGAAAGACAGTCTCTTTTTACCTAAACCACTACATTAAGATGTAGTAGTTCTAGTGCTTAGAGTGTCCCTTTAACATTCAAGGTTTAAAGCAAACTACACTTTGGGCACCTGCATGTATAATACTACTTTAGTAAAGGAGCTACAAAAAATTAAGCAGCCTCACTAATGTACAAATGTACATTAACATGTTCCATCTCAGGAACCTAAATGCAGAATATGCATCATATGGCTTCCATATTTTTTGGCTTGGTAAATCAGCCTACTAGAGAGAAGACATCCTACCATTGATGTCCAACCAGGGACACTCCAACCATTGTATCCTAAGCTACCCGTTATTAGTGGCTTAGTGACTTAATTAGCTGGCTGTCCAACAAATGGTCTGCAGCAGCAGGGGTGCCAAAGGTATCAGAGGCTGATCCCCTTCATTTCTATAGTGCTTTTAACTCTACAGTCAATGATTTTTAATGGTCAAAGAGAAGGAGGGTGTACACAGGCTGATGTCTTTATATTCACCCTGGCACAGCTTGGAAAATGTGTGAGGCTATTTAAACACACAGGCCATATGAAGCCAAGTGATTATTTTACAGAGATATTCTGTAATGTAGTTGTTACTCAAAGAAAAAAAAAAGTTTAAAAGTGATTTGTATCTGCAATGGCAAAATAATACAGAATACTACAAATAAATATGTGCATTAGGTTATATCGTGATGTTACTCCTAATCATAACAAAAGCAACCTGGGACATAGAGTTTGCAGGCACCTCCAGTACCAAACGGATACACAAACCCAAAAAAAACCAACCATTTGTACTCTGGTCATCTCCAGACCTTATTGTGCAATAGTCACCAAAGTCAATAGTACTACAGAGCAATAAAACACTGAAGAGATTCTTGTTTTGCATGATCTGTAAGAGCTCTGCTGTCGTACCAAACATTCATCATGCTGCGCTTGTAGTGATTATAGATCTTCAATACTGCTGCTATGAATGCCATTCAGTATTCGTTTTTGTTTTCTTTGTGCCAACCCAGCAGCACACAGCTGGCTTAATGTCAGTGTTACTGTTGCTGCACCTTGGAAGGGTCGCTCATGCTGTCTGTCCTCTGTCTGGACAGCTGCTGCTGGTGCGATGAAGCGTAAGTGTTCTGTTGTACAGGGAAAGAGGACAGGATGAGCTGTGCAGACTGGTTTCCGTGAACTAGCCGAGAAGTCTGAATGAAGCAATGAGAAAAAAAAAAAATATTAAGGCAATAGCAAAATAACATACTGCAAAAGTATAATTATAGGCATATCCAACACGAATGACTTACATTTTTTTTAGAATTTTTTTCTAAGTTGGTGAGTTTTTCCATAAGTGCCTATTTGTCTGAAAAGGGTTGACAAGTTTCAACATTTTGCTTTTTAGTGGACAGACTGACTACTACATCACAACCTTTTACGTTTTCAAAGTTCATTATGCACGCCCCATAACAACATGTGTTCACTGCATAAGTCAGAGGTCCAAATCCAGTCTGCAGGACACACCATTGAACTAGGTTTCGTCTGTATCCTCATTGGAAGAGAATAGGCAAACAACAAAACACTGTCTGCATGCTAAGAGGAGTGTGTTATGGTACAAGGAGTACAAATAATACTATGCTAATTCTGGACTCCTCTTCCATTGGCTAAACTCCAGTCTGTGGCCCGTATGACACCTAGAATGTTTACTACCTTTATTTAAGATAATTCGATCTGTCCCTCTTCAAAGAATGTGACTTTAGGCATTGAAAAACTGAATAACGTTCTAAAAAACTAATTCCCTTTACAAAGCATTAATCTGTTACCTGTAGGAACTGCTGTGGCTGCTGGGTGAGATGAGGTTGACCAGGCTGATGGTTACTGGGTATTTGCTGTTGCTCCTGTGTATTTTGCTGTTGCTGGGTAATTGAGAGGGTTTGGGGCTGCTGCTGTGTTGCAAACTGTGGGTAGGCTGCAACCACCTGCCCCATAATCATCGTGCTTGGCACCATAACCGCACTGCATCCCATTGGAGTAGTCACCAGCTTAGTCACAATCTGCTGAGCTTGAGAAAACCTGTGAAACAGCAACAGCAAATAAAATATAATTTTGATCGTGACTGGTTTATTTTCTGCAAACAAACTACATTCCCACTCCAGAAAAATATGATCACAGAGAATGTAAACATGTTTATTGCATAATACAGAGAGGAGTACAATGAATAATACATGCAGGGATTGCACAATTTAAACTGCTTTATAAGCAGGGATAACCCCATTTTATATTTATTATAATCATGTAGTATTTGTTAAGTGAAACTTCTCTATAAGCATTGACACTGGTCAAATGTGTTTGTGTTTAAACTGCAGGACAAAAAGAGAAGTCAAGCAAACTGGAAAGTAAAAAAAAAAAAAAAAAGGAACTTTGTTATAAAGATTGCTATGTATCAATGTTTAATTAGGAATCACTAGCAGACTAGAAATCTCCTCTTTTATTCAAAGACTTTTATCCTAAAAGTCAAATAACAGAGAGATCCACAATTTTTCCTTGTGAAGTTGCTATCTCTGTGACTATTATGCACAAGGGGTTGATTAAGAGAAAGACGTCATGCAATGCATCTTGTGACTGGACAGCTACATTAGAATTCCAATGACTTACTGGAGTTGGATTGGGAAGGAGTTTAGTGCTCTACTGTTTATCCCGAAACAAGCAGGTGGAAAAGTATGTTTAAAAACCAGCGGGCATTCATTATTAAACTACTGCTTACAAGTTATTTGTTGCCATAAACCGTTTATCTAACCAAAGCGGTTTCAACAGTGTCAAAAATATAAAAATAAAGATAAATCCATTTGAAGTTTCCCTTTAATTGGGGAATACCAATGGCATTCCACTTTGTTATCACAGCCTGCTGATTTAATGTTCCACCACAGTGGAAGACACTTACCATAAAAAAGTATTTTTGAAGACAAATTTCTGACAGCAAAGACAGTTTACTCACTATGTGTGAAAGGTATAATGCAAATGTAGATCTAGAAGATCTATAGAAGACTGATTACTTGCCTTATCTGTCTGTCCTGGGGAAAGGTTGACACAGTAGCTCCCTGGTTACTTTGCTGCATGCCTGGTTGCATTTGTACCATATTGCCAGTGGGTGGCTGAGAAATCACCATAGTGCTGTATAGTGGGGAAGTGAGGGTCCCCGACGTTTGATTGGCAAGTGATGTCTGTTGGTTGTGTCCTCCATGCATGTTCTGCTGACCTTGCTGAAAGTCACAGATTTCGATTAATTTGATAATTAATAACAACCTACTTTAAAACATAAAAACACACTTAATAAAAAAACGGGCACCTATACATGTAACTGGGCACCAGAGATGCGCTTATCCTCCCCAGTATTAAAACTAGCAGACACACAAACTCCCTATGTATTATGTATCAGTATGATCATATCCATATTCAGCGTGTCTCTGGCACAAACTTCACATGCTAGATTGTTTTTTTAATAGAGAACATTGTTATTATTTGCAATAAGTATTTTTTATGGCAGCAAAATGCCTGAAGGTCTGAAAGAAATATGTAGGACATAAAGCCCACAAGGGATGGGGCAGATCTTTATTTTTGTATTTCGAATGAACTGGTCATACTAGGAACTGGGGGCACCCCGGCATATGACATCAATTAGTGCTACCTTCCTCTAGACCAGACATAGGCAACCTTCGGCACTGCAGATGTTTTGGATTACACCTCCCATGATGCTTTGCCAGCATTATGGTGGATGTAGTCCACAACATCTGGAGTGCCAGATGACCATCACGAGAAGGGATGCAAAGTCATCGAGTGGTTGATGAAGTACACATTACCTGATTGGTATTTTGTAATGGCTGCTGCAATATGTGCTGACTTGTTAGCTGACCCGTATTCATGGTTCCTTGAAGTTGGTTGGTTTGGACCACTTGACTTTGCATGGTAAGCTGCGGAAGTTGCTGGATGCTGGGTGCGGTGCCTGTAGATACTTGCACTGGCCCAAAGTTTATCCCCGGTGCCGGTTGCTGCAAGAACATCTTTAGAAAAACAAACATGCTTTCAGTTTAGACAGGATGAGAGCAGGATATGGAGGCTTGTGAGCATGCAGGGCAAAACGGTGTAGAGTGCCAATCAGATGGTCTCTCTAAAACCATCTGACTAAAATGGCAGAGTTTTAAGCCTCTAGTGACTCAATTGAGGGGACGGTCATATTGTCAGCCACTAAAGAAAGTAAAGTTACCCCTCCAAATAAATCATTGTTCTTTCTTGCAGAACGGCATTGTTTTCAACTGCAGGGTAAGAAGGGGGAGAGGGCCACATGGAATCTACACCACTTCATTAAGATCAAGTATCCTTTAATATGTAGCTTAGAAGACTAACTCATTATAGATAAATACATTCCCATCACTAACTCATTATAAATTAATACTACGGTTACTAAACTGCTTGGTAAACAAACCAACATGCAGAATGGATCCACCATAATGGACCTTGCAAAAAAAAAAACCAAAAGCCAGAGGTTGTATTACAGCAGAAGTACAATTTGAATTTTCAAAGGAAGGGCAACAGCTACTTGATCACAACTCCCACTATTACAAGTCAGGCCACCTGCAAATGCCTTTCCCACAGAGACACACAGTTAACAAGCACTACTTAGAATATAACAATTCTAACAGGAGAGAGACATTGGTGTATGGTCAAGACAAGTCACACAATTATCTGTAAGAGCAAAAGACACAAGTTGGAGTTGTCAAGTTTCTCTTTAAAGCCATCTGCTTCAGCTAATACACTAACAGTCCAAACATACAAAACCTCTAAAATAATGACTGCAAAACCAATATCTGGGAGACTTGGACTAAGTTAGTTTGGAATGCTAAGCACAGCTGGTAGCTTTAAAGTATTGCAAAGAAAATCAAACAGGGATTATTATTTTTACTCCTGGAAGCATCCCTGACCTGGAATCCTTGTCCATGCACCATGTGCAACTGTTCCTGGATTTTGCGCAGTTCTTCCTGCTGCCGGTGAATATTTTCCTCGATCATCCGTGTCCTCTGCTCCAGCTGATCTTTAAGATGTTTCATCGCTCCATACTGTGATGTAAACTGGGAGAATGGCTGATAATCATTAAGAAAATTACATTGGTTTAAAAAATTTCAACAACAGCTCTAACGTTTACATTTCAACTACTGCACTGTGGCTCTGTCTGCCATGCAGCAAAGCAAAGATTTAAATAAAAGGCAGTGGAGAGGATGTTTATTAGAATTGGGAAAACAGACAATACAATACCGAGAACCCAATACAAAAGGAATAGAGAACTGCATGTGGGCTTAGATCTTGCATTTACAGCCTGTTTATATAAGGTACTAAGCTAAATGGCTCATGAGCTTACATTCTGAAAATTCTAAGTCCATATAACCACATGATTGTTTATATATAAAAAAAAAAATACTAAAAATTCAGTATACAGGAGCTAATATTTATAATATAAAATAAGTGAAATAAAATATACAAATAAAATAAAAAAGGCAGGAATATATATATTAAAATAAAATGGATAAATTGGAATAGGAAGAAAAAAAAAGGAAAGGGTGTATATAACATATGAACTATGAAAATACTGAATAAATTACTGTAATAAAGCACTGACCTAAAATACATGAATAAACATAGATCCGAATTCAATGAATAAATACAAATCTTATATGTATTTTATTATTTATATAGCGCCATAACATTCCATAGCGCTGTACAATGGGTGGACTAACAGACATGTTAGACGATGGACGTACAGGAACAGAGAAGTGGAGGGCCCTGCTCAATGAGCTTACATTCTAGTATTCATCGAGGGCGTAGTAGGTAATTTTTTGACAGTTGCAGGAGAGGAGTCATGGGGTATTGGGGATAAAAACCTGCTAACAGTTTAAATGATATGCTTTCTTGAAGAAAGTGAGTTTTCAATGATTTTTTTTGAATGAGTGGAGACTGGGTGAAAGTCTTACAGAGAAGGGAAGGGAGTTAGACAGAATAGGTGAAGCCCTGGAGAAATCTTGGAGGCGAGCATTAGAGGCGAGAGTATGGACAGAGGATATACGTAGGTCTTTGGCCTCGACTGGACATACTTGTGTATTATAGAGGATAGGTAGGTTGGAGCAGCATTATGTAGGGACTTGTAATCAAGCAGCAGAATTTTAAATTGAGCCCTATACCTAACTGGAAGCCAATGCAGGGACTGACAGAGCGGGGAGGCATGGGAGGTGCGAGAGGACAGAAAAATGAGCCTTGCCACCGCATTCATTATAGATTGCAGCGGTACAATCTGGGAACACGTAAGATCACTGAGAAGGGTATTACAGTAGTCAAGGCGAGAGAGAACAAAAGCATGGACCAGCACCTTAGCCGCATTCGGGGTTAAATAGGGGCGAGTGCGCGCTATGTTTTTGAGATGGAATAAACTCCAAGTGTAAAAGACACAGAGAAAACAATAACTATCCCTTACTGAGATAGTGAGTGATATACTAAAGTGCCTGAATAAAAGCAGCTCAACACAAAAAGTGGAATACCTTAATCCACAATAAAGTGCAAAATACAAGAAAAAGAAAGGTATAAACAATATACCAGTATACCACTGTTAGCTAATAGCTAATAGTTTGGACTTTTATACTTGGGCTTTCTATCATTTAGCTTATATGAAGTCTAAATATTGTTTTTATTATTATTTTTTATCTCTACAATAAATTGTTATTTTTTTTATATTAGTCCATATAGTCCTTTCTAGCCTCCAGGAACACTATGTGGGGAATGCTATCCCAATAAATTAGCACATTGCCAACAAACCTCAGAGCCAGGAATTCAAGGCTCTGTTTAAGGTGAGCATAATCATTACTATCTCACTATTTTGTATACACTATCTGTACAATACCACCTATGAGGTTCTCTCTCTCTGCTTGTTCCATATCTTCTGGAGAACATCGTTTGCGATAAAGGGGTGTGTTGCTGCCTCAAGAGCAAAAAGGAGTCACTTACGGAGCCAATAGCTTATAGGCTCCAACCCACGTGAGTGGTTTCAACCAATTGCTACAATTATTCATTTTTTGTAAACCATCTGCACTATATTCTCTCTTTTTGTTGTTTTACTTTGTATGTACATTTGGACACATTGTATCACTATGTTGGAGGGGTGAGTATACCCCTTCATTATTTATATCAATATTCATTATAGCGCTCCACTCGCTGGTATATTGTTTATACCTTTCTTTTTCTTGTATTTTCCAAGTGTAAAAGAGTCCATATAAAGTCCAAAGTGTAACAAATCAAATAGGATAACAAATGAAATTTGAATATAGAAAATCAAGTTTTAATGTTGCTGTGGTATATGCAACCACAGCAGCACAGTAACCAAAAGGTAATGGTTACTGTGACTTGTTTTTTTTGCTAAATTAATATAGTACTTAGTATAATAAATTCAACTCAACAAGTAAGTACATAGCACTTGCCATATACAAAAAGTGACTATATACAGTACTGAAAATGTCCACCTGGAGGCCCCAGCCTACCATAAAATAGTAGAAAACGCTGATATATTTTAAGAAATCGACCTTGTGTAGTAATAAAAATATCCACTGGGTGGCCTCAGTGTACCTAAAAAGATAAAGTGCAATCTATAGATACAGAGATAATGCTTACCTGATTCATTCCTGGGTGCAGCTGTATCATTGTTGGGGGTTTCATTATTGGTTGAGATGACGTAGTGGCAGACTGTGAACTCATTGACTAGAAGACAACAACAAAAAAAGTTATTGATTACTTGCTGTTAGAACATGTACAGTACCAACCTGTGATTTAATTAGCAAAATAACTAGCAGAACGAATAGACAGAAGTTTTCTGCTAGCATTGTGACTAGAACAATATATCAACTTTTCTCTACTACCAATGAGACCAGCACAATGAATAGATCGACACCACATTGACAGATGTCAGTTATTTAACAAATGTGACTGGCAGAATGTTTAGATGGAATTCTAATCTCAGAAAGGAACCTTCATGACAGATACACTGTGTAATCGCCACTCTCATTAACCCCTTAAGGACGCAATTTCCGTCATGCTGGTCCTACCCTTAAGGACGCATGACAGAACATTTCCGTCATGCAGTATTTTTCCAGCAGGGTCTATTACCTTGCTGGTAACTATGAGCCCCAGGTATCATTTGATTCCTGGGGCTCCCCTCTCTCACCTGGGGCCAGAATTAGTGTCCCCAGACTGACTGATGCTCTGTTTGCAGAGCTCAAAGTGAGCGCTGCAAACAAGCATTTAAATGGGGATTTAAATCCCCACTATTACAATTTGGTGTGATCAGGGTTAAATACCTGCTAACACAAGGGAGTTCCAGGTATCAATGGAAACCTGGGGCTCCCCTCTATCAGCTGGGGACATTTTTAGTGACCCCAGCCTTTTTGGTGAGTTACATGCAGTGCTGGAAGTCAGCGCGGCATGTATCTGCTTAAATAGGCATTTAAATGCCTATATCTAGATTGTGGTGTAAGCAGGGTTAAATCCCTGCTCACACCAGGAAACCCAGGTATCATTAGAAACCTTGGTCTCCCCTCTGTCAGTTGGGGTCATTTTTAATGTCCACAGACTGACAGCTGAGCTGCATGCAGAGCTCAAAGTGAGATCGGCATGCAGCTGTTTAAATGGGGATTTAAATCCCCATAGAGCACAATGCAGTGTGAGCAGGGTTAAATCCCTGCTCACACTAGGAAACACAGGTATAATTAGAAACCTGGGTGTCCCCTCTGTCAGCTGGGGCCATTTTTAGTGGCCCCAGGTTTTTTGATGAGCTGCATGCAGAGCTCAAAGTGAGGTCGGCAAGCAGCTCTTTTAACCCCTTAAGGACCAAACTTCTGGAATAAAAAGGAATCATGACGTGTCACACACACGTCATGTGTCCTTAAGGGGTTAATGGGGATTTAAATCCCCATAGACAGCAATGTAGTGTGAGCAGGGTTAAATCCCTGCTCACACTAGGAAACCCAGGTATCATTAGAAACCTGGGGGTCCCCTCTGTCAGTTGGGGCCATTTTTAGTGGCCCCAGACTTTTTGATCAGCTGCATGCAGTGCTGAAAGTTAGCACTGCATGTAGCCATTTAAATCCACAAAGAACACTGCAGCTGAGCGATCAAGCTCAGCTACAGTCATTCTCTCAAGTGATCTGGTGCTTGGGAGACCCCCAGGGTCTGAACAAACCCTGGAGGATCACCCTCTATGCCCAAATGCCATTCTGATCAGTGCTGGGCATTTTTAGTTGCCCAGCACAGATCGCATTGCATTGGGAATAATGTCTTCAATGTAAGAGATGGGAGACTGCAATACTGAAAATAGCCAGTAGATGGCAGCAACATACCACTGTGTTTTAGTTTAAAATCCCTTTACTAATATCAGCACTGATATTAGTAGAGGGAAACCTTTGGGATTAAGATTAAATTAAGGATTACAATTAAGGATTATTATTCGGTTTAGCATAAGTACTAGATTTATTATCAGGTTTATTACTGGGTTTATTATTAAGTTTATGTTTGAGATTAGGTTTATAATTAATTGTAGTATTGGGATTATGTTTCAGATTATGATTCAGATTATGGTTCAGATTATGGTTCAGATTATGGTTCAGATTATGGTTCAGATTATGGTTCAGATTAGGATTAGGGTCAGCACGGGCATCCCTTGCTGAATATAGCAAGGGAATTCCTCGGCTGACACCAGCAGGGGGAATCATTTTAACACTATTGCTAAAGGTAGGATTGAGATTTGGATTAAGGTTATAATTAGGGTTACACATGGGATTACGTTATGGGTTAGGATTGTGGTAATGGTTTATTATTAGATTGAGGGTTAGATTTAGGATTTGGTTTAGAATTAGGGCTTGGTTTGGGATTAGAGATTTAGATTAATATTAAGATCGCTACTTTCCAAAGATATGCATATGGGGTATATTTGTACTGAGAAGATGTTGCTGAGTACAGCTAAGATAATTTTATGACAGTGGGAAACAGGATATTTAAAAAAATAATCATCAGAAATACTATGTGTATGTAAAAATGTTAAAATAAAAATGAATACCACAAACTTTGAAACAAAATGGTAACAAAATGTCACTTCAATAAAGCTTATAATATTTTATATGAGGGTCCCCATGTTGTCCCCTTTTGTAAATGGTATGCATTGGTGGCGTTATTTAAATATATGAGCGACTAAAATGCCCCAAAATGAAACGATGACCATTCGTCAATTTGCCATTTAAAAAAACCTGTAATGGGCCGGGTATGATTTTAGCCCTGTATTTTTTCACAAAAACCTAGCTAAGGTGTACAAAGGGGGTAATTTTGTACTCAGGAAATATAGCTGAGAATAATTTCGTGATTTAATTTACAGTAACATATATCAAGATTCCAAAATTAACTACTAAAATACATGTGGGTATAAAAATGCAAAAATAAAACAATATGATAACATTTGAAAGTAATTGGTGCTAACATAACTGTATAATAAAGCTCAAAATATACCATATGACATAGCCCGTGGTGTCTACTTTCACAAATGGTATGTATTTATGGAGTAATTTTAACTGTCAAACTGCTACAATGCCCTAAAATGTGATATAGACACACCAAATCCATTTATCAAAATTCTAATTGTAAAAACTGTAATGGTCAGGACTCGTTTAAGGCACTGTAGCTTCACAGGATAGTGTCAAAGACATACATTGGGGGTATTGTTTTATTCAGAAGAGTTTGCTGAGCATAATTATGGGGTTTTGATCACAGTGGCACATACCAGACTTGAAAAATGACCCCAAAAAATGTAATGTGTATGTAAAAAATGCAAAAAAAATATTTTACCACAAAGTTTGACATAAACTGGTGAAAAAATTGCATCACACTAAGGCACAATATATACCATATGAGATACACTGTAGTGTCTACTTTCACCAATGGTAGGTCATTGAGGGATAAATTCAACAGTTAAACTGCTACAATGCCCCAAAATGAGACTTGCCCCCATCAAATTCATCTATCAAAATTATCACTGTGAAAACTGAAATGGTCAGGTCTCTTTTATGGCACTATAACTTCACAGGATAGTGGCAAGGACATAGATTGGGGGTATCATTTTACTCTGTTGATATGGCTGAAAACAATATGGGGTTTTCTACAGCAGTAGTATATATCAACTTTATGAAATACACATTAAAAATCCTTGTTTTATGTGTGTATGTTAGAAATCTGAAAAAAACAATTTTACTACACGATTTAGCAGAGATTGGCAGCGAAATGGCTACGTAAAAAGTGTCAGAATACACTTTGGTAAATAGCCTGTGATGTGTGCTTTATATAAATATATACTTTTGTGCAGCAATTTTGCTTTCTGTGATGGCTATTAAGCTTACAAGACAAACATGCCAAATTCTAAAATTGCTCCACATTAAAAAAAGTTTTTACTCCTTGTATTTTGTGACCTGTAACTTTCAAAATAAGCTGAAATCCTAGACATATTATGTACTCTGAAAATCAGAACAACTAATTGAATATTTTTTAAATTACTTTCCTTAAGCTGCACTTATTATACACACATTATTATTGCCTAAACTGTGAAAAAAAAACAATTTATTTCATTTTTTTTTCATTTTTTTGGATTTTTTTAATAATAAATAAGAATTTATATATGTATATGTCACATCAGATTAAAGCCCTTTTTGTCCTTTAAAAAACGATATACAACATGTGTTGGTGTAATAAATAAGAAAAATGCAAACAGAGGTTGAACACAAACAGCAAAAAATGCAAAAAATGCTTGTGTCCTTAAGGGTAAGTCCAGTTTTTGAAGCTGCGTCCTTAAGGGGTTAAAGGTAGCGAGTATGGAACCGTATAAAAAGGACAGTGCGGTACCTGACTGCTGAATGATGATGATCTCCGCTTGTCAGGGCCAGGCAATGTTTGTCGGGGAGGGGTGCTTGTATCTGTTGTGACCTTCGTTGGGGTGGCTAGAGAAATATGAAAGTCATACATTATAGATTAGAATAACTGTTCTGTTTAAATAAACGAAAATACTTGTGCAATATATCCCTAATTGAGAGTGTCACTCATGAGAGGAATATAGAAAGGTTTATGAAGGCAACAGCAGGATCAGGAATTGCTGAGAAATTAGCGTCTTGTCTCTGCAGTTGTCACAGAAGTAGCTGAGACTTGAGATTTGCTGCAAACAAGGGGCACAGGGATATTTATTTTATGCATTTTCTCTAAAGCATTAAACCTAAACCGCTTTTGTTTAAGTGAAGAGTAAAGTTGTGAGCACTCAAGAAAATGATGTGCAGTGTGTCCAATCTTATACACAGTTTCTCTAGATGAGGCATAAAATATAACTGGGTCATGACATAAAACTGGATCGCTGTAAATGAAGGTCTATTTGTGTCAAGTCTTAAAGGGACACTGCAAAATTTCGTCTAAATTACTGTTTAGTAAATATACACCCAATGAAAATATACATGCATTTATTAATATTTTTAAAAATGCTAAGCTCTTCTCTGAAGCCTGTGCAAGCCCCCATCCTCCCCCTCCCCTCCCTTCTAACCCAGCCCAGACTTTCTGTGGCTGTCCAATCACAGACTTCTCAATGCGGTTCAAGAGGAAATTGCTGCCACAAAAACAGAGGACACACACACAAAAAAAAAAAATCACTAGAGCTTGCTGAAGTGCTTTAGGAATCTGGAGTGACCTTTAAAATATTTAACAAGAGATTGATTTCCTCTGACGTTGTTTTTTTCATGTCGAGGAAATCATTGCAAAGAAGAACATGCTCTACAGGTAATACTCAAAAATTAGAATATAGTGCAAAAGTTCACAAACAACGTCAGAAGAGTCTTACCTGGGCTAAAAAAAACAGACCTGGTCTGTTGCTCAATGGTCCAAAGTCCTCTTTTCTGATGAGAGCAACTTTTGCATCTCATTTGGAAACCAAGGACCCAGAGTCTGGAGGAAGAATGGAGAAGCACACACTGCAAGATGCTTGAAGTCCAGTGTGAAGTTTCCACAGTCTGTGTTGTTTTGGGGAGTCATGTCATCTGCTGGTGTTGGTCCACTGTGCTTCATTAAGTCCAGGGTCAACGCAGTCGTCTACCAGAAGATTTGGAGCACTTCATGCTTCCTTCCGCAGACGAGCTTTATGGGGATGCGGACTTCATTTTCCAGCAGGACTTGGCACCTGCCCACACTGCCAAAAGCACCAAAGCCTGGTTCAATGACCGTGGGATTACTGTGCTTGATTGGCCAGCAAACTCGCCTGACCTGAACCCTATAGAGAATCTATTGGGCATTGCCAAGAGAAAGATGAGAGACATGAGACCGAACAATGCAGAAGAGCTGAAGTCCGCTATTGAAGCATCCTGGTCTTCCATAACACCTCAGCAGTGTCACAGGCTGATAGCTTCCATGCCACGCGGCATTGAGGCAGTAATTGCTGCAAAGGGGGCCCAAACCAAGTACTGAGTCCATATGCTTTTCAGAGGTCTGATATTGTTCTATGTACACTCCTTATTTTATTAATTGCATGTAATATTCTAATTTACTGAGAGAGTGGATTTGGGATTTTCATGAGCTGTAAGCCATAATCATCGCACTTATGATAAATCATGGCTTGAACTATCTTGCTTTGCATGTAATACGTCTATCTCATATATTAGTTTCCCCTTTTACGTTGCAATACTGAAATAAATGAACTTTTGCACAATATTCTAATTTTTTGAGTATCACCTGTATGTTCCTTTCATTTTGTCTATGATGCACAAGGTTTCCCATATTTCATCACTAAATTACATTTAGCTTCAGCCGGTTTTAAAAAACAACCTGCATTAAGATCACAAAATATGTAAATTCCCAACACTAACATTTGAAACTAAATGGGAAATGAAATATTAATCAGTGAATGTGTTTTTTTCCCTTGATGTTGTGGAATTTCTAGTAAACTATGTAAAAAAAAAAAAATCTGAATACAAAATCGGTATATTCTGAATTTGTATTTTTAAATGTACAGCAATCGGCACCAACATTACAATGGTTACCATGGTGACTGGTCCACTTTTAGAAATGTGCACAAAGATTATTCTTTAGTCATAACCCCCTTTGTATTTATGTCTTTGTATAGCCTTGTACACCATATAATTACCACACTAACAAATACAACGTTTTGGAACCCTTAGCTTTGTGTTAACCAGTGATGATCCACTTAGCTGTGCAGTAACGATGCTGTACTCACAAGATGGGTCAGAAACGGCTGTATGAGATGATGATTTGATGGAGCTCTTTGACGATGGAGACGGCGTTCTGCTGTCATCAAACCTTTCCATCACATCCTTCAGGATGTGATTATCGGACCTGTAATCCTGATTCTAAAACAAGACACATTATGGTATACTATTAAGACTGTGGAAAGAAGGTGATAACATAGTCTAGAACGTATACATTGGAAGGGAAAAAAACCAAAACATAATACACTATGCTCGGAGACACAGAGTCGATAAAATATTATTTGGCTACACAGCGCTATTCTGTCAGCAGATAAGGGATAGCAGTAATCCTTCCAACTCCTAAAGAATCCTCCTCTGAAAATATGCTGCAGTGGAATTACTGCAATGTAAATGATGCCATTCTAAATAAACAGTATCAGTGTTTATTTCTTAAAAAATGCTAAATTAATAAAACACTGAACATAAATAATAAAACAGATATAAGTCTGGTGTTACAAAGCTCACAGATGCAAGTAAGAAATGAGAACAGAAACACAGAGATTATAGCTTTAAATCAAAATAGAGTAAACACCTAGAGGGCAGACGTTTGACACTAAACGACAAAGAGACAAGACAAAGGTAAGACGGGTAAATGAGTCACTCCCAACTCGTGAATCAATCACAGTTTTTTATGAATCACTCATTTTAAGTATGAATGAGACTGATATCCCCCCTGTAATAATATTACTTTATATATCTTCCTATCTACTGGCTGCATGACATTTAGGCTCATATAACATACATCTTGGTGTAACCATGAGATTCCCAACCTCTGGGCAGGGTCATCCATTATTAGTAGCTCTAAAGCTACATACGATTCCAGGCACAGACTCTGTTTAAGCAGCAACGATTTCTATACAGTGTAATTAGGATTAAGTAATTAAGATCTGCACTATTAGCTATGTGTGTTCATATTTAATTCAAATATTTTAATGCAGAATTCTTCAAAGCACGTATCTTATTATTTAAAATTTATAAAGATTTTAGCATGTTCCGCGCATGCCCACATTGCTCCCCTCCCCCCTTGTTTTGTGCATAGGTAAGGGCTCACTTTATCTGCAGTCATTGCTGGAGGTGAGTCTTCATTACCCAGTTCTCGTCTTCTCTCTGCTCCCACCTCGGCATAGCTGCAAAACAAAGCAAAACGTCTGTCTGTTTAGCACATAAAGAAAAACGGGCAGCGTTATTAACACCACAAAGTGTAGTGACCCGAAACCCCAAAAATGGCAAAATTCAGGCCAAAGTAATCAAGCTGTGACTAATTTAAATACAAGAGACACATTTAATTATAAAAAAGTCTATAGCAACAGAATTGTACTGAAATCCTTTAAAAATGACAGTGGGCGGCATATGGAGGACATAATTAGCAGTAAGGAAGTAGGTGGATGATGTCAAAGTAAACACATAATGTCATTAATGCCTTACATAAAACAGCTACTTGGAATTCTTAACTCCCACACCAACAAGTACAATTATATTCCACGTATATGCAGTCTATATGCGAAGAGTTACCCCACAGGATCTCGGGTGTCAATCCAGCTCATGTTATTACCTGTCATGACAAATGCAACTTAAAGGGACACTATAGGCACCCAGACCACTTTATTAGTGGTCTGGGTGCAATGTTCCTATCACACTTAGTCCTGCAAAGTACACATTGCAGTTTTGGAGAACCTGCAATGTTTATATTGCAGGACTAAGAACGCCTCTAATGACACTTGTATATTGGGTGACATCTACAGCATGATAGCAGCTGGACATGGATGCATGTGGCTGTGTTCAGTTGTCCAACCCAAAGTATGACACATTTAAGAGCCTACATATTTGCTAGTTGTTTATCAAACACAGTTAGAATTTGCACCACAACAAGAAGTTCTGTCATGTTGCCCTGACAGACTCTTTAAAAAGAAACATTCTAAGCCCTAAATGATTTCATCTATTTGAATTCGTTATGTTGACTAGAGTCCCCAGGCACAGTTCCTTCATTCAGTGTTAAATTATTTTTAAAGCAGTTTAAAACTAAATAAGGGTCCATGGCCACCCAGAGTACAGCCCCTTCTGTGGGTGTGGCTAAGGCAGAGATTATACATTGCCTTGTAGTCATACCCTTCAGTCAGTTGGAGCTCTGATAAAAGCAGTCAGCAGACACTCTCAACCACTGCTTATTGCTGCTCAGGCCAATACTTCCTCTTTAGCCAAAGCAGCACAGAGGGGATGGGCTGCCAGGGACTCTCACTTAGCATTAAAACATAAAACTATTACAGACTGCTACAGTGCTCCTACAGTGTCCATTAAAATGCTTTAGAGAATGACAGAGTCCTCTCTTTGTCACTTTATAAAAGTTGTACTCACCCAGCTACTATCAGATAGACCGGAGTGCGGTCTTACTAAACCCTCTGTGGTCCTGCACCAGCGATTGCAGGGCACGCACCTATTGGCTGGTAAGAATATCATTATTGATGATCACTTGGTAGGTGGAGCAGAGTTGTGGTGCTGGAGCATCAGAGTGTACATTAAATAGAAGCAAGTCTGTCCAGAGGCACATACTGAACACACGAGTGTACACTAGTGGTTTCAGGATGTGATTTTCAACTGACTCCATATTTGTATCAATTTGTGCTGCTTTTAGAAGTGGTAGGAGTCTATATACACAGCGTTTCTGCTCAAAACGCTGCACATACTGAAAAACTTGTACTTTTTTTCGCGAGGCCAGTTGCTCCTCCAGCACATGTTACTTAAGCAATCCAGAAATCTGTTCTGGGTTGCCTAATGTCAATTCTGTGCAAAAATGACTTCTGTCATCAGAGCGCAGAGCTCAACGGCAACAGGCATAATGAGGTTCTCCCTTGCTGGAAGCCTGTATCTCCCCGCCCCCTTCTTTCATTTAAGCACTTCCTCCACCTACCTATACACTTAAAAAAACATTAGGAATGGAATGTTTTGTTTTTTTTTTTGTTTTTTTTAAATATCCCCTCCCACCCCCACTAACGCAAATATTCCCTCTGAGCCAGTGAAACGGCCAAATGAGAGGCTTTTGATTGGATCACTAGAGGAAGGGGGTGTGGAATCCATCCATGAAACTTTACCCAGAGATGGATTCTAGGTAGGTTTACAACTTAATAGTGATTTTTATATTACAAAAACAAACAAAAATAACAGTGGTTGGACACACATATTAGGGCTTTATAAATTAAAAAGGGAATACGGAGGGGGATTACAGTAACTCTCTAAGAGAGTATTAGGTCATCTGCTAAAATAACAGAAATCTCATAAAAATCTCTGTGCCTACCCAAAATCCAGAACATACCTCATTCTTTTCTAAGAACCCAGGAACTGGGGGCTGGGCTGGACGCCATGCCGAACGGACGCACGATAGTGCAGCTCCTGCAATTTCACCCAGTTTTCATACAAAAAAAACCCCGGCCTTATACAAACTTACCGACTGGCAACAGCAACCCAGTGCAAGAAACCACCCTGGTTCCGAAGAGAGATTTGCTGCAAAGTTTTAGTCCCTCGGGGGGGCGCCCCCTGTCACCCACAACGGGTCCGCTCGGGCAGTGAGCAGGGTGGACGGCCGCCTTCCAGCTATACTGCCCACCAACGGTATGGGCACAGCACAAAGCTAGGGGGGTCCGGCCCTGCCCCCCCCCTTTGGGCCGGCGGGGGTGATCCCGTCCCCAACCCTGGGCCTACCGGCATGCAGAAACACCAGCACTCCAGGCAGCGACGGAGCTACCCCCCAAAAAACATGGAGAATGCATGGCGAGCCACCTAAGCATGAAGGGTGGCGGATGCATCCGCCGAACGTTGTCAGCAGGCCGACATGGGAAGCCGGAGCCATGCTGTACCTCCGCAGGCAGCATTACAACAACTGGCGAAGACCGGCGCCTGGGAGCTGCCACCCCCACGCACACCAAGGGCTCCCACAGAGTATGTACCCACAGCGAGAGATGGAGCCCCAGCGATAAAGGCGCACTCTCGGACCCTCTTGGTGAGCCCTGCAGAAAACAGGAACACTGAGACTGACAGCCCGCGGCCGCGAGACCACACAGGGGACACGGCATGGCTACAGGGAGCTGTCTCCCACCCAAGGCAGGCACTGGACTGAACTGTGAACACACCACAGGGGACCGATTACTCTGCAATTTAACTGGTCTGCAACTAACAGTTGGGCTCCCGAGCTCATGCTCCTATACATTACCTGGATGGGTCTCATGCCACACAGCCATGGACTTACATCTTGCATGTTGGCCGGCTTAAACTGTACATATGTGAACCGTTGACATGCTAACTATGTTGAATAAGCTTACCTACTTTATAATCTACTCTGTTTGCTGGTCAGTTAACCCTTTAATGTCTCAGAACGTGGCACGACAGATTAGTATGTAATTCTAGCACAGTTTATTTACTATAAATTTGTACCTAGCTTGTTTCCTATAGCCTAGTATGAGATTGTGCAGAACCAGCAAGAATGCCACATAGTGTATTATTCCAGACCGAATACCTTACTAAGTAAAGTGTCCTACTAGCCTCAGGGGAAGATAAGCATATACTATACATGCCACTTAAAACCTGATTGCTCATATTAACGTTATCTACCTGTTTCTATCTAACTGTTTTTGATACTAGGATAAAGCTACCAACTATAACCAATAAAATGAAGCAGTCCCTCTGGGGAGAATGTCACTTTTCAATGTATTCTTGCATAGATATCAGTTCTATATCTCCTCCTCTTCATCTCTGTATGATCACTCAATGCTTCAATAAAATAAAGAATGATAAAAAAAAAAACCCCAGGAACTAAACATGCAAAATGCAATTGTTTTTTATTAAGCAAAACGTTACTATTTTTTTTTTACCTTACTACAGTGTGTGTACAGACAATGAACTCAGGCCTGGAATTCCACTGATGGTACGTGATGTAGTATTGTGTTTGTAGCCATATCCACTGTTGTCCTTTTGTAAGAAATCTGTAATAACATGACTTGCCTTTCCCATACTGCATTACTGGAAAAACAAACAAAGTACATTTTAATAAACTGACCAACCAACAGAACTGTTGTGAAGAGAAACAAGTAAAACAAAACATTCCCCCCCATAGTATTAATTTCAAATATAAAATTGAAATGTGACAGCTGTATATCATGAGGCACATCAACTATTTGCCTTTTGCACAGCAGATCTAAATTATATGTTACCACAAAACACCCAAAATGCCATACAAATGAATACAAAGACCACCTATTGCCAATATATCTGTATGTCTTTGCAACATCCTCCTATTATAAACATAACTATGCAGCCAGACATGTGCTTGAAAGGTTAGGGTATAAATAAATAGCCTTTTTATTTATTTTCTCCACTGAGGGTTCCTTAGACTTGAGACTGGGTTAGTTCATAAATGGAATCTTCATCAAACTAAATATTAATAAGGTTGCAAGAAAAACAAAATATATACAAACTCATATGATTTCAGTATATTGAAAGGGACATTCCACACTCCGAAATCACTTCGACTTGCTTCACTTCACTTAATTTAATTGCGGCTTATAAAAGTGCAGATTTTATTGAAAATCGGCACATTAACAACTCATTTGAGAAACACCTCTGTGGATGTCAGACAGCCAGGGAGGTTTTCTTTCCAATTCTGTTAGCTCCATGGAGTAACAGAAGTGTCACTGGAGCTCTGCTAGAGTTCTACTGCCTTTTGCCCCAAATGAAAGTGCACCCACAGAGCACACTGTAGCCCTGTTAGTGGACTTACTGGCTTTTAGCCTGGAGAACTCACAGTTCAAAATTATATTGGCTGGTTACCCAGCACAAACGGAAAGTCTGGCCTGCGATAGAAGAGAGGACATGCCAAGACTGCAGACAAAATTTTCTAGCTGTTTTTATATATACCCCCAATTAATAAATTGCATGCATATTTTCATTGTGGGTAAATTTACTATTTTGTTAAGAATCACACTTTTTCATTGGAGTGATCCTTTAAAATATATTAAAGAAAATAAAGAGCTGTCCGGTTCACAGCAGCTCTGCATTTGTTGTAGACAAGCAATCATTCATAGATGCGGTGTTTTGGGCAGGTATTGTATTTGCACTATATGCACGTTATACGTAAGTATTTTTTACAATAACAAACCAAATAGCAACGTGACATCTCATTTACATAAGAGCTACTTTGTGAGGTGACCGGATTTTTTTTTCTTCCTTTGGTCAATGATTAGTTAGTTCCACAGTACCAAGGTCACATATTCTGTGAAACAAAAAGCGCCCGAGGGGTCAAGAAAGGCTCAATTTAAGTCAATAGCATGAATGTATGGACAATAATGCTAAGTGCAAGGCATATCATAGATTGAATAAACCCCAAAACAACAGGTGTCTTAAGTAGAAACTACATAAAAAAATAAAATAAATCAGTGGATGAAAAAAAAGGATGTAAACAAAAAAGTGCTTGTCCC
Source organism: Pelobates fuscus (assembly GCF_036172605.1). Lineage (NCBI taxonomy): Eukaryota > Metazoa > Chordata > Amphibia > Anura > Pelobatidae > Pelobates > Pelobates fuscus. The sequence goes on from NC_086322.1 coordinate 91,534,797, forward strand.
CAGATCAGGTCAATATTCACCAATCATTCACCAGTTATCTAATTTTTATTGTACAGTGAACTACTGGGTCACAGTTAACTTTCCATTGATTAACTAGGAATGAGGCTTTTACAACCACATCATAAACACGTGTGTGTGTCTAAGCATTATTAATGGAGAACTGTCATCTCAACCCTATTTTTTATTTCATATAATAACCCTTTCATCAAGTTTTTAAAGTAAATTGTTAAATAAAGTATATGAAAAATTTAGAAAAACTAATCTCTACCTTTAGTATGTATCAGGGTCATTCATCCATATACATACACCTTGGGTCAGACAGAGTCTGTGTAGTTCAAAACATCTGGAGTGTCGAAGGTCGCCTATGCCTGCTCTATGGTCTTTCCTGCTTCACTCATTGGACAGTTTCAGGGACATCAGCAGACCCACTAAGTGTCAAACCCAAACACTGTCTGATCCAACGTGTATGTATATGGCTGAAGAATCCTGTCATATAATACGCACATTTTGGAACAAAAATATTATATATTACATACAATAATATTGCATTTACATATACAATGTATACATGAAAACAGAGAGCAGAATTAGCTCACAATATCCACTTAATATATAGTAATGTTCAAGCACAATTGGTTATGGAACTATTCCAGCAAGAAGTCTGCAGAGTTAAAACTTGTGAACTCTCCCAGTCTTATCCAGAGTGGTTTCATACCAGATGAGAAGTGGGCCGCGATATGTGGGTCTATGATATATGGCTGGTGCATGGGGCAGAGCAAGATACGCGTGTGAAAACCCAGAAAGGTGCAGTTCTTACTTCCTTAGTTGTGGAACTATAAGTACGTACTATAGACCAATAGTTTTCAGCTGGTCTATAGTAAGTCTCTAGGTATGCTCTTGGGCCAGTTGGGGACATCATACAATTTCCAGATAAGCCACCATTTACATAAGGGGCATGACGCCTGTGGTGCTTCTATTCCATGCAGGAGGCAGCATTAGTCTCTCTCTCTCTCTCTCTAGACACTAAAAGTAGAGCTGGCCACCCCAGTGTTAAGTCCTCCTTGACCTCTCTAGGAGCAAGCTGGGTCTGCAATGTGAAGCTCACCCTATGGTACAGGAGCCCGATTTATTGCACAAGGCTGGTTGCTAAAGCAGCCCAACATTACACTGTAAACCTTGTGCTGTCAGCAGCCAATCTAATCACAGGAATTTATGCTGTGCTTGGGTCAATTGTCTTAGACTGTTCTTTCTAAAATGTTTTGCTCAGAGTAGGAAGTGGCAGGTAGACACATGCTTGCAGCCGCGCAGATGAGCCAGGCAGCATTAATAGTAATGGTATTTTGTTTTGGGCTGTTCTGGCATATGTTGCATTCTCTGCTGGCCAGCTATTATTCCCTCCTAAAAAAACACTGTGGAATAATGTAAAATGCGGTGTATATGTGTGTGAATTTTATTTGCAGTGTTTTACTTTGTGTGCTGGTGGCAGTGTGAATGTTTTTGCAAGACTTGAGTGCACTGCTGTATGTTTGCAAGTGCTTGGCGGGATTGTAAGCATGTCTGAATAGTATCTGTAAGCGTACATGCAGACTTGCAGATACCAATGCTCACCCATCCTTCACTATGATATCTGAATTTTTTATTAAATGTTTTATTTTATTTAATTACACTTTAATGATATATATCCACCTACTTTAATTCCACACAGATCTTTTTAGCGGGGCACTGGATAAATGTTGGTGCTATATGAATGCTAGTAATTTCATAAGGGTCTTTTGCAACAAATATTCATATACTTTAATATTACATGATAAGAACTTGCTGGAATTATAAACATCTCGAGTTAAAAGGCACACTTCACTGCTGAAATATTTTCTCTTTTCTTTTTTTTTTTTAAGACACTGTTTAGTATATATACCCCCAATGAAACATGCATGCATTCCTGAAACTAAAGTGCCTGTTAAGGTCCCAGACATCCCTTTGATTTTTTTCCTACGCCGCACCGGTCTCGCAGCGACTGGCCTCATAAGATCCTGCCTCAGTGGCTGAAATTATCAGTTTTCAATGCTTTCCCATAAAAAAATAAATAAAAAAAAACATTGAAGACTATTGTGCATGCACAGCAAAATGCTGCACCAATCAGGATCTCCTCATAGCGATGCATTGAATCAATGCATCTCTATGGGGAACGTTCAAGCGCATCCATGTGAATAGTGGAGACGCTGAAAGCCAATGTGCAGCACTGACACAGAAAGCACCTCTAGTGACGACCACTAGGTGTTACTAGGCACCAATGTAAACACTGCCTTTTCTCTGAAAAGCCTCCAGAGACAGGCTACAGACACCACACCACTACTTAAGCTGCTTAATTATGCATTTTTGGGGGTTATATCTAAAAACAGGATGCAAAAGCTGCTGTTTACTGATCTGAAGCCTTTGCAAGTCCTTCCCCTTCTAACCCCGGCCAAGACTCTCTTTGGTTTTCCAATCACAGACTTCCTAATACAATAAAGTCTTTGCAAGGCAGGTGCTCTGGGCAATTGCCTACCTCTTGTGTTTAACTCCACTGAGATAACCAAACCAGGAAATAACAGGAAATTCTATTGAAATATGCAAATTTTGTAAAATGAAGAAAAAAGAAAAAGGAGGGCACACTCATCACACATAAAGCACTTCCGCAAACTGAATTGCTTTAGGCGTTTGGTGCATACTTTTATGGTACCAAAAAACCTTTGAATGTGTTGGCACTCTTCTACTAAATGGTGCTGGTATTGGAGGTGTTCCCCATAACAGCCTCAAAATAATAAACAAAAAATCAATAAGTTTATTATAAAAATTCTATACATAAATTCATGGGTAAGTAATCTGATGATATCCTTATGAATTCATAAATTTTACAAACTTCATCGTATATACATCCCAGAATATGTACAATTATTTACAGTCTACATACACAATATGAATGGAGTTTGACAGTTCATTGGTGTTTCAGGTGGATCCATCACTAAATAATTTTTTATATTTAGAGTAATACATATACTTCTCAGAGAAAAAATAAAAATAAAAAAAAATCAAAAATTCGAATGTTGAGAAAAAGGAAAAATATAACGAAAAAAAAATCGATAATAAAATGTTCAAAGAAAATAAGAAAAAAACAACTTTTTTTTCCCTTTTTTCTTTGAACATTTAATTATCGATTTTTTTCACATTTGTTTGTTATTTTGACTTTTTTTCTTTTGGTCCTTTTTTTATATTTTTCCTTTTTCTCAACATTTGAATGTTTTAGTTTTTTTATTTTGATTTTTTTCTCTGAGAAGTATATGTATTACTCTAAATATAAAGAATTATTTAGTGATGGATCTACCTGAAACACCAATGAACTGTCGAACTCCATTCATATTGTGTATGTAGACTGTAAATAATTGTACATATTCTGGGATGTATATAAGATGAAGTTTGTAAAATTAATGAATTCATAAAGATATCATCAGATTACTTACCCATGAATTTATGTATAGAATTTGTATAATAAATAAATGTTTCTTTTTTGCATATATATCAATTGACTCAACTCTTTTTTACAAATTCTTGTAATTAAGTGCGGTATTGAACTTATTGATTTTTCATACTTTTATGGTACACTAGAAGGTTTGCATCACTCCAAAACAGTCATAAAAATACTTACAATGCTCATGGCATTTTGCAAGGTTTTCTAGATCGTCCACATGGTAATAATCATACCCAGAGGTCCCCAGCACTTCAAAAGGTAAATATCCTATTATAGGAGGTGCTCTAAAAAAATGAAGAATCTACAGTCAGATGTAAAGTGTTATATTTTTATAGAATGAAAAATAGAAAAAAAGAAAATGGAGCAGACATCCTTGTTTTAGACAAATTGCTGTTCTAAAATGTACCTATGGTCCAAGAAGAGAAACTTCCATTCCAAACTGTGCCTGGATGTGAATTCTTCATTAGGCTCCTCCACAGTACACATTTCCTGAAAATAGGGGGCCATATCAGAATGCTAATGAAAATAAGTACACATTTATTTTTCATTTAGCCAAATTGTGTTCCTTTTTAATTCTAATTTAAAAAAAAAATAGTATAGTAGATCTGTTTGAAAATGAAGACTAGCCTTCTTACCAAAATAATTTGTCAACCTGCATTAAGAGTGGAGGTAGAACACATAGGTATATACACATACGTTATACTAAAAACAGACTTGAATGCACTCTGTGTGCCTCTATAAAACTAGCCTAATTATTGGGCATGATTTCATTTAAAGGAAAAGTCTATGTTAAAAATGAATATGTTATCTGTTTCTAGTTTATTAATGTTTATTTTGTGTACTTTTGGTTATGTAGACACACATAGCTTTTGTGTACTTTCCATTGTTAAAAGGACACTATAGGCACCCAGACCACTTCAGCTCATTGAAGTGGTCTGGGTACAGTGTCCCTATTGCCCTTAGTGCTGCAATGATAAACATTAAAAAATGGAACCTAACAGACCTTTGGTCCGGTAACTGATGCTGGGTGTCCTCACACTCTGCATGAGGACACCCAGCGTCAAATTTTTCCCCATAGGAAAGCATTGAATCTGTGAATAATAGTGCATGTGCTGCATTTTACGCGCATGCGCATTAGCGTCTGCTTGTCACAAAACGTCTAAGGAGATGGAGGTAAGTAAATAAAGGGCTATAAACCCTTTACTCACGTAGGTGGGGGCGAATCAGAGGGAGGAGGCAGAGGAAGCTATAGTGCCAGGAATACAGCTTTATATTCCTGGCACGTATAGTGTTGTTGGATTGGAAAAATCACAATAAAAACATAAATTACAAAAATGAATATATTTTTGAATGAAATGGAACAAGGCAGTTAAAAAAAAAAAATAACATGCATTTCCCTATGTCCCTAAAAAGAGGTAGGACTCTTTTGCATGTTTTACAGCTCAGCTGATCCACCCTCTTTTTACCCAGCACTTATTCACTAGTTCATGCTAGCCAGTTCTAAATCAAACGCTTCAAACATTAAATAAACACGGTTAGGATTAATCTAAAATAGTTTTGTGCTCATCACGTCCCTTTAAATATAACAAGCCCCTGCTTATCTATATTTATTATGTTATGCAGTCCATTCATTTCAAACTAAATATACTGGTCAACTGTACACTTGATGGTGCATGTTTATTTCGGATGACTATTTCTTTGACCTGCTATCTGCTTAAATAAAGTCTTAAAATAAATAAATGATATAAAATTGTCAGCTTATCATCCTTCTCTTCTTTTCAGTTCATCGTTCTTCCATTTCATAATACATGTACTCTCCTTCTGTGTAGTGTGAGCAGTGCTCCAAATCGAGAATACCTTAATAAACTGTGGTGTTGCCAGCCTCACTGTAGCTACAAAGCAGACTCTCTCTTCATAGGTAGATCTGAGAGATCGCTGTAATGCACCATCAAAACCGTTATGCATAGAATTGGACACTAAGAGAGGAGTGAAAACAAAAGGATTAACACTTAATAAAACATAACTGTTACTTTATAATACTCATCTGGAGTCTAGGTAATAACACGCAAGTTATTTTCACTAAACCAGGAAATATAGAGAAATGCAAATAACAGGCTAAACTAATCAAATCTGAAAATACATTTCCAGCTAAATTGTTCAATTCTTCACATTTCTCTGTTCAGTTAGTTTATACTATTAAAAAATCCCTCCACACATTCACCCACACCATAAAACAAACAAGTGTGGATTGTACAAAGCACTTGCTATGTACATACAATGCTATAGTATGTCAGCCACACAATTCATCACTCACTAGTCATATCCATATTATAAAAAGCAGTGCTTCATGTACATGAGTGTTAAAGGTCTACTAAAGGAATCCAGACCACGTCATTGAGACAAGATTGTCTGGTGCAGCAGGGGCCATTTAGCCTTAACCATCCAATTAATCTAATATATTGCCGTTTAGTAGATATATATTGTAATTGCAGGGTTAGCACACATATAGTGGCTGTCTTTCTGACAGCTGCTGAGGTGCTTCCACTGTGAGAACAGAGTCAAACTTGGTTCTCACAGCTCACCTCCATTTCATTGGAAAAGCAGAGCGGTCCGAACATGCACTTTTCCATTCTCAATGTTTCTCAATGTCGAGCAATGGTTTGGACGTTTAGAAGTGTTGGCGTGATGTCACGGGAGGTGGATCAAATTGCTGCAGGCACTCTATCTCAATGCTAGAAAAAAAGGTAAGTCATACCCTTTATTCCAGTTTCTATTTAGATTTAGGGACCTGGAAGCTATCTAGTTATACAGTAACTTATTAACTGTGGAATATATACACGTTTTACCCGTAACAATATGTATGACACAGAGGGCCCACAAATAACTTACCATTGTTTAAAGACTTGAAATTTCCAATAAACTTTACAAATTCGTAAGTAGCCGGCTCTTTTGGATCAACTGTGCCCCGTAGTATGTGACAGCAGAATTCAAGTTCATTTTTTGCTGAAACAGAAACATTAAATGATAATCTCCCTAGTTTGCAAAGCACAAACACAATTTGCCTCTCTTCTCAAGTGTACTCTACACATAATGGGGTTTCTTCGCAACACAGCAAATTGTGGAAAACTGACAAGAGAATTGCAAAATGAAAGCTAAAACCAGCTGAGCTCAAGAACTTTTTAAATTGTCTTTTTTTTTTTGGCAAAATATATAAATATAAATTCCATCTACTGATCCTGGTTCAGTGTGGATATGTATTGCACAGTGTCCTTTGATATTATTCTGTCCTGAAAATGAAATGATTTTGTTGAACTGGTTAAGGATCTTTGCAACACCCATTAACTACATAATTAGAAATTCATTCTATTTCCTTTAAAAGGCTGGGGAATGTATTCACTTAATAATAGGTGTGGTACGTTGACTCAAAACACATGCCAAATTGTAGGATTTTCCATATTTCCTATTTTGGATTAAAAGTAACAACAGTGACAACAGCATATTTTAGAAAAAGGGAGGCAGATTCTTAGAATCGCCTTCTAGAGTAAATAGTAGAAGCAAACATAGTTCAGGAAATTTAAAAACATGTAAATACATATAGACAGCCAAAGGAAAACCAAAATTTACCGTATACAGATATAGAACACTTAAAATATCTGCCCTATTCACCACAGAACAAATAAGCAGGATCAAACGTTTTTTTTTTTTAATTTGCTTTTTATTTCTTGTTTTTAATGGAAACAAAGATCAGGTTTGAGAAAAAAAACAAAACAAAACTTTATTAGTGAGTAAATCTCACAAATTAAAATCACTGTGGTCAGATCCAGCAGGAAACATGTAACTAACCAGTGTGTCTTGTGCCTAAGCATGTTCTTACCAAGTTTAGACTATTTACATCCAAATGTGCAGTATCTCAATTTAACTTTACTGAAGAAAAGTAAACTGTTTTTGTAAAATAGTTGTTTTTCCAGGTCAGCGCTGGCAAAATCAAACAAGGTCTGCTGTTTTCATAACTCCCAATAGTCCCCTAACTGTTGGACTCAGTCCCCTGCCCCCTCTTTTTTCTCCTGAAATCCCACTTTCTAGGAGCTCCACATTTCTGATGTGTGCGCATTTATAACTCACACGTGGGGTGCTTTAAACTAAAATAAACACATTTAGAAATTATATTCTTTGTAAATAAGAAAAATGTTAGGGTCTTGTTTTATACTGAAAACTTTTCATTTCATTTACATTTAAATTGTTATCAGTAAGTCACAAGGTCATCTAAAATAACCTGGAAAAGTCCCACCCTCAGCCACATTTCCAAAGACCCCATATAAAACGAAAGTGACCCATCTTTGGCCACTTGAAATGGTGAGTGGTATGTGTTACTGAACTGACAACTCCCATAGACCTCTGCAGAGAACATTGCATTGTGATGTTCAAATGCCAAAGGATAAGCAGTAAGACTAAATTGTGCAGGATACCAAAAATTACAATATTCTCCACTGAAGTACCTACACAAAAGTTGTTATTCACAAATGAGTTGTAATGAGTTGGCAACCAACACAATTTGGGCCAAAACAGTCAAGTTGAGCAGAGAGAGGATTTGAATACACTCAGCTATTTGGCCTTACTTTTGGAAGTCTCAGTCAGTCCAGCACAACTCATTACCTACTGAATACATCCCAGGAGGTCGGTAAAGAAGTATGACATCAATTATGTGATTTCCTTGCAGCACAAACCAAGCAACGAAAAAAGCATGAACACAGCTATAACCAGTTTTCAAGCAATCACTTACTTTTTAGATAGTCCGAGTTCAACGAACCACTTTCCAATGTGCGTGTAGAAAGGATTTTATAAACTTCTGAATGTTCCCCCTCGGGGACAAAATTAAATACACTCTGATCAACAAGATCAGACTAAAAAAAAGAAAAAAAGAGAAAAAGATATATTTTTAGTGTCAGAAAATCAATTGTTTGTTATACTGCTTAACAGCTAGTTTGTGAGATAGAAAATGTCAGTTTGAAGGGAAAAATATGAGTCATTAATATGGAATTTGTGAGCCATGAATGCTGGTTAGGAAAATCATTTGCAGAGCTATTAGTTCACTAGACTTCTAACACACAAAACACAAAAGCGTAATCAAATGTTTGTGTGACGGCACGATATGCAAATGTATAGATTAAGAAGTCACTTAATCTGTAAAATCAGATCCAGAATCACAAAAATTGTCATGTCACTGAGAATTGTGCATTTTTTGTTTTAATTGTTCAAAACATCCAAACCCTGAATATACCGGTAGTTTATAAACCAAAAATTATCACATACAAAAAAAATTTCCTTCAACAGGTGGATCATGCAACATTAAATGTATTCACAAAGCAACTTCCTAAGGTGACCGTGCAGTAAATGTAAAACAATTCCACATTAAAGGGCACATAATGTGTATATAGTTGAAGTATTCTACCCTGCATCAAGCTGAGATTGATTAAATGCCTGTATAGTCTAGACTAGAGCCAACTTCTACCTGGCTCTTTAATTTGTGAGAGTTCCAAGCTGTCTCACCATTCTGATTTGGGTTTACATACTATACCTGGATATTTTTATCATCTTTTATATTATATAGGTTAATTACCATCACCAACTGCAAACTTTTACCACTGTGTGCGCAATCACCTTGTTCCCGGTTAGATGAATCATTATTTTGGTAATATTGGTTGGAAATATTTTGCACATTTGTTTTGCTTGCAAAAGTGTCACAATTTAGTTGAGCTTTCCTGGGCCTAACTGACCAAAGACATTTTGGAATTTCTCCCCCTGTTTATTCAACAGTTTACTTCTTCCTCATTTATTACATCCATTGACAAATTTAGTTTCCAAAACCATATAGTCCTGCAATATAAAGACTCTTGACTACCGTATATACTCGAGTATAAGTCGAGTTTTTCAGCGCTGAAAAACCCCCACTCGACTTATACTCGAGTCACTGTCACTGTCTGTATTATGGCAACTTACATTGCCATAATACAGACCAGGACCGCCGGGCTCATTACAAGCCCGGCGGTCCTGTTGGGGGCTGGCAGCAAGCTGTAACTTACCTTTCCTGCAGCTCCTGTTAGCTCCCTTCTCCTGCGTTTCGGTCAGCTCCACTGTAAGTCTCGCAAGAGCCGCGGCGTCAGAGCGTTGCCATGTGTTACCGTGGTAACGCTCCGCGCGGCACTCAGACAGCGAGACTTACAGTGGAGCTAACCGGAACGTAGGAGAAGGGAGCTGACAGGAGCTGCAGGAAAGGTAAGTAACAGCTCGCTGCCAGCCCCCCTCCTACACAGCCCATCCACTGGACCACCAGGGAATGAGAGCCCCCCTCCCTGGCCAGCTAACAAACATGGAAAAAAATAATAATATAAAAAACAAAAAAAACAAAAAATATTAAAATAAAATAAAAAAATCAAATAATAAAATAATAATATTAAAATAAAAAAATTAAATTAAAATATATATTTTTTAAATATTAAAATGATAAAAATGCCCTCCCCCCACCCAGTTCAAACACACACACACACACTGCATTATATACACACTCATACAAACACACACTCTGCATTATATACACACACACTCATACAAACACACACTCTGCATTATATACACACACACTCATACAAACACACACTCTGCATTATATACACACACACTCATACAAACACACACTCTGCATTATATACACACACACTCATACAAACACACACTCTACATTATATACACACACACTCATACAAACACACACTCTGCATTATATACACACACACACTCTGCATTCACACAAACACATATTCTGCATTATATACACACACAGAGTGTGTGTATATAATGCAGAGTGTGTGTTTGTATGAGTGTGTATATAATGCAGAGTGTGTGTTTTACCCTCGACTTATCCATGAGGCATAGCATATTTCACAATTGTTGGTCACAAAACTGCACTCAACTTATACATGAGATCGACATACACGAGTACCGTATATACTCGAGTATAAGCCGAGTTTTTCAGCCCATTTTTTGGGCTGAAAAACCCCAACTCGGCTTATACTCGAGTCAAGGTCTGTATTATGGCAATTTGCATTGCCATAATACAGACTGGGGGGAGAGGGGGGCTGGCAGAGCTGTACTTACCTGTTCTGCAGCTCCTGTCAGCTCTCTCCTCCTCCGCGCCGTCCGTTCAGCACCTCGGTCAGCTCCCAGTGTAAGTCTCGCGAGAGCCGCGGCTCTCGCGAGACTTACAGTGTAAGCTGACAGAAGAGCAGAACGGACGGCGCAGAGGAGGAAAGAGCTGACAGGAGCTGCAGAACAGGTAAGTACAGCTCTGCCAGCCCCCCTCTCCCCCCCACTGAACTGCCACTGGACCACCAGGGAAGGAGAGCCCCCCTCCCTGCCATATATCAAGCAGGGAGGGGGACGAAAAAAAAATATATAAATAAAATAAGAAATAATAATAAAATAATAATAATAATAATAATAAAATAAAAATTAATAATAACAAAAAAAAAGGGGTATAAGGACCACTATGGGAGGGGGGGGGGTATAAGGACCACTATGGGAGGGAGGGAGGGAGGGTATAAGGACCACTATGGGAGGGAGGGGGGGGATAAGGACCACTATGGGAGGGAGGGGGGGGGATAAGGACCACTATGGGAGGGAGGGGGTATAAGGACCACTATGGGAGAGAGGGGGGGGATAAGGACCACTATGGGAGGGAGGGGGGGTAGAAGGACCACTATGGGAGGGAGGGGGGTATAAGGACCACTATGGGAGGGAGGGGGGGTATAAGGACCACTATGGGAGGGGGTGGGATAAGGACCACTATGGGAGGGAGGGGGGGTATATGGACCACTATGGGAGGGATGGGGGGGGATAAAGGAACACTATGGGAGGGAGAAGGGGGATAAGGACCACTATGAGAGGGAGGGGGTGGGATAAGGACCACTAGGGGAGGGGAGGGTAAGGACCACTAGGGGAGGGGTGAGTCAGGACCACTGGGGGGGGGTGAAGGAACACGGGGGTGGGGAGGTAAGGACCACTGAGGGAGGAGGAGGGGAAGTCAGGACATATGATGGGGGGGAGGGGGCGGCAAAATGTTTTTTGCCTACGGCGGCAAATATCCTTGCACCGGCCCTGCACACACTGCATTCACACACTGCATTCCTACACACACACGCTGCACTCATGCACACACACGCTGCACTCATGCACACACACGCTGCACTCATACACACACACATACGCACACACTGCATTCATTATACACACACTGTAAATAAATATTCAATTAATATATTTTTTTTAGGATCTAATTTTATTTAGAAATTTACCAGCAGCTGCTGCATTTCCCACCCTAGTCTTATACTCGAGTCAATAAGTTTTCCCAGTTTTTTGGGATAAAATTAGGGGCCTCGGCTTATATTCGGGTCGGCTTATACTCGAGTATATACGGTATATACGGTAATCTATTGTTTAAAAAAAAAAGCAAAAAAAGCCCAGTTTTGCCTGTAAGAATATATTTAGTGTACAGAAAAGTATTTGAAACACATGTCACATATTGGTACTAATCTAATCAGTAGATCATATGTCTAGGCTTTCAATCTATATTTAGTAATTATAAATCAAAATTTATAGGAAAAGAAAAACAATCAAAATGTGTTCTGTTCAATAGACAATACACACATTATGATCAATGATATGTATAATGTCTGATTTACGTGTGAAAAGTGTGCTTCCTTTTTCTTTTTACACAAAAAGTGCTGATCCTCATAGAAATCTGCACTTTTATAAAATAACCTTGTTACACCCTCCTCCCCCCACCGGCTGTTGGACACCCATCGCTGTTACTTCCTGGTTGCTTAGCTCAGTGGGGCTAAACTCAAGAAGCAGCAATTGCTTAGCACGTGCCTTGCAAATACTTCTCTTTCAGATGCATTGGGAAGTCTGTGATTGGACAGCCACAGAAAGTCTGCGCTAGTTTACAAGATAAGGGCTTACAAAGGCTTCCCAATCCATAAATTGTCTCGTCTTGTCTCGTGCCTTCTCTAACACACATCTTCAACTGCTCGCTCTCTTCTGGCATCGTCCCTGCTGACCTTAAACATGCCACTGTAGTACCTATACTAAAAAAAACATCCCTCGACCCATCCACCCCCTCTAACTACCGTCCCATATCCCTGCTCCCTTTTTCCTCAAAGCTTCTGGAAAGACTTGTCTTTACCCGTATGTCTCATTTCCTCAATTCCAACTCTCTCCTTGACCCCCTTCAATCTGGCTTCCGCCCTCTCCACTCTACAGAGACTGCCCTTATCAAAGTTACTAACGACCTAATCGCAGCTAAATCCAAAGGCCACTACTCCATACTAATTCTTCTTGACCTCTCAGCGGCCTTTGACACCGTTGATCATGCTCTCCTTCTTCAAACTCTTCAATCGCTTGGTCTCTGTGACTCTGTCCTCTCGTGGTTTTCCTCTTATCTCTCCCAACGCTCATTCAGTGTCTCTTTTTCTAATGATACCTCCTCCCCTTGCCCTGTCTCGGTTGGAGTTCCCCAAGGCTCCGTCCTTGGTCCCCTTCTATTTTCTCTTTATACTGCCTCTCTTGGCAAACTTATTACCTCTTTTGGATTTCACTACCACCTGTACGCCGATGACACCCAGCTATATCTCTCCTCCCCGGACCTCTCCCCTGCCGTCCTGCAACGTGTCACTGCTTGCCTTTCTTCCATCTCTGACTGGATGTCATCCCGCTTTCTGAAACTCAATCTCTCAAAAACTGAGCTCCTTGTCTTTCCTCCTCCTAATACTGATCCTCCTCTTTCCCTTTCCCTCCAAGTTTGTGGTACCAACATCAGTCCATCCTTGCAAGCGCGCTGTCTTGGCGTCATACTTGACTCTGGTCTCACCTTTGAGCCTCACATCCAGCATGTTGCCAAATCCTGTAGATTCCATCTTAAAAACATAGCCCGCATCCGCCCCTTTCTTGCACCAGATACTACCAAGGAGCTTGTCCATGCTCTAGTAATTTCCCGCATGGATTATTGTAACCCTCTCCTGATTGGTCTTCCCAATAGCCGTACTGCACCCTTACAGTCTGTAATGAATGCTGCTGCTAGATTGATTTTCCTCTCTAGTCGTTTCTCTCACACCTCACCCCTCTGCCAGTCCTTACATTGGCTTCCTGTATGCTATAGGAGTCAATTCAAGGTACTAATTCACACCTATAAAGCACTGAACAACTCTAGCCCCTCTTATATCTCCTCACAGATCCATAGGTATGTCCCTTCTCGGTCTCTCCGCTCTGCCCGTGACCACCTCCTGTCCGTTGTCTGCACTCGTACGGCCAACTCGCGCTTGCAGGACTTCTCACGGGCGGCTCCCTTCCTATGGAATAGCCTGCCTACCGCCATCAGACTCTCCCCTAGTCTTGCATCTTTTAAGAAGTGCCTTAAAACCCATCTCTTTAGGAAAGCTTATGGCCTCCAAGACTAACCCTTACCTCACATACCTGTCTCTTGCCCTCTCCTAAAGGGCAGCCCACCTTACTTGATTGTAAATTCCTGTCCTAATGTGTTTTACACCCCACCTCCTATAGAATGTAAGCTCGTTTGAGCAGGGTCCTCTTCAACCTATTGTTCCTGTAAGTTTATTTGTAATTGTCCTATTTATAGTTAAATCCCCCTCTCATAATATTGTAAAGCGCTACGGAATCTGTTGGCGCTATATAAATGGCAATAATAAATAAATAAATTGTAACGCTCACATTGGAGAAATGTTTGTAATATATATATATATATATATATATATATATATATAGTTGTGTTATATCAAATGTATATGTTTTTCTCTGCCCTAGTCTCCCCTGCTCCTCCTCTGCCCCAGGTGTACGTATGTACACACACACACACACACACACACACACACTGCAGATACACACATTGACATCCATGCAGATAAACAGACACTACAAAGAGATAGAGAAACACAATCACACAAACACTGCCACACATGCAGATACAATGACACACAAATACATTTACACACAAGTAAAAACACAGACACACAGATACAAATACTGCAAAACATACACACACTGCCACATACAGATACACACACAGATACACACACAGATACACACACAGATACACACACAGATACACACACAGATACACACACAGACACATTCAGATATAGAAGCAAATAAGAACACTACACAGATACAAATAGATACACTGACCACATAAAGATAAAGAAGCAAATAAAAACACACAGATACAAATACTGCAAAACATGCACACACACTGCAACACATACAGATACAAACACTGCCTCACATGCAGATAAACAGCCACAGATACAAATAATTACACACAGATATACAGACATAAAGATACACAAATTGACACACAGGCAGATATGGACACATAGATACACTGATACACATATGGATACAGATACACAAATACAAACACTACACACATACATATAGACACAAAAAGACACAAATAAACACTGACACAGATACAAACACTGTTACACGTGCAGATACACAGATACAAACACTGACACATACAGATACAGACACACACATACAAACACTGGCACATAGAGATGCACAGACACAAGCAATGACACACACACAGAGATACAAACACTATTTACACACACACACACACTGGTCACAACTTTAGCCACCCTCCAGTCCCCTACCTTTTAGGTGCAGAAGAGTGGCTTCTGCTGGCTGTGGCTGGTGGGACTTAGGGGATTGCTCCTCTCATGGTCCGGTCCCTCTTTGTGCTCGCTGCTCCCCCTTTCGACACAGCTGGGTCTGGGTGAGCTGTGAGGAAGTGACTGGCTCTCAATCCCTCCCAGCTCTCCATCTGGATTCGAAGGGGCCCGGTTGGGCTATTAAAGCGCTGCAGTGCACAACCGAGCCCCTGAAGCCAAAATTTCCACACTTTTTTTTTTTTTTTTAAACAAGTTAAACATCCAGTAACCCCAAAACAATAGCCTGGAGTCTGATTAGCAAATTGTATATGTACTCTCTGTAATGGCACAAGTGAAGGAAATTTTTTTTTTGAGATCTGTATGGGGGACTTTCCTAAGGGCCATCTACTGATATAGCTACTGCCATAACCATAGCTATATGCAATGCTCAATTTAAGCTCTGAATAAAGTTAATTAGCCAGTGATAAGCTTTTAGACCAAGATTATGACGTCACCCCATAGTCTCTCTTGTTCCAGCAAGGGGACAGCCCATTCTGATGACAATTTGAATGGTGGAGATTGTCGGTCAAAGAACATTTTGGCTCAGACAACGATAATTATATTCTTTAGGACATGGGCTTGGAGAGGAGTAAATAACTGAAAAACATACAAATCTTAGTTATTTACAATACATACGCCATTTCACTGTACTGAAGGGCAGTGAGGCTTCAACAGTAATGTCTAATCTGTAATGACAGATGTTTCTGAACTACACTTTCTGTGATACTAACCAGACATTAAAGGAAATGCATTCCACAAAACTTATGTAACACCAGGACTGGCCATCACTGACCTCTAAGGAACCTGCAAGGTTCCTGTAAGAATATGTAGCACCAGGATTTTCCATTAGTGCCCTTTGAGAAACAATTCTGTTCCTGCATGACACATCGGGAAGAAAGCAATACTTAAACATTATGCAGAAACAATGACTTGGTTACAGCATTGAACTCACTGGTAAGTGTTCAAGTAAGGGAGTCACGCTCTCTGATACATAGATAATATTCCCGTCTGTCATAACCGCCAGGAAAAACCCATCAAGTGCCTGAAATGAAAACACACCTTAAGTTATAAATTTAATGCCACACTGTGTTCACCTTTAGTAAATCTTCAAACTATCTTACCAACGATACGCAAATACATATTTCCACGCAAATACTTACGATACAGTTAATTACAGTTACAATTAAAAGGACACTTTTTAAAGAAGTTTTATTAACCTATTTAACTTTAATGAGGACAGCAGGTCACCTTTCTAATCACAATTGAATGATTACGCATTTTGAGCAAAAAGGCACGACCCAGACGAAAGCAGGATTGTTTCCATAAGTAAAAGCAATATGTCCAAAACTACAACACTGCTGGAAAATCAGAACTTTTGTGAAAGGATAACATGATAATAAAATCACAGAGTGACAGAACCACTTTTAGAAAGCCTTTGACAGCTGAAATATATATTTTTAATAAAAAAACAGAAAATCATAGAATATCATAGAACTGTTAGTTTGTTTTCTGTTTATTACAGATGGCATTGATTCTTTAATCCTGTTTTAAAAAAATCCTTGAAAATCTTTGTAACGGCTACCCAGGTTGTGAGAGGGTATCAGCCGTTGGAGACGTCCTTTTTCCCGGCAAGTGGCTGTATAGTAATGAAGTTGGTTATTCCCATCCACAAGATCCAAGAGGAGAGTCAATTTCAGCTGTTAAAAGTAAAGTAATAATGCAGTAAAAATCCCCTTCCAAGAACGAGACGAGGCTACATTTTGAAGGGTCAAGAAGAACTGAGGTTTAATGACAGGGATTCTCCTTTCATGCAGTGCTCCCATGCAAGGGAGACGCCCACAACCAATTAGACGTTAACCAATCAAACAATGGTTACAACCCACAGATTCCCTCCCCTCTGCTTGGGAGATAATTGAGTTTCTTACTGTATCTACTCAATTATCTCCAAGCTAAAACTTATATTTTTTATGCATTTTAAGAACTTTCCCATTTTACATAGTACATGAATAAAACTTACATTTTTATGAACAACATAAATCATGGAACAACATATTCAAAATTCGTGAGAATCCGTCCAGTGGTTCCAGAAATATTAAAAAGTCTCTTTGGACCGACCGCACGCCTGTTTGCATGCCCAAAAACAGTTCCACAGATTCAGGCTGTGCGGTCGGTCTATTTCTGCTTTGAAAATAACAAAGTCCCATCCGAAGACGGCGTTCGAATCGTCGAACTCACTTCGACTTTTGTCGAAGTGTCGAAGTGGAACTGGGGTGCGTTTTAGCAGTGTTCACTAGTCTAATGTAGGTCTATTTTACGCCAAAATGACAAAGTCCCATTCGAACGGGTGTTCGAATCTTTGAACGGGACTTAGTCTCCAGCCGCAGTGTCGAAGGGTAGGGGAGGTACAGGTTAGCGGTGTTCGTGCAATCGTGTGGCCGATTTACGTTCCATGGATTTGACGGCACACACCGCTGACCGCGTTCGACTGGCTGTATTAAAATGGCCGCTGCCACGTGTTCGACTGTTTAATGGCAGCCACTTCGACTACTTCGGCTGTATACGAAGTGCCATATCAAATTTACCAATCCTTTGTCCAAAAATAGTTAAAGGGCCAGACAGTCTTTCTTTAGGCAATGTGTATAATGGTAAAAGCAAACAAAAGGTAGAGGTTTGTTACAATGGTAAAATGTCCCGAACTGTGTTAAAAGTAATCCACATGAACCAGCTAAGCACATTCCATTGTGGTTATAGTCTCTGTTAATGTGCAGATACCTAGTTAGTGGTTAAAGGGCCGGTTTAGTAATAAATGTTCCCAAGCAAAGGTAATGTTCCGTTACAATCTTATACCTAAAACATTGTAGAAAAAGTATTTGTCTAATTGTCCTCGTCTGTCTCAGGGCTCACTGTGTGCATGAATCTCTCCACCCCCCCCCCCCCCCCCCAACGCATTTCTTTGGGAATAATAAAGCAGATACATTGCATGTATATTAGGCAAGCAAATAAATTAGAAGAATATAAACAAAACATAGGGTACTTCTGCACCACTAAATAATTTAAAGATATGGTGCATTCAATTTTTTTTATATTTTTAATTCTCATTCTTATGCTAGTGTCCTTATAACACTGTCAGTATCACAAACCATGCATACCTCCAACATGAGCTGGGTGAACTCTTCATTACTAAGGAATGTAGGTTTCCAGTCTTGTCGAATTTCACTGGCATCAGACTGTGCGCTAATTTCTGCAGGGGGACAGAATTCCAAAATTAAAAATAGAATAGCCAGAATTTCACATGCTAGATTTCATTTTGGGAAAATAAGAAAAGGCAGACAAATCAATATATGGTATAATTCACACATAGCTAATTGGTAGTGTACAGCCATTAACAAGCAGCTCAGTGAAGTAGCATTCTATACAAAGATTATTTCTTCATAGGGCAATAAAAATCATTCATGGTATCTACTGAACATAAAAACAAAATTAAAATAAACACGATTAAAATGTATGTCTATTTACTCACCATGGTTGAGCCAGTGATAGGCTGAGAGTGCCACCTGATGCTCTCAGCAAATCAATGCCACCACCTTGCCACTAGCACTAATGATGTTCATTAAAGGTTGCCATGAGTCTCCCGGCTACATCCCAGTTTGAAATAAAATGCTATTCTTAACTCAGATTTCACAGAAAAGCAAAGTTTCCTGGACCTGCTGCTTTGCAATAAGCTCACCTTAAGAGATGGCGGACACATCACAGCTAACTCTAGCCTTTGTATGCTCTTTTATTGATGTGCTGAGTATGCACTTAATACCAAAGAGAAAGACATTTGAAAGTCAACACGATGTTCATGTCTGGCTAATGTCTCTCCTTGTAAAAAATTTCTTGGATTAATTAAGTGTTCGTTGATTTAATGCATTAATGTTTACGTTAATGAAAAACTGGCAGACATTAAAGGCAGTTTTGTATATTCTGCTAAATTATCATCTTAAAAAGGAATTATCCCATATATGAGTTCTATCATTGGAAGAAGTTATCTGACCAATCCTTGTTTTAAAAAAAACAAACCCAGGGGCAAGGCCCAACTGCCGCGGAGGAAAGACGCATCTTGCATGAGCTCCTCCACAATCTCGATATAAAAAGCATTTTACAGCCTAAAAACTCAACAGGATAACAGCAGTCCCTGCTCCTGACACAAGGGAAAGCGATCAGAGACTCGACCGAGTGGAGTAGTTCCACTGCGGCAAATGAGGCATAACGGGTCACGGGAGGCAGCCGATCCCCAGAACCAGAGCCCGGGTGTCTTCAATCCTGTGCAAGCACCCAGTTACCTCTCCCCTTGGACCAGCAGGGGTGATCCCGGTCCCCACTGGAGTGCTACCCACTCAACTCTGCTGAATTCTGCGATTCCCGCGGACCTAACACGACGTACTAAAATGGCCGCAAATGGGAAACTCTCAGCTCCAACAAAGACCACGCTGTGGGCATCAGATGAGGAGCGACTCACTAAAGCCTTTAATTGCATATGGTAGCAATTCTGCCTCAGAATCCAGCAATAAGCAAACAGACCTGGAGTCATTCCTGCAATCCAGCCTGACCCTCCTGACAAAGTTTACTTACAATGATCAGCTGACAGAAGCCGTCGTCTTGGACCTGTGCTGGAGAGAGAGAGGCGGTCACCTTGGAAAGCGCAAAGACGCCAGAACCTCTGTTACTACTGACAACCAACGTCTTCCCAGGCCACGGTTCAACTTGGGGAAATATCCTGTGCACAACTCACACCCTCGGCAGGCAGTTGGCTCAACAGGCGCAGCATATGAAGGTCCTCAAGACCATGTCCTGGACATGAACCGTACTGGGACACGTGAGACCGGTGCTGTGGACTGTATACAGGCCTGGGGCCGATGGGGAAATGTTAAGTGGGGCTTGAGTCATCAGGGGTAACCAGGGATGAATACAAAAAATGTTGTATATTGGCTGATTTCTTTAATGTATTCTATTATCCCAGTGGCTACTGCCTACTAAACTTCTGCAGATAGCTCTAAGTTTCTTTTGCTTCTTATGTTTACTTTTGCACACCACATGCTTAAGCAATTCCTCACCCAGTGGTACTACTCATGTTCTATTACAGGTGGTCCACATTTAGCGGTGGCTCGCACTTATGACCAGGTGTAAGTGCGAGCTGTCTTGGGGATTTCCTGCTTTGGTGTGCCTGTCTATGTTCGGGGGAAACTTCCCCGAACATAGACAAACGCACCAGAGCAGGGAATCCCTTAACTCCTCACTTACCGACCAATTTGTTCTACGACCGGGTCGTAGGAACGGAACCCGTTGGGTAAGTGAGGAATGTCTGTACTTGTGTTTACTCTTTTCAACATATTCCTCATGTCCAGTTTATCTATCTAACTTAGCACTTCAAGTGTAGTTTGGCTACCAGGACCTACATATCTAGCCTGTATTACTCTTACTATTAACAAATATGCAACTTTATCAAAGCCATGTAAATGTTCCTTATTTGGTACTCTGTGCTTGCAAAGGCTATTGTGGCTGAGCAAGTCTTTCTGTATATCTATGCACTCAAAAATAAAGGATTATTTAAAAAAAAAAAAACCAACAAAAAAAAACAACAACACATATTTCATATGTATTTACAGTCTTACAACCTCAAACAAATATCCTTTATGAAAAACACAGACACTTCCTGCATTTGAATAAATGACCTACATTCCACCACTTGGTATTGCAAAGTTTCAAATCTGATATTGCTTCTTTTAAGCCCACGAACAAAAGGAATGCACAGAAAATTCAAGGTGTATCCGAGGTATTTTAGCTTTCATTTGTGTCTGGCCAGGACAGAACCTGGACTTGCACAAGCTGGTGATAAAATATGCAGTACTGCTACTCTCCTGCATCAGCCACAGCAATGTATGTAACAAGGGTGTTATTTTATTATTTCTATAGGACCTTTCTTTTTTTGAAAATCATGACTGCCATGAATAAAAGCCACCGTTTGCAAACATACCTTTGTGCTTCCGCAGGAAGTCGATGCTTTTCTGCAGGACAGTTGATTTATCCATTTTTCGTGAATTCCCCGGCAGCATAGATCCCAGCTCTTTAATGAGGACATTGAACTGATCTCTACGCTTCTTTTCAGACTTGTTCCTAGACTCCCTTCAGAAATAAAAGAGAAAAGAAGAATATATATTACCTTAAAGTGCAAGTTACCAAGAATATTTTACCTTCATTGATATAAAGTTAAAGCAACATGTTTTTAGCAACTGCATTGCAAGGTGTCGACTGTCTGTTTATTATGTTTTTTTATAACTATATTCTAATTTACATTTAAAACACAACCTTAGAAAAGCAACTGGCTAACTGCAACTGGCTCCAGGTGGGATTGAGGAACAACGCTTTTCTCTGAATACTGGCATGCATCGAATCTGTGAAATCAAATAATGAGGATTATTCGCACACTACACTAACAACGGACCCTACAATTTACTAGTGAAGATACAGTTTTCCTATCCTAAATCCTCCTCTCATTTCAAAAAGCAGAAGAGTCTCATTTAAGATTTTTGCACAACTGAGTGAGCGAACGGTTGTGATAATCATTTTAAAAAAATCTCTCACGTTCCGATTTCAACTCTTTACATGGGAGTAGTGACAGGCTGAGAGATTTTTAGGTGAAACTGCTCAGAAAAGAGTATGACACAAATCAAAGGATGGCACCAGTGCAGTGGTGGAACAACAGGGCTCATGTGATCAGGTGATCTGTGTTCTGCCTATCACAGGGGGCCCAAGAAACAGCCAGCTGGCTACGGTAGGTAGGGTGCCTCAAAAACAGGCAGCTGTGTGCTAAGGCAGAGTAGGCACCTCTCAATCCAGACAGCAGGTGCCTACTTTGAGGAAATATACCATGTGGAGAGCAAAGCAACTGTGATCTTCATGCTCCAGCAGCAAAGGTCCCACATGCACCCTGCGGTAATGCCGGGATTTGACCTCACTACGGCACCAGCATCCTTAAAGGCAAACTGGGGAGCAGTGCAGTGCAGGAAGTTCAGACTAACCTCAAGAGTCCTCAAGGAGAGGATCCACACCAGCTTTTTTTTTTTTTTTTTTTTTAAAGTCCGAGTGCCCCATTGGGCATTATTGTTTAGATTCTCCCCCCCCTCATAAATGTTAAAATAAATATCACACTAGGCTAAAACCTAACCGGAACCCCATCGCCGGGCAAAGTTTCCAGCACTGCTTGGCACTCCCCATAAGACGTCAAGCCAGCTGTCACAAGGGAGGGAAGGAGGCAGGGAAAAAATAATAGAGGTAATAGGAAGGTGGGGAGGGTTTCCGAGCAAAAAAAGGAAAGAGGGAGGGGAGATAAACGCCTCCCTTGCATGTGCTGCCTACAAGGGAGAACCTAATTAAGTTTGTTGCCAGCGTGCAATGCGCTCTGATGACAGACTTATTTTTTGCACACAACGAACATATGGCAGTCTGGTAATGAGATCCAATAGAACAATGTAGATCAGGACACAGGGAATGAGTTCCAGGCGGCCACGGTCAAATGTACACGGGGTGTAACTAGCCATGCACAAAAGTGCAAATATCTCAGTTTGTGCCGTGTTTCAAGCTGAAACCCTGCACATACAGACTCTTACCACCATAACCACCTCTAAAAGCAAACGTGATCACAGTGGTTGAGGTCACCCTTTCAAAAATAGTATTACAGAGAATCCATCAAAACAATAACAAATGTTGGTTAGAGCAGCCAATTAATAGGTATGCCAGACAGTGTCTTGCACCCAAAGAATATTTATATTAGATTACATTAGAAACAAACAGAAAGGCAGGCAAGGCTACAATGGCTCTGCCATTAAACTCCACAACTACCTTTATTTTCATAATGCAAAGATTCAATATCAGTTAGTGAAAGAGTGAAACACGAAAGCTACTAATACTTTTACCAGAGGAAGAGGTTCTATTTCAACGGTCAAAAGTAAAGACAAATAAGTCAATGGGACCTGATGGAATACACCCAAAGCTATTAAAAGAGCTTAGTGGTGTACTAGCCAAACCATTAATAGATTTATTTAACCAATCATTGTTAACAGCAGTAGTCCCAGAAAATTGGAAGTTAGCATTAGTGAAAATCTTAGAAAGCACACGTCGAAGAGACAAAAAAATGGAAGACTGCAATGTTTGGGTTTAGAAACATTTGTTTGATGTAGTAACACATTAAAGAGAGAGAGAGAGAGAGAAGGCCATGACCCTGTACTAAAGTAGCATTTCTATTTAAAAGACAATGCTTGTTTAACAATGGGTGGTGGTGAGCTGAACTGGCTGAACTATGTAATGTGCAACAAATGTCAATAAGTACTTGGGCCTACAAAACATGGTAAATACTTTGCTCAGTGGTAAGTGTCAAATTAAACATATATGCTATCAAGTCGAGGATAATTGTATTACTGCAAATTTTCGAGAATAACATTTTCACAATCACCTCCACAGTGACAGGGTTAGCCAATACTGAATAGAACTGATGAGCCTGATATACAGAAACTGTAGAAGCAATGACCCTGGCCTCAATTCACACCATTCTTTCCTTCTCTCCACCTTTTTTCTAATCAACACATTCATTAAAGGTGTGCCGATAGCACATGGACTGAAATAATGGTGTTTTATTGTATTTTTTCCATCATCATTTCTTAGCCAGTTAAAGCAATAATGATTGTCTCTTTACAGCAGTTGAAGAAAACAGACCTGTTTTTACTGTTATGTTCTGTGCTTGTTCGGTTTTAAAATCACTATATCAATAAGGATGAAGCATCCCATCATTGTTTTGCTTCTATTACATAAATGTAATTAGAGCATCAAAAAAATTTAGCTTAATAAAGCAGTTGTAATGTATAGCTCATACCCCTGCAGTCTTACTGCTAAATTCTCTGTCATTTAGGCGTTAAAACCTTTTCTGTCTGGGACTTACACAGGCCCGGACTAGCCTTTGGGAAGTTATTACGCATGTTCTCTATGGGTAACATTCAGCACCTCCATGCAGAGCGTGGAGAGGCTGAACAAAGGTGCTGCACACTGTGCACTCTGTAGCACTAACATAAGACTCTAGTGGCGTCTGAGTGACTGTCACTAGAGGTGTTACTAGGCAGCAATGTAAAGACTGCCTTTTCTCTGAAAAGGCAGCATTTACATTGAAAAGGCTACAGGACAGGCTATTGGCACCAGGACAACTACATTAAGCTATAGTGGTTCTGGTGACTATAGTGTCCCTTTAAGAATGGTATATTTCTCGTAAATTAAACTTTAAAAAAACTGGCTCCTAACTTTTTTAGCTGGCTCCTAGATGCCAAACAAATTTGTCAAGCCCTGCATTACACACACCATGCATTCACACACTCTATATCCCCTATAAATACAGATACTATAACCCTATCCACACACTAAACTCCTTAAGCACACGTATGCGCTACAACCCCTATGTGCATACACACACTAAAAATCCTAGATATACACACAATGCAACCCCCTGCAGCCTCTAGATAGACGTACAGTACAGTCCCTAGATGCACACAAAACATCCCACATGTCCACTTACTCGACAGACCCAATAAAAACGCACATATTTTACAGCCCAGAATTACACACACAAAATCCCCTAGCCACACATAGTATGCCACAAACAGACCCCTTTACACACACACTACAAAACATGCAATCTCACAAGTAACCTCCAAACACAAACAACACCACGTGAAGCATCCACACATATGCACAACACACTTGTCTGGTATCCCACTATTAAAGGACACCACAGACAAGTTAGACAGCAGGGCATGACCTATTCACCAAAACCACTTTATTAATATTGTTAACTTGTTTTGCTGCTTAGAGTATCCTTTAGGGTCGGAGTTACTTATTTGGACCCATCATGACAATAAATGTTAAGAAAATAACCATACCTTTTGGCCTTATCTTTGTCATCGTCTTCCACCAGTTCATCAAAAATACTACCATCATCCCTGTGATAAAGCACAAAGGTTATAAAGTGCGCACAGACTAAAATATACCCAAAATAGAACATTTACAATATATATATATATATATATATATATATATATATATATATATATATATATATATATATATATATATAATATAAATATTTATCATGTGGGTGTAATACACATATATAATTATATATATATATACACACACACACACGTATTACATATCATCTTCCATACTAGATTTTCAATACAATTCTTCTATCCTCTCCTCAGACAACTATCCTACTGTATGTTATATCACATTTCTGTAAAAAAGTTCTGGTTTGGGATGCCTCAATTTTGCAAACCCTTGATTCTTTTTGTTTGGTTTTCCAATGCAGACTACCTGTATTGTTTTTTTTCTTCCAGTACATAGAGGACTCAGCTGACCTTTAACACCCATTGTAGAGCAGTACACTATTTGTGAGCTTTAAAAATGGATCTTGTCAGCACAGCTTTTTCAATAGACAGTTCATGGTCCCACTTGTTTCCTTTTGATGATTTCCCTGTTTGCTCAATATTTAATGTCTGCTGCAAGTAAATCCTTATTTACTTTTGTTATTTTGCACTTTCCTGGTCTTCAACAGTATTATTATTATTATTATTCCCTATGTCCTGTCTTATCTGCTGAAACAGCAGGAAGAGAAAATTGAATAAGGATAAATATCCCTCTGTTAAATTTATGGGAATAGCCTACAATTTTATTTTCAATTTAAATCCGTCTTCAACTGCCATATAATAGAGTTTACAAAAAAAAAAACAAATAGAACTGCAGACTGATTTACAAGAAAATAATGTGTAAATTTGCTAATTTGTAAAAGCAACTATACAGAACAGCTCTTGACATTGACTTTTTTTTCCCCATAAATTTATATTTTATTGTGTTAATTACATCATTGTAAGACTTTTTCATTATATAGTACAAATGGACAAAGGCGTATGGTAATCAACATAGTAAGTGAGTATAACATCATAACTACTAGTGGCATGACATTATTGGACTGTCACTTGGGATCAAGAGGTATGGCAACAGATGAAAACCCGGTGTATGGAACCCGGTGGTTAAGCGATCAGTGCTAATTAAGTCTAGGCCTCTGAGCGGGATGTGGTTGGGTTGCCAGACCGCGGCACCTACAGAACTGACTCGCTTCAAGTGAGGCGTCTGACACTGAATGGACTGATCAGTGATCTCGAAGTGTCGAGGTTGGCGTCTGTTTCTTGATATTGGCTGCACTTTCTTGTGTATGATCTTTGGTGGTTGTGTAGTCTTGTGACTGCCCCTATATTCATAGTCCTGGTCTCTGTTTGTTGCCTCTGGGGTAGCTCCTCGTAGGTTGCTATACAATCCCAGTGCCTGCTGGAGCATTTCCGGATCCTCCGCTGACGTCAGCGGAATGGTCTCTTCTTTATTCTCTACCAAAAGGGACCCCTCTATTCCCCAGCGGTATTTCATGGAGTGTTCTCTTAAATTGACTAGCAATCTGAGTCAGCTTCCTCTTCTCTATCAGGACTGAGAACAGGATATCTGCAAATGTAGCGACAGTGTGCCCCTTATATTGTATCGTCCCCATCTCCCTCGAGCAGGTCATAATCACCGATCTCGCTGTTATATCCCGCAATTATATCTCTGGGTGCGCCACTTGGCGCTGTGGCTGATTTCCTCACTCTGAATGCGGAAGTTATCATAGGCTGTTCAGGGGTGTCTTTAATGCCCATGCTTGTAAGCAGATATTTGAGAAACATAGGTAGTGTCTCTGTGTTTACTTGTTCTGGGATGCCCCTGAGGCGTATGTTTTTCATTCTGTGGCACATTTTTAGGGTGGTCACCACTCTGTTGAGGTGCTGAACCTGGGTGGTAAGTCCTTCAAGGTTTTCATTGGTGTCTTGTAGTTGTTTGGATCAGTCAGTCTCTCTTCCCTCCAGTTCCCTCACCTTTTTGTGGACTGCACAGCCTGGGCCACATGGAGGTGTTCTTTCCAGGTCCTCCGGAGATCAACCAGGAGCCTCCTTCGTGGAGGGTGCCTCATCCTCACCTGAATCCGAGGTAGGGGGTCTTTGCCTTTGAGCAGAGGTGAGAGGATCTTCCTCCTCCAACGAGGCCTCTGATGGCTCCGGCGAGCCTTGTAGTTCCAGTGCCATTTTACACTGCTGCTGCAGTCTCGGTCTCTCGAGGGGGGAAACGAATATCCTAATGACAGGGAGCCTCTGGTTGGCGGTCTTTTCTATCTTTTCTGGTGTTTCCCCTAGGCCCGGTCGAAGCTCAGGGAAAATACGTCTGTGTTGAAGCTCTGTAGGCCACGCCACCTCTTTTTTTTTTACATTTTTAATGGCTGATACAAAGCACTTTCATGTAAGTCGGGAAAAACAAGCATGTGTCTTCAGAATTGTTAGCAGCATTTCAAACACAGACTTTGCAAGACAAATTGCTGACAAAAGTCCATTTGGAGCTCGCAGGGTTACTACAAGCTTAAAAAAAGCTCTTCTAATCAGCCACATCAAGGATATTAATCAACTCTGGGCTGCAGAGGTCTCCTGGGCACTGGCTTGAGGATTTTAAGAAATATTTTGTTCCTGTATCATACAAGGATGTCACCATCCTGTCATGGATATATCACATTATCAGGCTACATATATAGCATGTATTCTCCCAAATTTTAACTTAGAAGAAGAATCATACAGACACACACTGACATGCGGGGGATGGGACTGCAATCTTATTACAAAACATATGGACTGAGAACTGGATTTACCTGTCTGCAATGGAGCTCATCTTATGGCTGCTTAAGGAAAGGAGCAGAAAAAGCCACACTTTATCCTCGTAGGAGACATTTGTACGTTTGTCTGTGAAGAAAAAAACAACAAAAAAATGCATTAAAAACTCTGAGATCCCAAATATAAACATTATAAATATATATAACAAATCTAAATGACAGCTGCCCCAGAGGTCTTAATGCATGCTTCAAAACTAAATGACAACTGTAACCCCAAAAATAAAAAATAAATAAAAAAAAAGTCATAATGTTTTCATCAAGTGTTGAAATTAAGTAGATTTTTTTTATTTTTTTTATTAACTATATGTAAAAAAAAAAAAAAAAAAGATAAGAGAAATCAATCCCTACATTTAGTATATGACAGAGTCCTTCAGCCATATACATACACCTTGGGTCAGACTGTTAGTCTCTATGATCTCCCTTGCTTCAATGCCTGCAAAGAAGCAGGTAGGACCACAGAGACTAAGTGTCAATTTTCAAACAGTCTGACTCAAGGTGCATGCATATGGCTGACTGATCCTGCCGTATGCTAAAGGCAATGATGAGTTTCTCTCATTCCTATGACACATACTTCCTTTAAGAGAAATCCATTTTCTTTCAATACTTGATGAAATAATTATATTAAAAACAATTGAGGTGACAGTTGTCCTAGGAAAACAAATAAAACCGAAAAAGATTTCCCAAAAGTAACTTTAATTCACAAATCCCGATGTATTTAGTGAAGACTGAAAGTTTAGATTTTTATTTATTTACTGAAATGTCTTTACGGTCTTTACAAGTACATATTTTTAACACTGAAAAGTATTCCAAAAGCAGTGGGTAAGACAAAAAAAACCAACAACAAAACCTGAAATTTGCAATTCATTTAAGAATATTTTATTATTTATGTTATGTGTATAGTGAATATTAATACATTAATACAATTAACTTATAGATGTGTGACTTCTGCACAAAGACACATGTTAATGTGAAGTTTAAGAGGAATATTTGCTGCTAAGGAAAATACATCACTTAATAAAACACTGGAAATCACCCTTAACCCCTTAAGGACGCATGGCGGAAATGTTTCCGTCATGCCAGTCCTAGCCTTAAGGACGCACGACGGAAAATTTCCGTCATGCAGTATTTTTCTAGCAGGGTCTATTACCTTGCTGGTCAAATGATACCTGGGACTCCTCTCTCTCACCTGGGGCCAGAATTAGTGGCCCCAGACTGACTGATGCTCTGTTTGCAGAGCTCAAAGTGGGAATTTAAATCCCCACTATTACAATTTGGTGTGATCAGGATTAAATCCCTGCTCACACAAGAGAGTTCCAGGTATCAATGGAAACCTGGGGCTCCCCTCTATCAGCTGGGGACATTTTTAGTGACCCCAGCCTTTTTGATGAGCTACATGCAGTGCTGGAAGTCAGCGCGGCATGTATCTGCTTAAATAGGCATTTAAATGCCTATATCTAGATTTTGGTGTAAGCAGGGTTAAATCCCTGCTCACACCAGGAAACCCAGGTATCATTAGAAACCTGGGTCTCCCCTCTGTCAGTTGGGGTCATTTTTAATGTCCCCAGAATGACAGCTGAGCTGCATGCAGAGCTCAAAGTGAGATCGGTATGCAGCTGTTTAAATGGGTATTTAAATCCTCATAGAGCACAATGCAGTGTGAGCAGGGTTAAATCCCTGCTCACACTAAGAAACCCAGGTATCATTAGAAACCTGGGGGTCCCCTTTGTCAGTTGGGGCCATTTTTACTGGCCCCAGGCTTTTTGTGGAGCTGCATGCAGAGCTCAAAGTGAGGTCGGCAAGCAGCTCTTTTAATGGGGATTTAAATCCCCATAGACAGCAATGTAGTGTGAGCAGGGTCAAATGCCTGCTCACACTAGGAAACCCAGGTATCATTAGAAACCTGGGGGTCCCCTCTGTCAGCTTGGGCCATTTTCAGGCTTTTTGATGAGCTGCATGCAGAGCTCAAAGTGAGGTCGGCAAGCAGCTCTTTTAATGGGGATTTAAATCCCCATAGACAGCAATGTAGTGTGAACAGGTTTAAATCTCGGCTTACACCAGGAAACCTAGGTATCAATAGATACCTGGGACTTCCATCTGTCAGCCGGGGCCATTCTTAGTGGCCCCAGTCTTTTTGATGAGCTGCATGCAGTGCTGAAAGTCAGCACTGCATGTAGCCATTTAAATCCACAAAGAATACTGCAGCTGAGCGATCAAGCTCAGCTACAGTCATTCTCTCAAGTGATCTGGTGCTTGGGAGACCCCCAGGGTCTGAACAGACCCTGGAGGGTCACCCTCTATGCCCCGATGCGATTATGATCAGTGCTGGTCATCTTCAGTTGCCTAGCACAGATCGCATTGCATTGGGCATAATGTCTTCAATGTAAGAGATGGGAGACTGCAATACTGAAAATAGCCAGTAGATGGCAGCAACATACCACTGTCTATTTTAGTTTAAACCCCTTTACTAATATCAGTACTGATATTAGTAGAGGGAAACCTTTGGGATTAAGATTAAATTAAGGATTACAATTAAGGATTATTATTCGGTTTAGAATAAGTACTAGATTTATTATCAGGTTTATTGTTAAATTTAGGTTTAAGATTAGGTTTATAATTAATTCTAGTATTAGGATTATGTTTCAGATTAGGATTCAGATTATGGTTCATATTAGGATTGGGGTCAGCACGGGCATCCCTTGCTGAATATAGCAAGTGAATTCCTCTGCTGACACCAGCAGGGGGAATCATTTTAACACTATTGCTAAAGGTAGGATTGAGATTATGATTAAGGTTATAATTAAGGTTACACACGGGATTACGTTATGGGTTAGGATTGTGGTACGTGTTTATTATTAGATTGAGGTTTAAATTTGGGATAAGGATTTGATTTAGAATTAGGGCTTGGTTTAGGATTAGAGATTTAGATTAGGATTAAGATTGCTGCTTTCCAAAGATATACATATGGGGTATATTTGTACTGAGAAGATGTTGCGGAGTACAGCTAAAATAATTTTATGACAGTGGGACACACGGGATTTAAAAAATAAGCATTAAAAATACTATGTGTATGTAAAATGTTAAAATAAATACCACAAACTTTGAAACAGAATGGTAACAAAATGTCACTTCAATAAAGCTTATAATATTTTATGTGAGAGTCCCCATGTTGTCCACTTTTGTAAATGGTATGCATTGGTGGCATATTTTAAACATATGAGCGACTAAAATGCCCCACAATGAAACAAAGACCCATTGTCAATTTGCCATCTAAAAAAAAAAAAAAAACTGTACTGGGCCGGGTATGATTTTAGCCCTGTATTTTTTCACAAAAACCTAGCTACGGTATACAAAGGGGGTCATTTTGTACTCAGGAAATATAGCTGAGAATAATTTAGTGATTCCATTTACAGTAGCATATATCAGGTTTCCAAAATTAACCACTAAAATACAACATGTGGGTATAAAAATGCAAAAATAAAACAATATGATAAAATTTGAAAGAAATTGGTGCTGACATAACTGTCTTAATAAAGCTCAAGATATACCATATGACATAGCCCGTGGTGTCTACTTTCACAAATGGTATGCATTTATGGGGTCATTTTAAAGCGGCACTGTCATGCCGAATTCCGTTTTTTTTTTAACCCCCCTCCCGCCTCAACTACATCCAATCGACCCCCTAGTCACCCCCAAATGCCCCTATGCCCCCCACATTACCTATTTTTTATTCTTTATTTTCTGCCCCGATCTATATTCAGGGCGCCGCCATCTTTGTGTGGGTAGGTGAAGTCCCTGTGGGACACGTCATCTACCCACACTAGATAGCCCTGAGATTCCCGCACATGCCCAGTGAAACATCTGGACATGCGAACGGGAATTTCACCTATTCATTCATTCATCAGACAGACGAATGAATGGATAGAAAAAATCAGACGAACAAACTAACACTGTGTATCAGTGTTCGTTTGTTTGTTCGCTTTTATTACAAGGAGGGAGCTACCGGCGTGCAGCTCCCTCCTTGCAATATGTAAAGACAGAAGCGGCAGGGAGCAGTGCTCCCCACCACTTCATAAGCCCCCCAGGTCCCCTCCTCACTCTATGGGGGTCAATATGACCCCCATAATAGCACAAGGGAGATTAAAATTGGATTTCAAGCCATCCAATCACAGTGCTCTGTGTCATTTTACAAGCGTGGGAAAATTCCAAAGAACTTTCCCACGCTTGTAAAATGACAAAGAGCACTCTGATTGGCTTAAACCCACCAATCAGAGTGTTCTTAGGCTAATTGCAGGGCGGGGCAAGGCTTTATAAGCCTTGCCCCGCCCTGCGGAGCTCAGTCTGCGCGGAGCCCTCCATGGGTGAAGATGGATTATTTTTTTGTGCGCTCGGGTTTTTTCTTTTTCGTCGGGTTTTTTATTTTATTTTTAGTTCGACGGCTATGATGGTTTTTTATTTGGCCTTTTTTGGGGCTGAAAAATGAAGATTTTAGAAAAAAGAAGACGTCGAATGGTAAGTTTAATTTTACTTTACAGGTTAGCAATTTTATTCCCCCCTCACTATTTTTTAGGGTGAGGGGGGTAGGTAGGGGCATTTTTTATTTGGGTGGGGGGTGGGTGACTAGGGGCTTGGGCACCCCTAGTCACCTTGATGGGGGGGGGGGGATTTACTTAGTGCCCCCACCCGCCGCCCAGGGGTGGGGGCTGGGGGGGGGGGCAGTAGGTCCCCCCCCCTCTTATTACCATTATGGCCCCCACCCGCCGGCCAGGGGTGGGGGCCGGGGGGAGGACAGTAGGTCCCCCCCCTTACTACTATTATGGCCCCCACCCGCCGCCCAGGGGTGGGGGCCGGGGAGGGGGGAGGACAGTAGGTCCCCCCCCTCTTATTACCAATATGGCCCCCACCCGCCGCCCAGGGGTGGGGGCCGGGGGGGGGGAGGACAGTAGGTCCCCCCCCTCTTATTACTATTATGGCCCCCACCCGCCGGCCAGGGGTGGGGGCCGGGGGGCAAGATAGTAGGTCCCCCCCCTCCCTACTACTATTATGGCCCCCACCCGCCGCCCAGGGGGGAGGACAGTAGGTCCCCCCCCCTCATTATCTTTATGGCCCCCACCCACCGCTCAGGGGTGGGGGCCGGGGGGGGGGACGACAATAGGTCTCCCTCCCTTATTTTACTTTACAGCCCCCACCCGTCGTTTAGGGGTGGGTGGCAATATTTTTTTTTTTTTTTTTTTTTTTTTACAGTGAGCAGCCACAGGCTACTCACTGCTTACTAGACATGCCCCTCCTCGCGGTATAGCGAGTAGGGGCATATTATTTACTAATACCAAGTCATTTTTACTTAGTGTTAGTAAATGTGGCTGAAATACCAATTTAGGTCTTTCAGCCTTTTAGTAGATAGCTCCCTGATACCGTGGGAATTAGGGAGTTATCTACTAAGCGGCTGCAAGATGCAGCCACAGCAATGAATAGGATCGGAGTTTCATTCATTTGAATGAAATTCCGATCCGAACAAAGTACCGAATTGCATCCTAACACCAATGGAGAAACAGTGCTCATTCTGTTAGGATGCAATTCGGCAGTTTTGCCGGCGTTCTGTCTAAGTGACAGGACGTTCGGCAATACTGACAGGAAGCATTGTGGGAACTGGGAGGAAAGCTAGGGATCATGGGAAAATTGGTCTGACCAGCGGAAATGAAGCACACTTTGCTCCTCCGCTGGTCAGAGCTGGTCAAGCGGAGGAATCCTCCATAAGACAGAGTCCCTACTTTGTCTTATGATTTTAAAGAAAACTAAAGAAGACCGGAAGAAAAGAATAACAGATCCCGAGAGAGGGGGAGAAGAGGAAGAGATTGAGGAAAGGTAAGTTCGGCATGACAGTGCCGCTTTAACTGTCAAACTGCTACAATGCCCTAAAATTTGATATAGACACATCAAATCCATTTATCAAAATTCTAATTGTAAAAACTGTAATGGTCAGGACTCTTTTAAGGCACTGTAGCTTCACAGGATAGTGGAAAACACATACATTGGGGGCACAGTGGCACATACCAGACTTGAAAAATGAGCCCAAAAAATGTAACGTGTATGTAAGAAATGGGGAAAAAAAATATTTTACCACAAAGTTTGACATAAACTGGTGAAAAAATGGCATTACGTTAAGGCACAATATACACCATATGTGATACACTGTAGTGTCTACTTTCACCAATAGTAGGTCCTTGAGGGATAAATTTAACAGTTAAACTGCTACAATGCCCCAAAATGAGACTTGCCCCCATCAAATTCATCTATCAAAATTATCACTGTGAAAACTGAAATGGTCAGGTCTCTTTTATGACACTGTAACTTCACAGGATAGTGGCAAAGGCATAGATTGGGGGTATCGTTTTACTCAGTTGATATGGCAATCAAACAATATGGGGTTTTCTACAGCAGTAGTATATATCAGCTTTATAAAATACACATTAAAAATCCTTGTTTTATGTGTGAATGTTAGAAATCTGAAAAAAAACACAATTTTACTACACTATTTAGCAGAGATTGGCGGTGAAATGGCTACGTAAAAAGTGTCAGAATAACCTTTGGTAAAGAGCCTGTGATGTGCGCTTTATATAAATATATACTTTTGTACGGCAATTTTGCTTTCTGTGATGGCTATTAAGCTTACAAGACAAACATATCAAATTCTAAAATAGCTCCACATTAAAATTTTAATTTACTCCTTGTATTTTGTGACCTGTAACTTTCAAAATAAGCTGAAATCCTAGACATATTATGTACTCTTAAAATCAGAACAACTAATTGAATATTTTTTTAATTACTTTCTTTAAGCTGCACTTATTATACACACACATTATTATTGCCTAAACTGTAAAAGAAAAAAAGTTTTCATTTTTTTTAATAATAAATAAGAATTGATATATGTATATGTCACATCAGATTAAAGCCCCTTTTGTCCTTTAAAAAAAGATATATAACGTGTTGGTGCAATAAATAAGAAAATTGCAACGGAGGTTGAACACAAACAGCAAAAAATGCTTGTGTCTTAAGGGTAAATCCAGTTTTTGAAGCTGCGTCCTTAAAGGGTTAAAGAGACACTATAGTCACAAGAACAACTACAGCTTATCGTATTTGTTCTGGTGAGTAGAATCATTACCTTTAGGCATTTTGCAGTAAACACTGTCTTTTCAGAGAAAATGCAGTGTTTACATTACAGCCTAGGGATACCTCCACTGTCCACCCTCTGCATGAAGACACTAAACTTTCCTAATAGAGATGCACTGATTCAATGCATCTCTATGAGGAGATGCTGATTGGCCAGGGCCGTGTTTGACTTGTGCTGGCTCTTCCCCTGACCTGCCTCCTTGACAGTCTCAGTCAATCCTATAGGAAAGCATTGTGATTGGCTCACATAATCACTTCTGATGATGTCAGACATGCAGGCAGACCAGGGGCAGAGGCAGCAGCTGCAGACTTGAATACAAGTAAGATTTTACTATATTTAGGGAGGCAAGGAGGAAGGGGGGGCTAGATGGTGGTTTTAACATTATAGGGTCAGAAATACAGGTTTGTGTTCCTGACCCGATCATGTTCTTTTAACTAGTGTTAAACATTTTTAATTATTATTAAAAAATATTTTAGAATATTTACTAGAAGTGAATTTTTCTGTCTATTTTCCCACCGCTATAAATTTGTCAGTCTACTAAAACAGAAATTTCTGTGAAAACTACAAAACTATTTATTGAAAACTGTCCATTTTTAAGACCACTTTGATAAATATCCCCCATTGCTTCACTAAGCCGACTACTAAGTTCAAAGAGCAGAAAATACCAAAAAATATTGATAGAGGCACCCAGCAGTAGGACAAAGAGGTTCAAATTTCTACTTTTATTAGAAAAGTGCAAAAAATGGCACCTTTACTGAAAATATCATCATTGTAATATCATTTATCATTTTGAAACACTAATATTTGTGTTCAGCGAAGTCTCCCGAGTAAAACAGTACCCCCCATATAAAGGTTTTATGGTGTCTTGGAAAGTTACAGGGTTAAATATAGTGCTTGCAAATTAAATTCTTTGCACTTTCTGCCTTGGTTGTCAGGCACGTCAATCAAATTTGAATTCGTAAAATCACATAATTATGTTAAACGATTACTTAAATATACATGTAGAATTTTAATACATATACATATGAGTATTTAAATTCTACATATATACTTATGTAATTATATATATATTTATCTATTTATATATATATTTGCGGTTATTTGTATTTTATATATAGATTGATATAGAATGTCATTCTAAGTGTAGTTTGTTATATATATATATATATATATTTAAAAAATACAGTTAGAATGAAATTACATATGTATATTTAATTTATTTTCATTTTTTTAAAATATTTTATTTATTTATTTGAGTTATTGTAATTATACATATATATGTAACTTCATTCTAAGTGTATTTTAATATTATATATGTACTTTATTAATATTGACATACAC
The DNA here is from genome assembly GCF_036172605.1 of Pelobates fuscus. Classification (NCBI taxonomy): domain Eukaryota; kingdom Metazoa; phylum Chordata; class Amphibia; order Anura; family Pelobatidae; genus Pelobates; species Pelobates fuscus. The sequence goes on from NC_086322.1 coordinate 91,571,411, forward strand.
TACGTATGACGTTACATATATAAGATGAATATATATATTATGTATATATACATACACACAATTTATTTTACATGTTTAATAATATATATTTTTTTAACACTACCCACCAGCAGGGGTACTGTCTGACAGCCCAGACAGTCCCCCTGCTGGCAGATCCACAGCCAGCTATTGCGGCCATGTGATCGCTCTTTGAGAGCAATCACATGGTCCCCGGGGGCCTGGTTTGCCGGGGGAGGGCTGCCTGGGCTGTCAGGCAGTCCTCACGAAGAGGATTGCAGCGGAGGTAAGTACCACGGAGCTCCTGGGGGCTCAAGCCGTTACAGCGGTCTATGCCGCCACAACGGTTTTAAAGCCCATTATAATGGGGACTGCATAGAACGCCGTAACGGGGTTAAGATAACAGTGTTTTGATGCTTGTAGTGTTCCTTTACCCTGCAATGTAAACATTGTAGTATCTCTGATATTGCAATGTTTTGACTTGCAAGGTTAAGGGGACAGGGCTTCTTCAACCAGACCACTTCAATGAGTTTCCTGGGTGCCTACAGTGTCCCTTTAACCCCTTAAGGACACATGACATGTGTGACATGTCCTGATTCCCTTTTATTCCAGAAGTTTGGTCCTTACGGGGTTAAGGATACATTTCAATTTACCTGGGGAAATAGAGGCACTTTTTCACCCATTCCCCAACACTTCGCCTAGCATATGAAGGGAAGAACAAAATTACAGCCACAGAGAAGCAGAAGCCTGGCTGCAGCCTGGAATAGAGTCCCAACACGTCTCTGTGTTTATGGGCTTGTGTTGCAACTGGTATGCCTAGGAACAGACAACCTCCAACACTCCTAATGCTGTGGAGCAAAGCGTAAAGGGGCACTCCGGGATTAAACTGGAATATTAACAGTGAAGTGGGCGGAGTATAAATTCTTTGCCGCCACATTAAGACTGCTATTAAATTTGCTGAGCATTTCCAATAATGCTCTTTAAAGATAAACTATTTATCCTATAAATCGCTACTAGACAAAAATATTACGGGACATGATTAGCCCCTGTAGACCAGAATGAGCTGCACATGATTAAAGCATCTCACCCAGCTGCAGGTGGACACAACCTAATCCAACACTGTCACAGGCTTGTGTCAACAAGTCACAGGCGCCAGGTTCCCACGACGACTTGGAATTTTCACCTGGCGCCTGTGTGTTTGTCAATCCGTTCAGCACCGACAACCTTAGCCCACTCATCCCCTCCCCCGGAGCAGACAAATGCGTGGAATGGGAACGGGCAGCGAGGGAGCTGTATTCTTCCTGCTCTTCTTGCTCTGTGCCTTCGCACCCTGCTGTGATGCTGGGAGCTGGAATATGACGTCACTCCGGCCCCGCTAAGGTAGGGAGCAAAGCAAAAAGAGCAGGAAGATTACAAGATCAGGGCAGCTCCAATGGGCCCCCAATCTTGATGATCTCAGCCAATCCAACCCTTTCCTATAGGAAATCATTGGGAGGCTATTGCACATGCGCGACAATACCTGCACCGCAACAATCAGCATTCCCATATAGAGAAACATTGAATCGCTGAATCTCTTTGGGGAATGTTCAGTGCCTCCATGCAGACATTTTTCTGAAAAAGTAGTATTTACATTGAAAAGCCTGCGGGGACAGGCTATAGACGCTAAACATCACTAAACTAAGCTGTAGTGGTTCTGTTGACTATAGTGTATATTTCTCATAAATTAAACTTTGCTAGTTTAAAAAAAAAAAAAAAGAAACTGGCTCCTAACTTTTTTAGCTTGCTCCAAGATTCCAAACAAATTGTCAAGCCCTGCATTACACACACTCTATACCCCCTTATAAACAAACACCGTGTTTTTTTTTTGTTGAAAAAAAAACTTTGATAGTTTAAAAAACCTGTCTCTTAATAAAATGTTTTAGCTGGCTCCCCGATAAATTTGTCAGGCCCTCCACTGAGCACTGCACCAAGATGCATAAAAAGAAATGTTGTTGTCAATATATTTCAATGCATTACTAAAGTGTAATCTCATTCATCAAACTTGTTAATGATCACTATAGAAAATCCTCTTCAAAGAGCAGCTGTGCCTTAACATTTGCAGTGTTTCACAAGTCATCACTTTTCGGAAAAAAAAAAAAACACAGGTCACAACCCGATTTAAGGTAAGGTAAATATTTTAATTGACTTCTTCTTGTCATTTCCCTCACTGTGTGAAATAAGCAAAAGAATAACACAAGTGAAGGATTCAAAATAAATACAATGAAAAAAAAAATAGAACTCTTACTTAATAATTCCCAATAGCGTGGTAACAAGTTGCACTGTGATTAATAATTACATTGTGCTATGCTTAAAACCAAAATAGCAGCAATAAGACTGCTCAGCTACCAGGGCATTTGAAGGTTTACTTCCTGTTAGTGAAAGAGTAATCAGAAAGCTGCCAAATAAAGCAAAGAGAGATTGGGAGAAAACATAGTGCAGGAAGGAATGAACAATTGAAAATAAAACAGACTGACTGAACTGAGAAATAGATTCGGAAGAGAAAGATCGTTCCTTACTTTTACACTTTATTCTATGTTGTGGTTTGCCCTTATACAGCCCACAGTGTGGCACAGGAGTGGCAAACAGTGCACACGCACATCCAAATAGTAACTTTATAAGAGGGAAATTACCATAGATTTGGCATGGTGAGAGTGTGCCTGACATGGAAACCCCCCTCCCTCCCCCCCCCCAAAAAAACCCTAATTTAACGGGACACTCCAGACCCCTAAAGCACTTTAGCTTGCTGAAAAGCTCTATTTGTGAAGAGTAGAACTCCAATGAAAACAATAATAATTAAATGCATACAAGTTTTCATTTGGGGTATATCTACTAAACTGATTTTTATTTATTTTGTATTTGAGCAATGGCGTGTCCCTTTAACTTACTCTTACATGATAGAGCAGGGGTAGGAAACCTTTGGCACTCCACTGTCACTTGCCTATCCCTGTGATAGAGAATCAAATTATACTAATCATAGTTGTAGCAAATGTATAGATCTCTCTAAAATAAAATAGGAGAAATAGCCCTATGCACCTTACTTTGATTGATATAAGTGAGTAGTCAGGGGTAGGCAACCCTTGGCACTCCAGATGTTGTGAACTACATCTCCCACAATACTTTTATAGTGATAATACGGTCACTGGTGACTATAGTGGGTAAGCCTTTAAAGCAGTAAAGTTGGCTTACTGAAGTATTTTAATTGGATGACACATTTATCCAATCAGTGCAAAAATATCCCACTCATAAAAGGGTAGGTCACGGATGATACTGCGGTTTGTGAATCTCTTAAACAAGTTATACATACATTGTTTCTGACTATACATTTTTTTTTGTTTTGTTTATTTGTATTGCTTGGCTACTTGATTTCTTAAGGACAGAATTACTTCTATGGAACAACCTACTTTGTCCCATCAGACTTTACACCTAATCTCCAGTAATTTCAGAATTCTTTCAAAACCCATATATTTAGGCAAACTTATCAGCCCCCTGGTTATTTGAATCTCTTATACCAGCCTGCGTTGTCCCTTCTAAAATTAGTGGCTCTACAGTCCATTTCTCTGTCACTCTCCAACCTATAGCTTTTCTGTACATATGTTAGTGATCTATAAATGCATCAAATGGACACTCCACTGCCCAAATACAGCAAAAATCTATATTTAGTAGATGTACCCCAATGAAAGCATGCATGCATTTCAACGAACACTATAGTGACAGAAATAGTTTAAAAAGGGAATAAGCTTGCTTCAGCTGGGATCCTCAAAACGGACGATCTCACCCAATCCAATGCTTTCCAATAGGAAAGCACTGGAAGGCTACTGCACATGCGCTGAAAACTGCAGCACTGCCCCAGTCAGCATCTCCTCATAGTGTGCGCAACACTGATCCAGGAAGCAACTCTAGTGGACGTCTGAGTGACTGCCACTAGAGGTGTTCCTAGACTGCAATGTTTCATTTGGGTAGATCTAAAAACAATTTGCAAAAATCTGCAGATTTCTTGCCTGAAGCATTTGCATTGCAAGCCCTTCCCTTCTTCTTCAGTCCAGACTTTCTGTGCCTGTCCAATCACAGACTTCCCAATGCAGCTCAGTGAGAAGTCTTTGAAAGACAGGTGATCTGAGTAATTGCTTCCTCTTGAGTTTAGCGCCACTAAGCTAACCAAACCAGTAACAGGACCGGGTATCTGATTGACAGCCAGGGGGGTGTAACAAGGTTCATTTATAAAAATGCCAATTTCTACTGAAGTCTTCACTTTTTGTAAAATGGAGAAAAACATGTACCTTTAAATTTAGAGATTTCAAGGAGCTAAAACCAAATACGTTTTTATTTGTTACAGTATTCATCCCTCTTTATTTTAGTTTTTAGGCCCATGTGAGGGAGACATGGTGGGCACACCAAGCGTCTGAATCCTATCAATGCCATCCGTAGCAGTGGGATTTGCATGGCTATTGCAGAAGTAAAATTTCTGAAATCTAAGCAAATAGCAGAGGGGCCAGGCTTTGGGTTCCAAGACATATTTAAATGGTGCACTTGTACCATGGAGATGTAATGGAACCTTTGGGTTCCAGGAGCAGCACAGTTTTTGTCAAGGTTGGAAAACTGTGACAAAAAACAGGGGGGTGGCATTCAAAGTGCTTGACAGGATAAGCTCTGGTGGTCATGGTGCTTAAAGTATCTTCTTAGTGCTACAAAACATTTTTTAGGGCTTCATATAAAGGACGTATATATACACATGAGAAAATACCAAATTAAAAGAAAACACATTGTTTAAAGAGTGTATTCATTAAGAATTACCTTTTTGTGCTTTAGCTTTAGTTAAGCTTTGGTTAAAGATCTTCAAGGTAGGAGAAGTAGCTTGGTGAAAAAAATTCAAACCTCCATTTCTGTGAACAGCATCTCCTCACTGAAATCTGTAAGGAAAAAGGAAAATATGAGAAATATATTCAACAATAGTTTGCACATTGGCTAAATCAGTACCTAAAGTATGCCTACAAAGTAGACAATAATGGAACCTTTGAACAAAAAAGTACTTTTGCATACAAAAATATTTCCAAAGCAGAGAGATTCACAACACAGCAGATTTCAGCTTTTGCAAAACAATGTCATCGGTTAGGGCGTTTGCCCACCCCTGTTGCAGGTAACATATTGATTGTCATGTGAATGGCATCTGGGCCACTGCTTGCATGAAACAGCATTTTTCAGCCTCTCCTTACACGTTCATATCTCACTTTATCAATCTTTCACCTGCAATCCTGTCCAAGTTTGTCACTTGTATATTATACAAATATAATAAAAATGGGGCCAAAAACCCGCAGGCATTTTTTGTGGAATGCTTAAACATACCATAAAAAAGAAAAAAAAGCTATCTAAAAACATATGGAGTTTGCTAATGTAACAATTAAACAACCGAAATTTTATTTAAAAAAAAATCGTGAAGAACAACAAAAGCTGAACTGCACGCCTGAAGTTACAACATAATAGGGCAAAACTGTGCACTCAAGAACAAGAGCAAAAACTAAATATATAAACAAACTAGATTACAAAATCAGAGAAAATAAAATAGTATATTATACACTATAGTCACCTTAATGTAGTTGTTCTGGTGAGTATAATCATTACCTAAAGTATTGTCATGCAAACATTGCCATTTCAGAGAAAAGGCAGTTTTAACATGTGCCCTACTGGAGGTGCGTCCTGGGGCAGTGCTGCACAGTGTGCTGAATTTCTCTCATAGAGATGCATTGATTCAAGCCCCAAAAATATGAATAGAGCTGTCAGTATGATAACATCATAATATAAGATAACAACAACCATGCTATTACTGCTATCAGTGTATTCAGCAGCTCCGCTCACCAACTGTGTGCTTGGACAGACCATCATCAAACTCCTGACATGACGTAACGCTGTATCCTAAGGGGTACCTCCAAGCATTATAATCAGTACAGAATCATATTCACAATAGATTATCCCTTTTCAGTGTTAGGGCCACATTTGGTTACTATAGCCAAACTGCAACCAAATTTAAATTCTCAAATTTACTAAAGCACAACATGGTTTGTATTTGGTCCCATTCAGTGTATGCATTGAAGTCTATAATTCTCAAATGTGAGCGCTATATACGGTAGCCTATACAGTGAGGCAACTTGTAAAAATGTGCAAAAAAATCAAACAGGTCTCTGTGAGTTAGTAGTATACAGATAGAAACACTTAAGTCCCACAGTAGTTTAGATTTATGCACAAAAAGATAGAAAAAACTTGCTTAAGAGTCCATATAGTCTTATAAGAGAGTCTTGAAGGGGTTAATCCTGTGTTGTAGTGGGAGATACACTGTAGCTTTTACCTTCAAAAGATACAAAAGAAAACTTTCATAGTGTAAAACCGTTTTAATAAATCACAAGATACCCTTCCCCCCAAATAGGAACCCTTACTTTAGCAAGTGGTGATACTTGTTTCCAAGATATCACGAAATACACATTTGTAAAGTCAGAGGCTGTGCAGCCGTTTACCGTCCGCTGCTCTCAGCAGTTTCAAAATTCCCGCCCGATCTCAGGGCTGATACGGTGGGTTCTATCCTGCAGAATGTGAGCATCAGCGTGTGGACGATTCTAATCCAGCTGTAAACATCAGACCTCTGCACCCGATGACACTTCAACGCGTTTCGCCCGCTTTGCCGGGCTTTTTCAAGATAGTGTATCGGATAAGAACAGCATCTTTAAATACATTTTCTTTTGATCAGCTAATAATCAACTGCTGATCGACTAATAGTCTTTAACATATTAAATGCAGAGGATAAACAGGATCCTGTCATTGCTTAACAATTTAAAAATGTATATAGCATACACATACTTCATATTAGTTAAAAATATTGAAACATGTGTATGCTATATACATTTTTAAATTGTTAAGCAATGACAGGATCCTGTTTATCCTCTGCATTTAATATGTTAAAGACTATTAGTCGATCAGCAGTTGATTATTAGCTGATCAAAAGAAAATGTATTTAAAGATGCTGTTCTTATCCGATACACTATCTTGAAAAAGCCCGGCAAAGCGGGCGAAACGCGTTGAAGTGTAATCGGGTGCAGAGGTCTGATGTTTACAGCCGGTTTAGAATCGTCCACACGCTGATGCTCACATTCTGCAGGATAGAACCCACCGTATCAGCGCTGAGATCGGGCGGGAATTTTGAAACTGCTGAGAGCAGCGGACGGTAAACGGCTGCACAGCCTCTGACTTTACAAATGTGTATTTCGTGATATCTTGGAAACAAGTATCACCACTTGCTAAAGTAAGGGTTCCTATTTGGGGGGAAGGGTATCTTGTGATTTATTAAAACGGTTTTACACTATGAAAGTTTTCTTTTGTATCTTTTGAAGGTAAAAGCTACAGTGTATCTCCCACTACAACACAGGATTAACCCCTTCAAGACTCTCTTATAAGACTATATGGACTCTTAAGCAAGTTTTTTCTATCTTTTTGTGCATAAATCTAAACTACTGTGGGACTTAAGTGTTTCTATCTGTATACTACTAACTCACAGAGACCTGTTTGATTTTTTTGCACATTTTTAGAGGTTGCCTCACTGTATAGGCTACCGTATATAGCGCTGACATTTTTTATTTTTTATATACTAGGGCATGATCGTTAAGGAGTTTTGCTTTATGTCTAGCTGCTAATTTTTATACTACCACATTTTTACTATTTACTATTTGTATCTTATTTATATTTACTTTTTAAAGGTGCGCTCGCCTGTATTTTAAAATTTATTTAATTCTCAAATGTGAGCAGAGATGTATCTATCGCGAGGCAAACAAGGCATTGGCCTTTGGCGGCAATTTTCAGGGAGCGGCAAGAAACGCCGCCCCCAAATGCCCAGGCTAATGCCTTGTTTGCCTCATTTTATGGGGGCCCAAGAGCTAGGTGGCTGGCCACCTTTAGGCTGTCCCGTGCTCTCTCTGCTCAGCTCCCTCGCGTGACCCGCAGTGATGCCGGGAGCCAGAATATGACGTCAGTCCAGCTCCCGGCATCACTCTGCGGCGCACGAGGGAGTTGAGCAGAGAGATCACAGCTCCCTCGCTGAAACTTAGAGCGCCCACCCGCCTGCACGTCTGGCCGCCTTCCTGCACAGCAGCCCCACTGGACCCCAGGTGAAAAGTCCACCCAGCTATCCCAAAAGTAGGGAGGCTGGGTGGATTTAAATTTAAAAAAAAATAATAATAATTGTGAGTGTTGGAGGGAAATGTGTTTCAGTGAATGTGGGGGAAGTTAGTGTGTCAGTCTGTCAGCGAGTGTGTGTCAGTCTGTCAGCGAGTGTGTGTCAGTCTGTCAGCGAGTGTGTGTCAGTCTGTCAGCGAGTGTGTGTCAGTCTGTCAGCGAGTGTGTGTCAGTCTGTCAGCGAGTGTGTGTCAGTCTGTCAGCGAGTGTGTGTCAGTCTGTCAGCGAGTGTGTGTCAGTCTGTCAGCGAGTGTGTGTCAGTCTGTCAGCGAGTGTGTGTCAGTCTGTCAGCGAGTGTGTGTCAGTCTGTCAGCGAGTGTGTGTCAGTCTGTCAGTGAGTGTGTGTCTTGGTGATTTTAACACTACAGGGTCAGGAATGCATGTTTGTGTTCCTGACCCTATAGTGTTCCCTTAAATATTGTAGAGTTAATCCATAATATTTATAAACTAATGATATAAAATGTTTTTATATCCTTATATATTTGAATTATTAAAGGAAAACTATACTAATACATACATTTATTCCTAACACTATAGTGCTGGAATGGCTGTTTGTGACCAGTCCCCCTCTCAGTGGAGTTTAAAGTTAATTAAACTTATCTTTTCTCTATCGCTGCACCGCTGTCACCATGGCAGGCCCAGCCTCCATGGCGGAGATCAATCTCCCATAGGAAAGCATTTTGCGGCTACGGTGCATACAGGGCAAAATGTCACGCTGCGCCAATTAGCACCTCCTCAGAGATACATTGTACCAATGCATCTCTATGGGGAGTGTTCAGTGTCTCCATGCAGAATGTGGAGATGTTGTATGTAGGAAGCATGCTATACACCTCTTAGGTTAACTCTGACTTCCTACGAAATGGTTATCTAAATGGAGCAAATGACAGATTTTTGCTGTATATTAGCTTGTAGTAGCAAGTGGCCAGCTGCCTGAAAATATGACTCAACTGAATTTGCAGCAGGCAGTGGCTAATTATGTTTAAAGTAAGCACTCCGTTGAGTGCTTCCATAATTTGGTTCCAGATTTTGGCCATTCAGTTGCATCTGGATAGTTGAAATCCAGATTACATTCAATCTAATTCAAAGGTGGGAATCCAAAACCCTAACATTGATAAATACTGAGAACAATGTCCAGATTTTGCAGTTCAAATGTCCTAGGATGATACTGGATTATATGTGATAATTCAGAACAAAAGCATTTGGACTTTAGTGAGTAACATCCTGGGTGTATTGGTCTTGTAAACAAACCGTTTCTATTAGTAAATATAGCTTTATGAAGGCAAGAGCATAATAGTGTGACTTGAGAAAGGGTCACAAAGCCGCATGGTAAACACTATGGTCATTGCTGAACTGCTGTTTGCTAAAATATTGAGCTGTACGTTTGCGGAATTTAAGACCATCCTGTGAATTTTCCATCTATCCCTATCTTCCTGTGGAATTTGACCCTAGTTATTTGCCAATGGACTTCTCAATGTGTTTCATGTTAAATGATTTAAGTAATTTTGAAGTTGCGTGATCAGTTCAGTGACAATCTGGTAAGCTAGTATGTCTCCTTGTAATTAGGGGGGAAAAAAGTTATACATCAAAATGCAGTCAATGTCGCATTATTTTGTCCACTCCTTTAGGTCTCTGCACAAAGCCTTATAAGCAAGGTAATAAAATGAAAGAAGAAATACATAAAATGTCAACACATACTGACATATGCACACAAAACTACATGGAAACATAGTGCAAGTGTATCATTTAGACTACTGTGCTATGTAAACAGACCTAAAGGGAATTATCTGGCACGTACTGTAAAACAATGTCAGATTAAGTCAATGAACTCCCGTATTCTATATTGTCCCAGTGACCTGCTGGCCCAGTTACCTACTTTCCACCCAAGTGCTGAGTTCATAGCAGCTACATTGCTGACTTTTACTTACTTGAACAACCAAAGCAAGCTGACAATATTAAACCAAATAACAAAACCGTGTAAAACTTTACACTGTAACATGTACAGAGGACAAAAAAATATTGCAAAAACTCAATGCAAAGAATGTTACATAAATTACTTCTATTTCTTTACACTTGCATGCTAATAGAAGATATGTCACCTTTTACATCATTTTTAATCCAGAACACAAAAGCAACTATCACTTGTGATCCTTAAAATTACACTAAAAAAAAAGCTCGTCGCCACTAAAGTGGACATGTCTACCGCCAGCTCATACAGATTTGGAATAGAAAAATAAAAAACAAGTTCATGCATAAAAACCTGGTAGAGGGAATCACAGAATTACAAACACATCTGCAAAAATCAAATACTAATTCAGTAGCTTAAAAGAATATAAAATAAAACCAAGATCATAAACAAAGTTGCTGAATCCCAATGCACTCACATGTTCCGTGCAAGCAATGTACTGCAAAGCGTACTTTCACTTGAATGTTAATGTTGTGACCTTCGTCCCTGTCCTTGGGTGGACAGAATGCACTCGTTGACATGAAAACTCAGGACGATAGGAAATATTTTACTGCATTCTATCACTACAGTAATCTAGAAACAAACATTTGGAAGCAAACATTACACAGTACCTCTACAGAGAAATACCTTGAAGTTGAAGTGTCACTATTGTTAATTACAATAGATTTTGTTTTATAATATGCAGTGTATGCCTAGGAGTCCTGTAAATTAGTATAATTGCTGCAATACTGTATGCGTGGAGGCAGGCGTGCACATGGCGCGAAGGAAGGCATGTTCAATTATGCATGCACTGGTATAACATTTCTCTGTAGATGCCCAAGTACAAATGAGGGCAACTAGACCATCATGAGAAAAGTGAGTATGCCCTGAATACAGAAGTGTGGCAAAGATACATGTATTTTGTTTTTAATCTTCAACTTTTTATTCCTCTTTCAGAGTTTTTGCAAATCCTTTCCCGTGATGATTTTACCACTGATTATGTTTACAAAATAAGATAAATCAGTATTATTAGTAAGAAGAAAGCAAGAAGAGAACACTGCCTTAAATATATACTATAAAATATAACTTTTAATGGTGAACTAAATAATTGTGCTAAATGATCACTTTGTATTTCGTTCACCATTAAAAGTTATATTTTATAGTATATATTTAAGGCAGTGTTCTTTCTCTTCTTGCGTTCAGCCACATTTCGTTTAGGGTTAACCCCTTCACTGCCTTTATACTTTATACCAGGCTTTCACTTTGTTAAACAGTATTATTAGTAGGAAAGAAAAAAAAATACGTTTTGTTCTTTCCTTATTTTTTTATTCCCTACACAAAAACTGTGCAAGCTGCCTATCTGCCTCTGCGAATTTGTCAAAAAAGGCATATTCTTATATCAGGTGTATAAAGTGATGGAAGAGGCAGAGTAAGAAATATGTTGGCGCATATAGAAAACCGTCTAAATAAAGCGCAACACTATTTATACAAAACCCCCAATGAGTCTAAACTCTGAGTATCTAATGTATCAAATATAACATTACTGGCAAGGATTATTGACTGACAGAATGCATTTCCCTGCCAAGCATTACATAGATAAATACATCATGGTGCCCAAATTGACAAACAACGCATTCAAAATATCTCTTGTATCAAATCCCTGCTCTGGCCTGAATGTCACCTGACAATTGTCTGAAATCCCTGGTTAGCATTTGAAGAAGATAATTGGTAACCATAAACTACAGTCAGATTTAGGGGTCAAAATAAATAAAAACACATTTTACCTTACATTTAAAAAATAGATCTGACCTAAAACACTAGTGACATATCACATTTACATGAATAAGGAAATGTTTATATGTGGTGCCTGTCGTACTTGTAAAAAAGTACTTTACCTAGTTAGCTGCTCGTGGGCAACAGTATGTGGGACAAATGAGACGATGCTTGAAAATTCAGTGAATAAGATTTGGATAAATAGGTTATTTTAAAATTTAAAGGAACTTTGCTGCCTACTGGATTCAAATTGAGGTTTAAGTGAATTTTAACTCTGCCCTGTTTTTGTTTGAAATATTGCATTTATTTCTAAATTATGCATAATATACATTTACGAACAAGTTTTATCTTACGCTGGAAAGCCCCATTTTGTTTGTGTAACGTCATAGATTTGGGACTACTCCTTTAAAAACAGAAGTACAGGACACTATATATACACAAGACTTGTGCTGCACATGCTGTCTTGAGAAAGGCTGCTAGTACGGGTGAAACGCATAGATTGTTTATTTTCTGTAAAGCCTATAACAGAAGCTGATAGTGTGGAGCAAGGAGTAATCTGCCTGCTGATGGGCAGTGAACTTCGAAGAAAGACCAGAAACAAGCAATAACAGATGTCCGTTGTGCTGGGCAATGTTAGTCTCGCTACCTTACACTGTAAGGATTCTAACTGCACGGTTTTGGCGGAATAAATTAATAGTTTTACCCTATGCCGTTAAGTATAGGTCTCTAGTAAGCATAAAGAGACTAAATTGGATACAAAACCTTATTTGGAATCTGCCAAACTTGTTACAAAGAGTTACAGTAATCAGTGAATAAGCTTACTTATTGCAACTTTGTGGACACTGTAAATAAGTATATCTGCCTTGAATGGCAACTGTATCCTCAACAGCACTATTCTTGCCCTTGTATTCATTTCCTTTTCAGTTAGGTTATAATTGTGATTATTATTGCAATTGTATTAACCCCTTAAGTACTGAGTTTTTTTTTGTTTTTTGTTAACTTGGTAATTTGCATTGTGGTGTCCGGGGAAAGGGAGATGAATGTGAATCTTTCCTTCCTCAGCTCTAGAGAGATAAAGTTTTGTCACTACTGTACTGTGCTGCACACACACAACAAAATATCAGAGGCCTCACTCGACTTTTAATATTATTGAATGTCTTGGAAGTTCTGATATTCCAATGAAATATATAAGTGGTATACAATTCCTGCTTTAAGTAGGTTTACTATGTAAGAGTTTATCGCACTGTTGTGTTAATTTGAATTCTTGTTAATGTTTGCCTCAGATTACAAATGTATTGTTTTTGAATCTAGGAGCCAGCTAAAAACAGTTTAAACTAACAAACCTATATTTTAAACGACAAAAATAAAATTGTTAAAGGAACACTAGTCACAAGAACTACTGCAGCTTAATGTAGTGGTTCTAATGTCTATAGCACGTCCTTGCAGGCTTTTCAATGTAAACATCGCTGTCTTGTAAGACAGTCACTAGAGGTGCTTCCTAACCCAGAGCTGTACAGCATCCATCACCTAAATTCAGCGTCTCCTCGCTCTCCATACAGATGCATTGATTCAATATATCTCTACAAGGAGATGCTGATTAGCACGCCATTATGCTGTGCATGCGCAATAGCCTCCTGATGCTTTCCTATTGGAAAGCATTGAATTGGCTGAGATCATCAAGATAGATTAGCTCAGCCATGGAGATGGGTGACCGACATTTTAATGAACATTTTTTATAAGAGGAGTTGTCCTCTCTCAGTGACCGACGCTGCTCTATTCCGAGGAGATGGTCAGCACAGAGTCTACCCTTCCTCTTCAGATGATATTGGCATATGTGCGCTATATGCCGCCAAGTGGCTTATTCAAAACCCAGCAAAGTCAAGGAATATGCACCTTCTCTCTTACTACATAACCTATTCTTGAAATAATGCCCATGATCCAAAATTTTCATTTAAGCAAGTCATTTTTGAATCCTGTTCCTTTAATTAAGACACCCATGCACATGTTTACGGTCTTCTTATATGTGACTTGAATTTGATACTTTTATAAACAGCTAATACTAGTTTGTTTTAATGGGCACTACAGGTGTGATTATTTTTTTGTAATTGACTAAATAGATAAAGCATTTCAAAATATTTATAAAATCAACATCTACAAGATAAAAACAAAATACATAAAAAGATATTCACATGAAGTTTCAGCATCATCAATACATTCTCAGGATTTACCTATACATCCATTGCCCAGAAACAGAAGTGACTAGCCAGTCTGGGTGCTCTAATACTTTTCTATGGCAATTTGGAAAGTGCTGACTTTATCCCACAAAGCCCCGATAGCAGAGATTTCTGGAAAGTGCAGTACTACTCTCGGCTTTTTACTTATCAAAGTTGTCAGCGGAATGACAACTCGAGAAACCTTTGTTGTGACATGAACAACTGTATTATTGGATAAACACAAAGGTTGGGAGGACAGGAAGGGAGTTGTCACATAACCTGGCAGCTCTTGTAACCAGCAAGAAGGAAATATTTACAATGGAGGGGCAGGAGAGTCAAGATTAAGAAGCACACTCTATTTTTTCTTTTCTTGCAAAAACAATATCAAATTGAGTATTTTGTGGGGAACTCAAAAACAGATATCTAAGTAATTCAAAGCTAGGCAGAACCGATTTATTTCTCAAGTGTACCATCTCACGAAGCAGGTGGGATAAAGTGCTCTCCTAGCAACTAGTTCTAAAATTAACCAGCACTCATCCAATAAAAATCAATTGGCTCTCTGTCATACATTGTGCACGAGTCATCAGGTTAACTGCATGCAGAGATACAAAAAAAACGCACTGAATCCAATGCTCCATTTGGGAACAATAATGTGGCGTACTTAGATAGGAAGAAAAAGACCAACAAAATAATACAAATTGTGTTGCAGTGGAAAATATTCTGATCCCGTGAGCAGAAATGCAGGACTTCAACAGAATTACAGTAACCACAAAGGTTATGTGGTCTGTGGAATATTTCCTGCTGACACACATTATGCGATTTGTGGGCCTGCGTATTTAATGACCATGCATGAATGAACAGTTTGCTTATTTTACAAGACGAATAACAGAACTTTTTGGAGTTTGCCCAGTTCAGATACAAATGAATTTCCAGGTACAGCACAACCAATAAATATTTGGACACTGAATACTAAAATGAAACAAATTAGAGGGCTCGTCGCAGTGAAGTGGTTATGGTGCATGGGATCCACTAGCTCCATCTTACTTTTAAGGGTTAAGTTGTTTTTGAATGTCAACTATTCAGGTTAATAACTGATGGTTAGATATTGCAAAGGGAAACACAACTACTTCTTATGTAAGTAGTAGTTATGGAACCCGAAGTGTTCCTTTAAAAGTTAGTAACAGCTGTAACTGTGGACATGGTTAAGAAAAACAGCACTTTTTGAATACAGTCATTCCACTTCATGGGACCAAATATATAATGGACAAATTATCAGTTGTTCACAAATTCAAATTATTTTTAGCAGGGGTCTAAATTGAAAACCAACCCACTAAAAGCAGCAAGTTTTGACACTGTGCGGTTTTATTTTAGTAGTGTTATTATACAAACAGTTACTTGCTACATACCAGCAGCATGCAGACATGGGTGGCTGTTTCATGCACGCCATTCTAGAACACGAGGAAAGAGGGAGAATGGGCTGGGTAACGGCAGTGGAAGGTTGGAGAATGGGCTAGGTAATGGCAGTGGGAGGTTGGAGAATGGGCTAGGTAACGGCAGTGGAAGGTTGGAGAATGGGCTGGGTAACGGCAGTGGGAGGTTGGAGAATGGGCTGGGTAACGGCAGTGGGAGGTTGGAGAATGGGCTGGGTAACGGCAGTGGGAGGTTGGAGAATGGGCTAGGTAACGGCAGTGGGAGGTTGGAGAATGGGCTAGGTAACGGCAGTGGGAGGTTGGAGAATGGGCTAGGTAACGGCAGTGGGAGGTTGGAGAATGGGCTAGGTAACGGCAGTGGGAGGTTGGAGAATGGGCTAGGTAACGGCAGTGGGAGGTTGGAGAATGGGCTAGGTAACGGCAGTGGGAGGTTGGAGAATGGGCTAGGTAATGGCAGTGGGAGGTTAGAGAATGGGCTACTATGGACATTGGGCAATAGAAGTGTAGGAGGTAGAATGGGCTACTACTGGCAGGATATTAGAATGAGCAATCATACATACACACCAGTATTCCCACACTACAAAAAATACCCCTTAGCATGCAATGGGCAAGTTTGGATTCCATAAAAAAACAAATGTTACTTGCGCACTATCCCAAATCCCTATGTACATTTAAATAACTGGCGATTTTTTGTATACCTCAATGGCCATTCAAGTGCAAGCTCACCTGCCATGTCAAGGCAAACCTCTTAGGTGATTGCTACACAAACAAGTCACCTTGCTGCTTTCAGTTAAAAAGGTGTCATCTCTAATGAGACAGAGAATTTTGAATTGTATTGTTGTCATTGAAAATAAAGCTGGCTCTTAGATTCAAAGCAGATTTGTCAAGCCCTGATTTAAAGGAATACTCCAATAACCATAACCGGAAGTGATGTAACAAATGACCTGGAATTAGAATTACAGACTATTCACACCAGAACTGAATAGAGAAATTAAGAGACTATTTAAACATCAACTGACCTGAACAGCAGACATTCACTTTTGAGAAAGCTGTAAGCGAAACATGTCAAGTGGAGATTAAGGATTGCCTACAAGGACTGGTTTTATTTATAGTTCTTTTTACTATATAGTTCCCTTTTAAATAGTTTTATTTATTCTGTTTATTAATAAAGATTCTGTTTTAATACCCAGTCACTCTTGAGCTCCTTATACTCTCACCATCACTCTGCTGTTCCTGATCTACGTTTATCCTTAGGTGGGGATTGTTCCACCTACAGCTCCATACACTAGAGCAGGTCATTGCTCTAGCAAATGTAAGTAGGTCAAATATTATTTACTTATCCTACTTTTACATACGTACTGTACCATTGGTATACATCCTTATTTTTTTCATATGATGAATCGCACTACCTTGGGAATCTGATACCAGCAAAAAGAAATCCTTAGACAGGGATTGTTCCGTCCAGGCTCCTAAAATAGAGCTTTTTAAGCTCTGGAAAACGTGAGTGCCCCTTTGGAATATATCTTTATAACCATATTATTCATACTGCACTATCATTGTACTTTTATTTCCCCCTTTTTTTTTTTTTTTTTTTTTTTTTTAAGAGTAAGACACATAATTGCGAAATCTGCTGCTACCTGTGTATGTATGATTTTATTATAATAATTCTTAGCGCTGTCCACCTAATTTACTAACCATAAACACTACACCACTGGTTTCAAACACTCTAGACTAGCGTTTCCCAATTAGTGTTCCGCCATTATCTGACCATCAGGTGGGCCATGCACTTAGGGTCACCCGATGGCTATTATTGCTGAACCGGAAGCCGTTTGGTTGGGTGCTGTAGCTCTTTAAGAGCCTGACTGGGCCCCTGCACTATCAGCGGACTCCTCCTCAGACAGGACAGACCTCCAAGCAAGCCACCCTCCTGGACACCAAGGTAAGCTAACAGGAGGGTGGCAGCAAACAAACATTTTAACATGTATGTGTTTATGTATGTCAGATTGTGTGTGTATGTGCCAGAGTGTGTATCTGTATGAGTGTGTCAGTGTGTATGTGTGTATGTGTGCACGTGCCCGTGTGTGTATCTGTGTATCAGTGTGTGTAACAGAGTATTTGCACTTGTAGGTTTAACCAACATCACAGAGCACATTTCACAGATAGTTCCATAGTTTTTGCTGAACTGAGTACTAAACTATCCGCCTCCGCCAGAACCTCTTCCTGCCCCGGCTGTTACTGTCAATGCTTTTCCAGGAATCTAGATTAAGATTCGATATACCTGCTCTACAAGTGCCGTGTAACTCTAGCATGTAAGAAGCCTCTTCTGGAGTGAGCAAAGCTCAAGGCAGATGATGTGTGTGGGATTTGCAATATGGAAGGGATAATGTGTGGGGAGTTATACAAGGAGGAGGAACATTAAGTATATAATATGATCTTGGATTAGTTTATGCATATATTAAGACGGTATCTATAAACGCATTTTTAAAACAGAAATGCAATTCTGTCTTTTTTCAAGGAATGCTTTATTTTCTTTCTTTGAACCTACTATGTTTTATATCCTTGTCTTAAAAAACAAACAAAAAAAAAACACTCCAAGCACCATAACTACCATGTGGTTAAGGTGCCAAGAGTGCCTGGTCTCCCCCTCCCCACGCATATAAGTAATCAAACAGTTTAACTTCTTGATGGGGTCCACCGGGTGCCACCACCTGCCCCTGTGTAGCCAGAAGTGAGACCTGCTACATGCTCCTGTTAGCTCTCCTGAGCTGGCTGAGAGCATCACCTAATCTGGAAAATGAGCTAAGCCCTGCATCATCTCATTTGCGAGAACGCACTAGCAGCAGGGAGTGAAGCTCGGTGGACTGTGGTTATGGTGCTTAGAGTGTTTCTCTAAAGAGATACGGTCACGCCTCTCGAAATTACAACATGAAATCAAACAGATTACAATCTATTTCAGTCATTTAGGTATGCTTTCTCTATTCTGTCAGGTACAAATTACAGTGTTTATAAAAAAGGATTGACAGGGAGCTAAAACGGAGACACCTATTTGCAGAGCTAAGAAGTGAGGATTAACATAGTTTCCAAGTGTCCCGATTTAGGAGGGATAGTCCCTATTATGGGCAAAAATCCTATTTCTAGTATCTCCATATTGTAGGTGTATCTAAGTGTATAACAGAGCTCCACATCATTAATACGGCAGCATGTCTTTAAAACTACAATACATTTGTTTAGAAATCAGTCTTTGTAAACAAGATATGTTATTCTTATTCTAAATTGTGTTTTAGTGGCATTCTCAATTTTATTTGGCTTCAGGCATTGGTTTATGCAAATATTATCTAAAGATATTTTGTTAATCTATATATATAGTCTGATTTCCCCACACATGTCTAGCAGCTATCATGTCAAGGAAGTTTTAACTCCTATCATAAGTCACATGATCATATAAACTATGGCCTACTAAACTTTCTGGTATACCCCTAAACTAAAGCTTAAAAACACACCTGTCACTTTTCTTGAAAAGACAGGTCCTTGATCCCTCACCACAGTAAGTACCATTGAAGCACAGAGTTGAATAGTGCAGCAAAGGTAAGAAAAGAAAACACAAACAAATATCTTTATTCAGGGTAACTTCGCTCCATGGTACATGCACGCACACTCTGGAATATACATAGAAAGGGTATATGAACACACACAGTCTCAACTATCCCTTCAGTAGCATTCATTCATAAGGTATTGCCAAGGCTAAATTAGTTAACATGTCTATGGCATGTGCCTGATTACATACTATAAATAATTCAGCCCTTCAGATATCTCCAAATTACAACATATACCACAAGTATTACATGTACAACAGACAACAAAGTATGCCATATGCTTCAAATGACACAGCCACTTGACTAACAAATACTGGAGCTATAATTAACATGTTCAATAGCTAAATATTCAGCTTAAAATTAAAAAGTATTTACATGCAAAAAAGGCCAAGTTATAGGGATTTTGTATTTTTTTTATTCAATTAGATAATTTTATAAGAAATGTAATTTACCATTTAAACCCCTTACTTCTGATATTATTAGCATAACATTTATATTCATGTAAGTGATGCATAAATGTATAACAAAACAGCAATTTTGTATACAAATTCCTTCTCAGAAAAACGTAAACAATAAAATTATGTACAAACAGTTTTATTTTTCACTTCATTTGTTCAGCCTTTATAAAAAAATAAATAAATTGGGTTACAAAAAGTTTTGGACAGTATTTCACACAAGGTTGGAAATGTTAGTATAAATATGCACTTATTCTCACATATCGGTGTGACAAAAATAAATAAAAATGGGCAAATACCTTGTTTATATGTATTTGTAAGGACACTGAATGCATTACTATCAAGACAGTTTACTAAACATGTCTAAATTTGAGGATAATATCCACATACAGTAAATACTCAAATCATATTTCTAATACAAAGGTGTTTAGCAAACTTTATCAAAATCAAGAAAGACAATGTAATGCTAGAAGTGAAATGGCAGTCCATTCACTCCTCCTTTCACATTCCTCACTGAATGTAGGAATGATATGAGCAATTTAAACTTTTTGGAAGCACAGGGTGAGCTTCATGCATAGACTGGCCGTTGGATAAAAGCCCGGTGGGCTGGGAAGGCCATGCGCAGAGGTCAACAGGGAAGATAAGAGGATCTGCCCTGCCAGTCCAGCACTATTGAGGCGCCTACCTTGCTGTGTGCCTTCATGGGCCAGTGCAGAGAGAACTGGCAGTTCATAACAGCAGTGAGGGGTAGAAGGAGGAACAGGGGCCCTAACCTACAACTCTGATGTGTTCCGAGTGTCCCTCTTGAAAGTTGCGAGTGTACTGAGGTTACCACGGCAGTGTTTACATTACAGCCTAGGACCACCTCTAGTGGACACTCCTCAGGACGGCCGACATTCAGTGTCTTAAAGCTATGCATGGAGAAACTGAACTTTCCCCATAGAGATGCATTGATTCTCGATGGCTACTTGTGCGTAGAATGCAATTAGGTTAGTTTGACGTGACCTATGTTTCATAAAACCATGCTGCTTATTGTTAATAATGTTCTTCCAAATGAATTCCTGGATAATATCCCTTAACACTTTAAAATTTTCCCCGCCACAGAAATGAAGCTGACAAATCTATAATTTCCAGGCAATGGTTTTTTTTTTTTCAATTTGACAATTTTTATTTTTCATGTCCAAATATCAAAACTGGGATACAGAAGGAAAAAAGGGGTGGGTAAAGAAGACACAATGCGACATTCCGTTTACAGTGATACATTTTCAAAGTCACAATCGGAATATACTTATGCATGCTACTGGTGCTTTATCATAGTCACATCTGTGTGGGCTATCTCCCAGTTGGTTTTACCGTGTACTCCTGGGGAGGGGGAAGGGGGGTGGGGCTGTAGGAGAGGGGGAGATGAGAACTGGGTACCTTACTTCGCTATAAATGTGTACATAGTGGGTATATTGCCTGCCTCTCTGCCTTTAGGGCCGTTGACCTTATATTCCTCGCCTTCTTCTCCCGAATGTGGACGCTCGTTCCTGATTGTTTGGTTTGTCTATTACTCCTGTCTTAGTGTTTTCTTGTCCTCCCTTCTACCTGTTTATTCCCTTTGTGTGGAGGTAACGCTTGTCCCTATCCTCTTAGGGGTTCAGCTCTTTGTCCCTCTCTATGTATGCCTCCCAGTCTTTCTTGGCCTGTATCATGTGCTTCGATGGGTGGAACCCCTGGTAGGTCCCAGTCTCATACGTCAGGTTCAGTGTGGTTTGCTGGATGACATTAGATCTTATAGGTGCTTGCGTTTGTTTCCAATTCCTAGCTATCGAGAGGTTAGCTGCCATTAGTATGTGGAATATTAGGCTGGCTTGTGATTTAGTGTAGGTTTCTAGCGACATGAACAGTAAAGCTGTTTCTGGATTTAGCTTGGTGTCTAAGTGTAGCGCTCCATTGATGGTCCCTTCTACCCCGCTCCAATATTCTTTGAGAGCCGTGCAGGCCCACCAGGTGTGGAGCATTGTGCCTTCTGCTTTGGAGCATCTCCAGCAAAGCCTGGAAGTGCCTGGGTATATGTTGGCTAATCTGGTTGGTACCAGGTACCATCTGTATTGCAGCTTGCGGAGGAGCTCTAGGTGGGAGGCGCATCTGGACCTACCTTTGTGTGCAATGAATGCCTTGTTCCATTGCTCAACTGTAAGTGTCATGCCTAATTCCCTATGCCAGGCGTCTCTATAATTGTCCTTTTGTGGTTGGTCTGTGGAGTCAATGAGAGCGGCATACATAAGTGACAGCGGCTTTGTGGGCATGGTCATAGACGTACATGCCTTTTCTATGCTTTTCGTTTGTGTCGGAATGGTTGTGGTGGTGTCGTGCGACAGTATGCCTTTTAATTGGAGGTAGGAGAATATCAACCGCTGTGGTAGGTCAAACTCAGCTTGCAAGTCAGGGAATTGTTTTAGGAGTCCATGGCTAAACAGGTGAGTAACCAGTGTGCACCCTTTCTCAGTCCAACCCCGGTGGTCAAAATTGGGGTGTGCTATATGTAAGCTATATAAGGGAGTGGCCATTGTCCAGTTGGTGGTGTACCCCAGTTGAGGTCTTGCTTTGTCCCATATCCTCAGTAAGGTATCGGTTGTGGTGGGCATCTCAGGGAGCGCCGGGCGTTTCCCATGAGGTACCCAGAAAAGATATTTGAGGCCTTTGGGACAAGTCCATGTGGACTCCATCTCCACCCATTGTGGTGGGTTTTGTGTCGTGTGTGCCTGTAGTGCTGTAGTCAGCAGTGCTGCTCTGTAGTATGTCTGGACCTCTGGCAAACCCAGCCCTCCCTGCGACACCTGTCTGGTAAGGATCTTTGTGGCTACCCTCACTTTTTTGTGCGCCCATACGAAGCTAATGAGGGTGTTTTGCAGCTTTCGGAGGTATATGTGAGGTAGTGGAATCTGTAGTGTTCTGATCAGGTATTGGTATTTTGGCAGTAGCATCATCTTTACCGCCGCTAGTCTCCCTACCCAGGACATGTATTTAGTCTCCCATTGTTTTAGTGTGTCGCTAATTTCCCTCTGCAGTCTCCCATAGTTGAGCTCCAGGAGACCTTGCGGCTCTTTTGGGATTCTCAATCCCAGGAAGGTGAGGTAGTCGTCTCTCCAATCTAAGGGGAAAGTGTGTTTCAAGTGGTCTATGTCGCTTTGTGGTATCCCTATCCCCATTGCCTGCGTTTTCGAGATGTTGAGCTTGTAATATGAGTGCCCTCCGTATGTTTCTATTTCGTGTAGGAGGTTCGGCAGTGAGATGTTAGGTTGCGTGAGGGTGAGCAATATGTCGTCGGCGAATAGGTTCGCCTTGTACAACTTGTTTCCAATCTCCACCCCATGAATCGCCGTGTTCTCTCTTATCCTAATCGCCAGCGGCTCCAGCGCCAGGACGTAGAGCAAAGGGGACAGGGGGCACCCTTGTCTCGTTCCGTTTGTGAGCTGGAACGGCTTGGATAAAAAACCCGCATTAAGTACTCTCGCTGAGGGGTCACTATAGAGGGCTTTGACCACCGACACAAACCCTTCGGGGATGTCGAATTTGCCTAATACCTGCTGAAGGAACCCCCAGTGCAATCGGTCAAACGCCTTTTCGGCGTCAAGGGAGACCATGAGACCCGCCCCTTTTTTGAGTTTCAGATGGTGGAGTATATTGATAACCTTCCTCGTATTATCTGCCCCCTGCCTCCCTTTTATAAAACCCACTTGGTCGTTGTGGATGATATGCGGTAATATTTTCCCCAGGCGGTTGGCGTAGAGTTTAGCGAAAAGCTTGGCATCGGTATTTAGGAGGGAGATAGGTCTAAAGTTCTGCGGCACCGTTGGGGGCTTGTTCGGTTTAGGGAGTGTTACAATATGCGCTGCTAATGTTTCCCTGGGGAGTTCCCCTTTGAGAGCCGCCTCTGTGAACAGTCTAGCCAGGTAAGGTGCCAGTATGGTGCTAAACCTCTTGTAATAGTGGTTGTCAAACCCGTCTGGCCCTGGAGATTTCCCCAACGGGAGGTCTTTGATCAGGTCTATGATTTCCTGTTCCTCGATCGGTTTGGTGAGCGCTGCTTTGTGTTGAGCTGTGATCTTAGGTAATGTGATCGTGTCTAGGTACTTTCTAATATTGAGGTCTGTCGGGTGCGTCGTGTGTGTGTTGTGCTTTATGTTATAGAGGGAGGAGTAGTATGTAGCAAACACCTCACTGATTCCCTTTGGGGTGGATATTTTGGATCCTGTTTGGTCTGTGAGGTAGGGTATTTTTTGATTCGCCTGCCTGGTTTTTAGGCGTTGCGCTAAGAGCTTACTAGCTCTGTTGCCCTGGACATAATGTGACAGTCTGAGTCGTTGCATGTTTAAGTTGACCGTGTCTAGTGCGTGTTGGAGTATGAGCTTATTGAGCTGGGCTATCCTGGTTTTTGTCTCTATAGTCGGTGCGATTTGGTTTAGTCTGTTTATCTCGTATAGTTCTGTTTGCCATGTTCTGAGTTGTGTTTGCCACTGTTTTTTCACGTATGCCGCTCTGCGTATTAGTAAGCCTCTCGCTACTGATTTGTGTGCCAGCCACAAGGTAGCATCTGAGATATCTTTGGTATCGTTTAGTTGGAAATATGTGTGGATATCACCTGCCAGTGTGTCTGCAAACCGCTCGTCCCTCAGCAGGGAGTTATTAATTTTCCAGGGGCTGCGGTGCTTAAAGTCGTAATTGTTTTTTAGTTCTAGGGTTACTGGTGCGTGGTCGGACCATGTGATCTGCTGTATGTCGCTGGATATGATTTGGTCAAGTGCTGAGCCTGCCACCAGAAATCCGTCGATTTTCGAGTAGGAGTTATGCACAGCTGAGTAGTGAGTGTACATTCTCTCTGTTGGATGTGTGATTCTCCAAGCGTCATATAGGTGATGGGTATGTAGGAGTTTCGCTATGGCCCTACATTGCCTATTCAGGGGGCGGTGACGTAACCTATGTGTCGGTAGTGTCGTGTCGAGTGTCGGGTCTAGAATGTGATTGAGGTCTCCTCCAATCACTGTGACGCCCTTTTGGACAGAGCTCGTTTTGGTCAGGATTTTGTGCAGGAAATTTCGCTGATTGGTGTTTGGGGAGTAGATGTTTACGATGTATCTGCCGTTTGGGTCTATGTCTGAGGAATGGAGCTTAAACGAGACAGCCTTACTAATCAGGATGGACACCCCTCTAACTTTCGCTGGAGACGTGGCGTGGAATTGGTTCGGGTAGTCATTAGTCAATACTGCTGGGTGGTCATTATGCCTAAAGTGCGTTTCTTGTAGGCAAAGGACATCAGCTCCTAGGGCCCTAGCTTCTTTGGTGAGCAGGTGTCTTTTCACCGGGGCGTTTAGACCTCTGACATTGAAAGAACAGACTATCACGGTGGGTCGTGGGATCGGTACTCTGCACCTCTGAGGTGGAATTCGATAGTTTCGGGGGTCTCTGCTCTTCCCAGCTCGCTCGTGCTGAGCAGAGTCCTCCCCTGTGTGTAGGGTAGTTCCCTTAATGTGCTTATGGAGTCGTTAGCAGTCTCGACCCCCTGGCATTCTGTGTTAGGTATAGTTTGTATATCGCTGATCATTGAATCACCCACTAACCCTGTCCCCGGTTTGGTGGTAAGGTACATAACATAGAAATCAAAAACATAACTGAAAACAACATACAGTAATGCAGTAACTTTAACCAAAGTATATACATAAACATTCTTTAGTAATATTGGTGCCGTGTATTCGGCATGGCACTGCATTGGCGTGCCGTGGGGGAAGAGGTCTTATGGCCTCCTGTCCTACAGGAATATCAATTCCCTGTGCGGCTATACCACATGCGTATGCTGCGTATGGGCTGGGCTTCGCGACTTTGCAGCTTTCGTGTAGACGTAGTGTCTTTTGTTGCTTAGTGCTTTTTTTTTTTTTTTTTGCTCGTTACATTTAACATGTCAGTGTATTCTCGCTTATTCGCTCTACGGAAGAATATTTTAGAGTCATGTGGGTGGCCCCTCTGGTCTTTTTTTTTTTTTTTTTGTGTTTCTTTTTTTTTTTTTTTTATTAATTTTCTTTTTTCCCTTGCTTTCTTTTTTTTTTTTTTATTGTATAAAGCTACTTGGTGTGGGTATGTTGTGTTGGTCCGGCTCACCTTAGTGAGCTAGGAGGGGAGAGCCGGAGCATGTTTCTGTGCTACCTTCCTATCACTTGTGCTCCCTGCGGCCCTCCCTCCCTCATCCTCTCACTCTACCAGGGGCATATGTGATGTAATGTCCATGCATTGCAGTTTCATACATTACCCAGCCTTGCAGCTTAAATGTCCATGCATTAGGTCACCATAGGGCGCCCACACTGACAGTCATTGTCTTATCTTTTTTTCGCCTTTTTCCAGTCTTGTGTCACTCTGGATCTGTCTCCTTCTTGGGCCTTCGTTGGCGCAGCTGCGATGTTCCATTCTCTCAAGATTTTCTGGCCTTCCTCCGGGGAGCCGATGGCAGTAGTCTTCCCTTCTTTCAATACCAGGAGTTTGGTGGGATATCCCCATCGGTATGGCAAGTGGTTCTCCCTGAGTCGGGTGGTTACCTCTCTGAAGTCTCGTCTCCTTTTCAGTGTGTAAGAGGAAATGTCCGCATATATGGCTATGTCTTTGTAAGCCGGTGGCATCTCCCTCCGTTTTCTGCAGGCAGTGAGAATCGCCTCCTTAGCATGATTATAATGCATCCTGAGCAAGATATCTCTCGGAGTGGATGGAGGTAGAAATGTGGGTTTGGCTGTCCTGTGGATTCTGTCTAGCAGGAGTAAGTCTTGCGGCAGGTCCGGGGCTAATTCTCGTAGTAGGCCCGTGATGTGGGCAGAGAGATCCTCAGTTTTCACCGTTTCCGCTACTCCTCTTATCCGCAGGTTGTTGCGGCGCGCCCGATCTTCCATGTCGGCTATCTTTAGGTCTTGATCATTTAACCTTCCAGCCAGGGCCTCTACCGTGTCTGATAGGGAGTTGTGGGCCCCTGCCAAGTCTGCAAGCTGATCCTCGGCGTGCGACGTGCGCTGGCCTATATCTTGGATTTCTTTTTGCAGGTCTTTAATAGCGGTGTCCAGCTTACCCACTATTTTGTCTGACATCTCCTCCAGCAGTTTTTTCAGGGAGTTGTGTGTCAGTGGGTTTTCCTGGTCGCCCGTATCTGCTTCAGATTCTCCTTCGGCGCCATCTTGGAAATGTTCAGCCTGGCTTGGGGCCTTCCCCTGCGCCATCCGTGCGGCGAAAAAATTTGCCTTCTCTCCCTTCTCACCCGCCCGTTTGCCTTTAGTCTGAGACATATTAGTTGGAGGTAAGTTTTTGTAGCGTTTCGTCGCGTGATGGGCTTAGTATTCCGCCTTTAATAGCCGCCGCGGCACGGAGCTCCACTTACATGCGGCTGCTCCGGTCTGCGTCCAGGACACGCCCCCCCCAGGCAATGGTTTTTAACCCTTTTTTAATATAGGAACAGATGCCTTCCTCCAATCCTCAGGTACAATTCCTGAAAGAAAAGTATACTGAATGGTTAAAATCAGAGGCTCACTTATTTCTACACTTAGCTCTTCAGGTACTTGTGGGTGAATACCGTCAGGCCTCTGGGCTCTCCTTAACATTAACTTTCTTTAGTTTTTTCAGCAATCATTTGCACATATCTTGCCATAGGATCCTCTAATATATACAGAGGAAAAATAGTTATTTAGAATTTCTGCCTTTATTAACAAGCACCCCTAAATATTTTGGGGTTGGTTTTGCTCTCTTTGGCAATCACTTTCTCATTTTCTAGTTTAGCCACTCTAATTGCCTTCTTGCATGCATTATTACTTTTCTTATATCTTATAAAGGATGCCTTTGATTTATCCGAATAAAATGATTTAACTGCCCTTTTCCTATTTTTAATCTCTTAGCTTACTTTCTCACTAAGTCACATTGGTTTCAATTTGTTTCTTTTATATTTATTGTCCCAATGGAACATACTGAGAAATTTACCTTTATAATATTTGTTTGAAGAGATTCCAATTTTCCTCAATGTTTTTTTTCAATAAAGAGTTTATGCCAGTCAATATCTTGTAAAGCTGACCTTATCTGCGGAATAAGCTGGCGCTATATAAATACCAATAATAATAACAATCTTATTGAAATTGTCCCTTTTAGAATTATAGCTTTTGCTTTTTGAGTTTATTGCAAAATACACCAAATTATGATCTCTACTAACAAGTGCTTCCTTGCTTGAATGTTGATCAAAAGATCAACATTGTTTGTTTGAACCAGATCACCACCCTTTTTAGTTGGTGCTTGAACCAGTTTTGTCATTAAATGTGTTTGCGCAACGCAGAACAAATATAGCACCTTTTTCTCATATGAGATCTGTGCACACAACAACCAGTGGCTTCTAGCAGTGATATCCATTCCTCTTCAGGCTGATAATTATCCATAGAGTATATATGAGGTTGAATGAGGCTTTATAGATTAACAATGCCGTAATGCATCTCTATGAGGAGATGCTGATTGGTGAAGGGGTTTGCCACACATGCGCACTAGGCCTCCAATGAATCCTCAAGGAAGCGTGGCATGGAGATTAGCACAACGCAGGAGATAAGGTAAATACCAAGCTTTTTTAAATTTTCCAGAGAGGTGGGGGGACATCTAAATAGTGAGCAGAACATTATAGAGTAAGGAATCCATGTTTGTATTCCTAACGCTATACTATTCCTTTAATTCAGCAAAATATATGGAAGTAGAAATGTATATACTTCATTTTGGGACTGAAGTGGTTATGCAAGTCCATCAAGGAATGTTATCAATCATGAAGAGGTTCAACCAAAATGTTATGGCAAACAATTTCTAGAGTTTTAATAATGCTAAACCCAAGCCTCAGGGTCAATTCAGAAAACTTCAGGTTGGCAGATTTCATTCCTCAGATGAGAACTGATTAGAATCTGCAATTTGACACGTTGGATGTTTAACGTGCGTTTGTAAACTGCATAAAACTCAGAAAGTGCAATTCTGCCAGATACAAATAGTGATGACTAACCTCTGGCAGCTGTTAAGGACTACATTTCTCAAAATGATTTACCAATGACATAGGTGGCAGATCATTCTGGAAAATTATTTCATAGCAGTTGGATCAGCAACCACTGATAAGGGAAGTGGAGAAGCCCAAGATAAAATGCATTCATCAGAAAGGTAGAACTGATTTTAATAATGTCCTGCAGAACATTTCCATAACTGCTCAACGTTAAAGTAGACATTGGGCTGTATAGATTTTAGTGTTTCCTTAGATGCTAGGAAACCAGGGCAGTCTGGCAATAAGTGGGCTGCTAAAACAAAGCATTCGTGGACAAGAACCTAGACCTGCTTGAAAGCTACTACACAAGGCACAAGTGAGTGGGGCTACATGAAACATATGTGGGGACTAAGCTTGTATAAAAGACCATTATCCGCACATATAGAAACCTAACCTGTACACCTAAATAGAGTAGCTGCAGATATAAGAGGGATGACCTAGGAAGAGCTAGCAGTCCTTGATTAGATGTATTCATTTCACCAGAATAAAAGAATGCGAATTAAGATACCAATATTGGCTAAAATGTTTTCTGGTGGTGGGATCGCATACCCAGATATTAAGAAATATCAGGAAGCCTCCCTTCTGGCACACACATTGAGATGGGAGGAAGAGGCACAAAATAACAATTGGGTATCGACAGAAACTCTTTTTTTTTTTATTTTTTTAAAGAAATATACCTGAACTCAATTCGTGAGGATTTAACTAGTGGTTTAGTACATAGTACAAATTCACCACTATGGTATATTCTCAAAGGCTGGCGGAAGTTGAATCATAAATATTCTTTGATCCCATTTCCAAGCCCGATCACGCCTATTTTATGGATTCAGGAGGTGATTCAATCTCCTTTGCTAGAGATACTACTAAAGGCGGGATGTAGTTATCTAAGAGATTTGTATGTTGATAATAAATTCCTTCAATTTGATTATATTCAGTCTAATTTTAAAATTCCAGCCAATATGTGGTTAGAATATAATAGGTTGAAATTGAGCATTTGTTCATCGATTTATTCCCTTAAAGAGTTTAGACAGTTGACTTCTTGTGAAAAAATAATATGTTCAACAAATAGGAAGCATATGCTATCGAAATGCTTCAGCCTTTTGAGAGATGGGGATTTAAACATTAAACCTCTGAAAGTAAGAATTTGGGAGGAAGAACTAAATCAATCCAGGCCCATGGAGACATGGTTGGCTGCTTTTGTCTCAACAGATACATTAATTAAACATGTCTCATATAGGGAGTTATATTTTAAAATTGTAAATAGATGGTATATAACGCCGCTTAAACTATGGCAAATAAAGAAAGATGATACATCTAAACTCTGTTGGAGAGGCTGTGGTCAAGTAGGTTCAGCGTTACATATGTGGTGGCTTTGCCCTTATATACAAAAATATTGGAACGAGGTACAATATGAGGTGTCTCGTATCACTGGTGAAAAGATTGTTTTAACCCCAGAATTGGCTCTGTTTCATTTCATGCCTAGATACTGCACAAAAGAATTAAAATCCCTCCTGCTTGGTATTCTTTCAATAGCGAAATGGTTGATTGCTGTAAATTGGAAAGCAGGGAGGTTGCCAAAATGGTTAGATGTGGAAAGGATCATGTAGAGAAATAGAGCATTAGAAAGATAGGCAATTAGGGGTATATATAGCCCCGAATTATAGGTGGGCCATCTGGGATGACTATTGTTTAACTCATGGACAAAACTCTTTATAATCTAGACTATTCATCCATCAGCTCACCTCCCCATGGAACTTCGGAACTAGGTATGTGAGAAGTGTGTGCTTGTGGTTCATGGGTATTGAGGTTTTGTGACCCGGATATATCCCATCTTCCCGGGTTTACCATTTTTACAACCTCTAGAATATTTTTTCACTCTTACTTATATAGAGTGTTTTTTATGTTCTAGGGCTCTTTCTCTAAGATATGGTTGGGGATGAGGTTTAATATGTGGATTTGGAGTATCCTCTTAATTTAGGATCATCAGGGGTTTGGTGAGGAAGGTGGGCAGATAGGGGAAGGGTTATTTGTAATTTGGGTTTACCATTATAATAAGATAGTATGTATTGATTCTTGTATATGCCTTTTGTATTTTTTTTGTGTAACCTGCTTCAAACCAATACCTATGCTGAGTGTAATGTATGACTTTATGTATTTTGTGATAATATTAATAAAAAATATATTTAAACCAAAAACAAAAAAGAAATCCCAGACTCCAGATCGCAATGTGCTTCCTTTGTCCTATGTGATCTTTTGTAAAATTCAGGCAATAAACACAGCTGGGGGAAAAAATGTAAGCCAGTTAAAATTCCCAGGAAAGTGCAAGGGCATCTAGGAAGTTTGGATTGTCTGATGAGTTGATTGAGGCAAACCTTCTGGTTTTCTTTTTGACCTTGATGCCATCAAATTTATTTTGGGATTACCGAATCAGGCTACAATTTCCTGAAATGTCTGATGTGAGAGAGACCACTAGCCCTGCATTCAATGGGTTTTCTGATTAGAGCATATTCTTTAGGCAATTATGCAAAAAATTTTGATGTACAGGCTTATTTATTTATTTTTATTTTTTTTGAAGGATCCTTCCATTCTCTTAACAACAGATTCTCATCCCATTCTTTAATTTAGGATTGAATGAAAAAGACTTGAGAAAATGGCAAAACTTGAGGAAAAAAAAAAAAAAAGTTTTTTTTAAATTTCCACTACCTTGCTCTGTCAGTGCCACTCATCTAATGAGATCTAATAGGAGTCCTGGTAGAAGATAAAAAGTAAAGGGGAAAAGCGGAGAGAAGAAATAATCTGGTAAATCTACCTCTAACCTGGCACCTTCCATCCAGCATACGGAAAGGAGGGATTTGCTAATATCCAAAGGAAAAATTAAATATGAACAGATTCTGCAATAAAAATAGGTTTATTTTCAAGAACAGATGTACTTCAAGGATAATGCTGGGAATACAAACATGTATTTCAAATACTATATTACTGGCGTGGCTGTTTAGGGATCCAGCCCCCTTCAGATGCAACTTTTTCTTGCCACGGCTGGCCACTCCTCCATGGCAATCTCCATGGATGATCTCAAACAATTCAATGCTTTATCATTGGCTATTGCACATGCTCAAGAAAACACAGCCCTGGTTGATAGTTCAGGATTTCCATGCAGAGCGTGGAGACGTTGAACGTATGTGCTGTACTGAGATAGGAAGCAACTCAAGTGTCAGTATGCGTGACTGTCACTAGAGGTGTTACTAGGCAGCAATGTAAATTTTGCCCAATCTCTGAAAAAGCAATGCTTGCAGTGCTAACATTGCAGAGATATGCTATAGACACCAGAATTATTACAGTTTAACCCCTTAAGGACCAAACTTCTGGAATAAAAGGGAATCATGACATGTCACACATGTCATGTGTCCTTAAGGGGTTAATGTAGTGGTTCTGGTGTCTATAGCATGCCCCAGTAGTGTTCGCACTGCAAACACTGCCTTTTCAGACAAAAGGCAGTGGATACATTGCTACCTAGATGGCCACTAGTGGTGTTTCCTATCACAGTGCGTTCCGCATCTTCACGCACTGCATGAAGGCGCTGCAAGCTGCCCATAAAGATGCATGGATTCAATGCATCTCTATGGGGAGATGCTGACTGAAAATGCCACAGTGTGGCATTTTGCAGCACATTTGTGCAATAGCCTCCAATACTTTCCTATGGGAACTATTGGCTTGGCTGAAATCATCAAGATGGAGAGGATGGTGACCTAAACAGCAATTCCTGCACTATAATGTCAGGAATACTGGTTTTTATTCCTAACACTTTAGTGTTTCTTTAATGTAATTTGTCCATGTTTCAATAAGGGTATTACATTATTAAAGGAACACTATAGGGACAGGAACACAAACATGTTTTCCTGACCCTGTAGTGTTAAAAACATTATCTAGCCCATCTGACCCCCCTAAATATCGTAAAATCTTTCATGTATTCCAGTCTGCTGCTGCTGGCTCTTGTCCTTGATCTGCCTGCTTGGATGACATTATCAGAAGTGGTGATCTCAGCCAATCACAATGCTTTCTCATAGAATTGTCTGAGACTGTCGTGGAGGCAGATCAGGGGAAGAGCCAGCACAAGCCAAGCAAAGCCCTGGCCAATCAGCATGTCCTCATAGAGAAAGTTCAGTGTCTCCAAACAAAAGGGACTGCCCAGGAAGAAACTCTAGTAGTCGTCTGAGGAGTGGCCAGTGGAGGTATCCCTAGGCTATAATGTAAACACTGCATTTTCTCTGAAAAGACAAGTGTTTACTGCAAAAAGCCTGAAGTGATGGATTATACTCACGAGAACAAATACAACAAGCTGTAGTTGTTCTGGTGACTATAGTGTCCCTTTAAATTAAAATATTAAAGCAGCTCTTTGACTTAACATGTCTTGATGTCAAATTAATAATTTTATGTTTTCCTAGTTCCCCTAGTCTTTCATTTTTTTTTTTTTTTTTTTTTAATTATCCGTTGTTTTTAGTTATACAAAGTAAGGGCTACATTTTATTTTAGGGAGAGTGGGTTTTTAACCATTTTTGGCAATAGGTGAAGCTGAAGCAAAGTTCCTTATTAATTCCTAAGCTAGAAAAATAATACATTAGTCGAAAAGAATCCCACAGAAGGACCAACTGCAGCCTTCATGGAGCTAGGAGAACAAAATGTAAGTGGCCAGTTATTGAGCTCCATGCAAGGAAGAAAAAATTATTAAAGGAACACTATAGTCACCTAAATTAATTTAGCTAAATAAAGCAGTTTTAGTATATAGATCATTCCCCTGCAATTTCACTGCTCAATTCACTGTCATTTAGGAGTTAAATGGACACTATAGTCAGCTGAACAACTTAAGCAGTTTTGGTGTATAGAACATGCCCTTGCAGCCTCACTGCTCAATCTTCTGCCATTTAGGAGTTAAATCCCTTTGTTTATGAACCCTAGTCACACCTCCCTGCATGTGACTTGCACAGCCTTCCATAAACACTTCCTGTAAAGAGAGCCCTATCTAGGCTTTCTTTATTGCAAGTTCTGTTTAATTAAGATTTTCTTATCCCCTGCTATGTTAATAGCTTGCTAGACCCTGCAAGAGCCTCCTGTTTGTGATTAAAGTTCAATTTAGAGATTGAGATACAATTATTTAAGGTAAATTACATCTGTTTGAAAGTGAAACCAGTTTTTTTTTTCATGCAGGCTCTGTCAATCATAGCCGGGGAGGTGTGGCTAGGTCTGCATACACAGAAACAAAGTGATTTAACTCCTAAGTGACAGTGAATTGAGCAGTGAAATTGCAGGAGAATGATCTATACACTAAAACTGCTTTTCTTTAGCTAAAGTAATTTAGGTGACTATAGTGTTCCTTTAACCCCCTTAAGGACTGGCCTGTTTTTGCGATGTTTGTACGTTAAGGACCAGAGCAGTTTTAACACTTTTGTGGTGTTTGTGTTTAGCTGTAATTTTCCGCTCTTTCATTTACGGTTCCCATACAAGTTATATATTGTTTTTTTCAAGACAAGAAGGGCTTTCTTTACATACCATTATTTGTACTATGTCATATATTGTATTTAAAAAAAAAAAATAAAAATATGGTGAAAAATTAAAAAAAAAACATGTTTTTGAACTTTTACTTGAAAAATCTTTTACTTATCTACAAAAGCTAATGAAAAAAACTGCTAAATAGATTAAACATTTTGTGCCGAGTTTAAAAACACCCAGTGTTTACATGCTTTATTGCTTTTTTTTGCAAGTTATAGGCCTATAAATACAAGTAGGAAATTGCTGTTTCAATATATATATATTTTAAATGTATCAATAGTGACATTGTAACACCGTTATCTGTCATAATCCCGAAACACACCTAACATGTACATATTTTTTTAAAGTAGACAACCCAGGGTATTCAAAATGGGGTATGTCCAGTCTTTTTTAGTAGCCACCTAGTCACAAACACTGGCCAAAGTTAGCATTTATATTTGTTTGTGTGTTAAAAATGCAAAAAACGCTAACTTTGGCTGGTGTTTGTGACTAAGTGGCTACTAAAAAAGGCTGAACATACCCCATTTGCAATACCTTGGGTTGTCTTCTTTTGCAAATGGTATGCCATCATGGGGCTAATTCACATTCCTTGGCTACCATACGCTCTCAAAGGCAACCTAACCAATCTGACAAATTTCAATAAAAAAAAAAAAAAAAAGTAAAATTAAGCCTTATATTTGACCCTGTAACTTTCACAAACACTATAAAACCTCTACATGTGGGGTACTGTTATACTCAGGAGACTTCGCTGAACACAAATATTAGTGTATCAGAACAGTAAAACGTATCACAGCAATAATATCCTCAGTGAAAGTGCTGTTTGTGTGTGAAAAATGCAAAAAAACTTCACTTTCACTGACAATATCATCGCTGTGATATGTTTTACTGTTTTGAAACACTAATATTTGTGTTCAGCGAAGTCTCCCGAGTAAAACAGTACCCCCTATGTACAGGTTTTAGGGTGTCGTAGAAAGTTACAGGGTTAAACACAGTGCTAGAAAATTAAATTATCTGGACTTTCGGCCTGGGTTGGCAGGCAGGTCCCTCAAATTGCAATCATTAAAATTACTTAATTAGGCAAAAATATTACATAAATACGCACGTAGAATTTTAATATATATACATATTTATATATTTGACGTCTACGTGAATATTTATGAAATTATTTATGTAATTATGTATATTGACATATGTATATTTCGTATTATTTTTATTTATTTATACATAGATATATATATCATTACATTCTAAGTGTATTTTGATATAAATATATATATTTCAATATCAAAATGCTGTTAGAATAAAATTGCATATATATATAATTTTTTTTAATTATTAAAAATTATTTTTATTTGTTGTTATTTATTTTATTAACATATTATTTGTATTTTATAATAATATATATATACCATATATAGTAATTATATATATATATATATATATATATATATATATATATATATATATATATATTGTATATATTCGTGTGTAATTTAAATATAAGTATTTTTATATTAATATACGTATATATAAATATAAAAATACACTTAGTATGACATTATATATATATATATATATATATGATACATATATATATTATATATAGATATAATACATGTATATATATCATATATATATACACACACACACATACATATTTTTTTACACTGATTGCTATTTTTTTAACTTTATTTTATGATTTTACAGATGCAGGGAGACTGCCTGTCAGCACATACAGTCCCCCTGCATGCAGACACATGGACACCTATTGCGGTCATGTGATCGAGTGATCACATGGCCGTGGGGTCTTGATCTGCCGAGGGGAGACTGCCCGGGCAGACAGGCAGTCCCCCTGGACCGGGAGGAGCGCTGATCGCCGCCGTGGGACCGACGGCGATCAGGTAAGTAGCCCCAGACCGTTATGACGGTTCAGGACCGTCAGCGGTCCAAACGCACGTTTTACCGCTGACGGTCCTGAACCGTCAGCGGTCCTGAAGGGGTTAAATCCCTTTGTTTCTGTTTATGCAGCCCTAGCCACACCTCCCTTGGCTATGATTGACAGAGCCTGCATGAAAAAAAAAAAAACTACAGGCAATAAAACAGTGACTAATGGCCTCCATCTGTCAAATTAGTTTCTCTAGGGGCTGGTAATCCTTACCAGATTATTAATAAGGGCGAGTGAGGCTTAATTTCACCAAATCTCATTCTGCTAAATAATGAAAGTAAAAATGTTTATACATTAATTCTAGCAAAAGTGATTAAGATACAAGCTGGCAAAGGAAAACTGAAAGGAGAAATAAAAAAATAAATAAAAGAAACCATGAGTATCATTTTAAACCTGACCAATCCAGAACATCGCTCATTGGCCTAGAGCAGGGGTAGGCATGTGTGCCATGCACGGCACTCAAGGTGTCTTTGCACGGCACGCAAGGCTGCTAGAGACAAACAGGCCTCTCTGGAGTCCCCGGTGAAACTTCAGATATCTGCTACTATGAAGAGGTGGTGAAGGACAATCCACAATTTATGCATTGCAGCACGTAGAGGAATTGATTCCAGATCACTACTTCCCAGCACTTGTGTATGGGAATCCACACTGGAGTAGAGCAGGTTGCAGCTCCTGTCCTTGAGTTGTACCTGGCCAGCATGTTCCCAACTGGAACACAGGGAAGCCATTCACACTGCTAGATATACACAGAAATGCAGAATAACCCTCCCCTCATACAAATAATACGAACAGCCCACACACATACAATCGCCACAAACTCAACACCACTAACAATCCACATACATGCACACAACCCCACACACAATGTGACATATACACACACACACACACAATTCCACAAGCAGCCCCCATACATATGTATCATACACAACACCACAAACTACTCATGAACATATACAATATAATAGCTCATATACACACACAAATACAACGATACAAAGCAACTGCAGTATAAATAACACAAGCACAATAAGGCAACATGTACACCTCAATTTATAGGACATCACAACCCTATTTCGGCACAGTGCTGCTACAAGCTTGCCTACGCCTGGCCTAGAGAGTCAGCTGGGCACTAATAGCCAATGAGTCTGGTCCTGCATTGCCCTACTTAAGCTCTCTAGAGTGTTCCTAAAAGGGAACCTCCATTCCTCAAAAAAAAATAAAAAAAAAATAAACGGGTTTAGTAGATATACACCCATAAAAACATGGATGCATTTCAATTGTGCAGTTTTTCACTAGGGGTATACCCAAATCTCGTCTGCTCCCTTTTCAAGCCCTTCCCTTCTAGCCCAGCACAGACTTCCTATGGCTGCCCAATCACAGACTTCCCAATGCAGCTAATTGAAAGGATGCACTGAGCAATTGCCTGCCACTTGAGTTTAGCTTCACTGAGCTAAACAAACCAGGAAGTAACAGGACTGGTGTCTGACAGCTAAGGGGGATGGGAAACTATTAATTGTGTAGAAATATGCACTTTTTGTTATACAATTACATAGCTGAGAAGAGACGTGTGTCCATTAAGTTCAGCCTTCCTCACATTTGTTTTTTGCTGTTGATCCAAAAGAACGCAAAAAAAACCCCCCCAGTTTGAAGCACTTCCAATTTTGCAACAAACTAGGGAAAAAAATTCCTTTTTGACCCCAGAATGTCAGTCAGATTTATCCTTGGATCAAGAAGTTATTACCCTACATTGAAAAATTATAACCTTAATTATTCTATTTTTGCAAGTATGCATCTAGTTCCTGTTTGAACATCGGTATAGACTCTGATAAAACCACTTCTTCAGGCAGAGAAATCCACATCCTTATTGTTCTTACAGTAAAAAAAAAAAACAAATAAAAAAAAAAAACCTCTCTTTGTCTCAGACGAAATCTTCTTGTTCAACAAGCTAAAAGTGCCTTAGGTGCTTGGATTGTTCCTTTATAAAAAAAAAATAAAAAAAATATAAGGGATAATTTTTACCCCCTAACTTTATTTAAAACAAAATTAGCAATTCTTTACAATGGAATGAATATATCTAAAACTGTAAACCCTTAAGAAGCCAACAAAAAACTGTTGATTTGACTTGCTGGGTTTACTGGCTCCTGCCAACAACAGTGTTTGTAAAATCTTATCTTGTAAATTATATCTTGTTATTGGAACACTGGCTAACATTTAATTGGCCTGATTCAGCTAGCACAGTAAAGTGAGAAAACAGACGTAATAGTATACAGTGTGAGCCCTACTGGCAGGCAGAAAGCACATGACAGCAGAACACTGAGGAATTAGGAGGTCAAGCTTAACCAAGGCAAGGAACAATATTGTCATACAAACATATCTACAGCGTATGATGAACAGTGCAAGACCAATTAAAGGGACACTACTACATGGTTGATTTATGAGCTATTCTGAAATATATTACAACTATAATGGTTTTTACAGAGAATACACAGAAAAAAAACCACTCAAAGTCCCTCTTTTCATTCAGCACATCAGGGGTGTGGAATTGTTTTAATGTTATTTAGTTTAAATTGAAGGATTAAAACTGCAGCCCATTCCATGATAATCTACCACCCTGAAGTGGGGGGCTGTGCAAAATAGAGACGGTGGAGAGGAAGAGCTTCTTGCTCTGCTTCCCTGTGCGCCTTGCTGGAGTATGGTGCCACTCCAGTCCCGGGATCACTAAAAGGCATGCGAGGGCACAGAGTAAGAACAGCTAAAAGATTACAGGATCAGAGAAGCCACATTAGACCCCAGGGAAAGGATCCACAGTTAGGGAGGCTGGCTGGACTTAAATTAAAATAAAAAATAATTTGTGAGTGTGTGAAAGAATGTAGGTGTCTGTCAGTGTTTGTGTGTCTCAGACAGCGTGCGTGCTTGTCTGTGTCAGTGAGTGTGTCTGTTTAAGTGACTGGCCCATCTCTGAATGCATGGGAAAGGTGTGTTTTACTCACCTTTATTTGCCATGCTGTGCAGGTCTCGCAACGCCCCCACGGCAGAGATAATTTACCTTGATGATCTCAGCCAATCGCATGCTTTCCCATAGGAGATTATTGGTAGACTATTTCACACGCACAAAACTCTGCGCCAATCAGCATCTCCTCATAGAGATGTGTTGAATCAATGCATCTCCATGGGGAAAGTTTAGCCCCTCCATGCAGAGCGTAATGACCCTGAAAACCAGTGCTGACCACTGTGCAGCACTAGTGGCCATCTGACTGACTGCCACTAGAGATGTTACCAATAATATGAACAATTTTTCAATCAGGGAAGAGACATCTCTGTCATTCCCCTACCAATACTTCCGCCAACCCCATTCCTTCTGCTGTTCTATGCTCATTCGCACCTGCTACAATGGAAGATGTTACTGCTCTGCTTCGGTCCTCCTGCCCTACCACCTGTTTCCTGGATCCTATTCCCTTGTATCTCATCCACACTCTGCCTCCTTCTTTTGCTCTACCTCTGACTACAACTTTCAATCTCTACCTCTTCTCTAGCACATTTACTTTACCCTTCAAACATGCAGCTGTAATCCCAAATCTGAAAAAAGCCCAACCTTAACCCTCCCAATCAAACTACCACCCTATCTCGCTACTGCCATTTGACTCCAAGAGCCTTAAGAGAGTTGTGTATGCGAAATTTACCGACTTCCTCGAATCCAACGCTCTGCTTGACCCACTTCAGTTTGGAATTCGCAATTATCACTCACTGTCGAAACTGCTGTAACTAAAGTAATCCAATTACCCAATCACAGCAAAATATCGTGGTCACTATTCTAATCTAATTCTCCTTGATCTTTCTGCTGCCTTTCACACTGTTGATCATCAACAGCTTCTTCTCATCCTTCGTACTCTCAGTCTAGGAGATATTGCTCTGCCCTGGTGCTACTCCTAACTCTCCCAGTGCTCTTTCAGTCTTTATTCCTTGGCTCTGCTTTTTCTCCCCAACCTCTCTCTGTTGGTGTTCCCCAAGATTCTGTCCTTGTTCCCATACTGTTCTCAATCTATACTGCCTCCCTTGGTAAACTCATCCTTTGGCTTCCAATATCATTTTTATGCA
This sequence comes from Pelobates fuscus, assembly GCF_036172605.1. NCBI lineage: Eukaryota > Metazoa > Chordata > Amphibia > Anura > Pelobatidae > Pelobates > Pelobates fuscus. The sequence continues at coordinate 91,611,712 of NC_086322.1, forward strand.
GATGACACACAAATCTATCTATCCTTTCCAGAATGCCTGTCGTCCCCCTAGACTTGTGTATCTGACTGCCCCGTTGCTATTTCTAATTGGATGGCTGCTCCCTTTCTTACACTTAACCTGTTCAAAAAAGAAGTTCTGGTGTTTCCTCCCTCAAGTGTTGATACTCCCGTGTCTCCCTCCCTCCAAGTCACTAGCACAACCATCAGCTCTACCTCGCAGGCTCGCTGCCTAGATGTTCTCTTCGACTCCAACCTCTCCTTCAAATCCTGCCTGTTCCATCTTAAAACCATATAGTGCATCCGTCCCTATTTAATGCCGGACGCAGCTATGTTGCTAGTTCATGCTCCTCTCTCAATTTAACTACTGCAAACTACTGCAAGACGCAACAACGCGCTACTTACAAAAATTCCAACCTGACGCATTAACACAAGAAGAAGCGGAACTACTGGAGGTCCCGATCACCACGGAGGAGGTACAAGCGGCGATTAAGGCAGCGAAGAAAGGGAAGGCTCCGGGACCAGACGGACTCTCAGCGGGATACTACAAGCTATTCAGAGACATTCTGACCCCTCACCTCATGGCAGCCCTCAACCGACTCCAACAGGGGGACAAATTCCACCAGGAAACATTAGCAGCTACCATCACGGTACTCCCTAAGCCTGGCAAAAACCCCGAAAACTGCAGTAGCTACCGGCCGATCTCGCTTCTTAACGCGGATTTGAAGCTCTTCACCAAGATCATTGCCACCAGATTACAAAAATATGTACCGCGCTTAATACACCCAGACCAAACAGGATTCGTACCAGGAAGAGAGGCCAGAGACTGCACACTTCGAGCGTTTTCCATACAAGCACTAGCTCTTAAAGAGAAATCGGCCCTACTACTGCTCTCAACGGACGCCGAAAAGGCGTTTGATCGGGTGAATTGGAGTTTCATGATGGCGACATTACGTAAAGTGGGCCTAGGAAGAGGGATGGTAACCTGGATAGAAGCACTCTATACCGACCCCAGCGCCAGAGTAAGGGTGAACGGCGCACTTACGGACGCCTTCACCATTCACAACGGCACTCGGCAGGGCTGTCCATTATCACCGCTCCTGTTTGCCATCACGCTGGAACCGTTTCTGGATAGGGTGAGACATACACCAGAGATCAGAGGATTTAGGCACGGGAACCAGGAACATAAGGTAGCTGCATATGCAAACAACATGCTCTTTTTTGTGAACAACCCAGCTGAATCCATGCCGGCCCTGATGCAAGAATTCGACGCATATGGCCAGTTATCAGGGCTGAAGCTTAATTTTTTTTTTGTAAATCTTTCTTTTATTATGGCATATGCGTCATGGGGTACAGAAGAGAAAGAGGAGGCATTGTGGGATAACATGAGTTAACAATATCAAGATAGTGTGCAATGCACCTCAAAGAAAGATTGCCATGGTTTTTTTTTTTTTTGTGGAACAATCATGTAAACAGAGTGGTAGGCTGAAGCTTAATTTAACTAAATGTGAACTACTGAATGTCTCGGCTTCGACGAGTATAGGAGAGCAGATCAAACGCGAATATCCCTTCCATTGGTGCCAGGACCAGATGCGATACCTGGGAATCTGGATACCCAGAAACCCGAAAGAACTGTATGTCAGGAACTACACTCCCCTTTTGCGCACAATACTACACGACCTTAAAAGCTGGAACTATGACCACATCTCCTGGCAGGGACGTATATCGGTGATTAAGATGAACATTCTTCCACGGCTGCTCTACTACTTTCACACCATCCCCTGGCACGTTCCACCAGAATTTTTTGCAACTCTTAAGTCAGCGGTGATAAAATATGTCTGGAAGGGAGAGAGGGCACGACTCAGCTTTGACAAGCTATGCCTACCTAAAACTTGGGGCGGCCTAGCTTTACCAGATATCCGCAAATACTTCCATGCCGCGGTACTGCAGCGGATCAGAGACTGGCATACAGCGTCTGATAACAAATTATGGGTTGCACTGGATAGAGAAGGCATGAACAAAGCCCTTTACAGGCTCACATGGCAAGGCTCGGCGGACACGACATCAAAACTGGGCACTGAATCACCCATCACACAAACGCTAAAGACGTGGTCTCTCATAAGACGAAACCAACATATCTCCCCGCAGCCAAGCCCCCTGATACCGATAACTCATAATTCTGAGATAGGTGGAGGGCTGCATCGTTCTTCCTGGCCAATAGAGGGAGACAGAGACTATGTCCCGATATTCGAAGTCCTGAACAACTCTGGAATACGGAACATTCGGGAATGGAGTGAAACACCACAACCGACGTTAATGCACAGATTTCATTACGCACAACTGCGGCATTTCTATTACAACCTCCCCAACAGGGTAGCGTTACACAGAGAACAGACATGGTTCGAACGCCTCTGCATGACCGGCTCCGACGCAGATGGCAGAGTCTCAATCATCTACCAACAGCTAATAACAGGAGATCACACACGGAACACGGCGTTCAAGAGAAGATGGGAAGAGTTGACGGATAGGACGTTCACTGAAGCACAATGGGAACAGATATTGATATTACAGCACAAGAGCTCCATAAGTACCAATTATCAGGAGGTCAACTTTAAGATACTCTCCCACTGGTACAGGACTCCAACTTTACTGCACAGAATATTCCCGGGAACTACCGACACCTGCTGGAGATGCGAAACCCACACGGGTACAATAAGGCACATCTGGTGGGATTGCGCAAAGATTAAGCCATTTTGGGAGGACATACAACGGGAAATGACGACTATCCTGGGAGACCTACCAGACTTCAACATGGAAATGGCCCTACTACATCACACGGAAGGCTCAATAGCCCAATACAAGCGCTCGATACTACGACACCTGCTGAATGCGGCAAAAGCATCCATACCAGCTAGATGGAAACAGACCCAACCACCGACTGTGGCAGAATGGCTTCAGAGGGTGGAGGACATACACACGGCCGAGGCGCGGTACGCAGATCTGCTCGGACGGAGCACCAAACACGTCGCCACCTGGACCCCGTGGTACGTATACCTTTCACGACCGAGAACGGGAGGAACATAACGCACACCATTGCACATGGGGTTCGAGGATGCCCGGGCGCACGTTGACACATGGTGCCCCCATAAACCCCCCCTCCCCTCCCTCCCATCCATCCCCCCTCTTTCTATTCTCATATACTGTATCTACTCAAGCCCACGCAACCTATTTGTGGGACATCATTGCGGCGTCTCGAGCTGCGCCCAAGGAGGTCGGGAACGGGGGTACCCGACTGGGAGGATGCGCGAGTTATAGGCATAGAGCGTAGTAAATACCAAGGATGCGAGCCAATGTCATCACTAACTGCTGACTGAAGGAACAACTAAGGAACTGAACATACAGAGCGGTAACCCCCAAACTATGACACACTTAACTGACGGGGGGATGGGATTACAACACCCGCCCCACGACACTCCAAGGCACCACATCAGGCGCCTGACTGATGGGCTACTCCAATGGACAGACATATCCAAGCCACTTCTGTTGCACAGGCGACCCCTGGAGCTCCCTTCTTTGGGAGATCTCTAGTTAAGGCTCGGATTTGGGGGTTTGCTCTCTTAGCCGTGAAGTGTGTGTACTTGGAACTTACAATCTTAACTGCATCACAATACACTTAGTGCAGCAAATGCCCACATATCATAGGCTCTACAGCCTGTAGGTCAGGCGCACCCAACCGGGGAAGTGCAGGCTTTTTCTGCTCCATGTGTCAAATATAAACATGTTGATATTGAAGATATTACCTCGTTTTTAGCTATAAGGTCTATACGCCTGGTTCCTTAGAAGGACCATGGAATGGGGCTCCAAGGTATCCCCTTGTTTAAATTCACTTGATCGGTTATTGATGTTACTGAAATTGCTTTAGCTTTTAAATATGCATCTACCTATAATTGTTTAAATTACCTTTATTCTATTGATTGATCGACAGCTTTCGTGATGCTTGCTGCATGTCAGATGATCAGAAGACAACAACGCTTACTTTCAGTGTTATTCTCCGACCTGACTATACGTATTTACACTGTTGTGGTGTATGTATATATGAGATTCTGTACTCACCTGATCGTCATAATAAAGAATTTACAAAAAAAAAAAAAAACTACTGCAAACTGCTTCTCAGTGAAACTTTATGCTCCCAACTTGCCTTGTTAAAAAGTCCACAATGAATGTGGCAGCAAGGCTCATCTTCCTCTCCCGCAACAGACATTAAAAAACATTTATACCCTATTCTTACACCTTTTGTGTCACTCTACCCCACTACCTCCAGCAGGTAAGCTAATTGAGCAGGGCCTTCATCGGTTCCTGTGCGTCCGCTTAATAAATAATAATTAAAGGCAGGGTTTACATTGAAAAGCCTGCAGGGACAGGCTATAGACACAAGTACCACTACATTACGCTGCAGTCAGAGAAACTACAAACCGGTAATATCCTTTCTACCATATTTTTCAGAATTTAAGACGCATTCATATCTTGCATGGCTTGACAAATCCCAGGCACCAGGATGCCATGGCGAATAAGAATTTTGCCTTGGCGCCTGGGATTAATCAACCTGTTCCCTCTTCCTGATTCAGTCCCAGTGTAGCTCTCTGTGTGCCAATGTACCGGTAGGAAGTGAAGGCAACTGTAATTACTTCCTCCCAACGCAGAGGAGCCGTAATTTCGGCTCTACTCTCACCTGCCCCTATTACACATAAATGTTTAATTAAACCACACAAAGTATACCAAACAAAAATCAAAAAATCAAATGGAGCAAAAAAAAAAACCAATAAATTAAAATGACAACAATAAGGCAAATAAATTACACAATGGCAATAACCACAACTTACACATTCCTATTCTGGCAAAAACACGAGCCCCTAATACCCCCAACGTTTTGGCACCTCCTGGCTGCCTTTCTCAAGGGTGTTTGTCATAGAGAGAGAGAGTGTGAGTGAGTGAGTGAGTGAGTGAGTGTGTGTGTGCGTGTGTGCGTGTGCATCTATTTGAGTTTTTAAAATAAATAATACTTTGTGAGTGTGTGAGAGAATGTGTGTATGTCAGTGAATGTGTGTATTTTGGTCACCAGCCCCCCTCCGATCGCATGGGAATTTTGTTTTTACTTTTACAGCACTGTGCAGTCTCACCGCAGCTGGCCTGCCTCCATAGCTTAGACATTGAAAAGCGTGTAGGGACAGGCTATAGACACCAGAGCCATTAAATTAAGCTGTAGTGGTTCTGGTTACTATAGTATTCCATTAAGTATTGTATTTTTGTTGTTGAAAAAAGAATGGCTCCTAACTTTTTTTTAGCTGGCTTCTAGATTGAAAGCAAAATGTTTCAAGCCCTGATATATTGTAAGTGAACATTTTAAAAAAGTATGTGTGAATGTATAGGGAATCCAGTGTGTGTGTAGGGGATAATCTCCCTGTCAATCCAACAATCAACTTACAGAGGAGGGACACAGATTTATTTAAAATGTTACATGTTTGCCAGCAATTCCGCAAATACAGATTAAATTGTATGGTCTTTTATTTAAGCTATAATAATGACTACTATGATGTACACTTCTGCAACAAAATTATTGAAATTTCCATCAAACCTGTTACTCTGTTTTGAATTATAAAAACACATTAAAAGACACATCTGTGTTTAGGGAAATCCTATTGAAACATGCACTGACAAAGCTTGTTCAAAGATAACAAGAAAAGCACTTAGAAAATTGATTAGTAGAATACATTCTTACGAACAAAGAATGAAACATTTTTTTTTTAATGAACAAGAACCCATAAGTAGCTCTTTTGCACTCAATTACATTTACTTTAAGCATGTGCCTACTCAGGGGTGAGAAACAAGTGACGTGAGGTATGTTGCCATAGGATTTGCATTTATGCGTGTGTGGGGGAAGGGGGGGACGCACGACATGCATCTGCTATCAAGCAAGAAAAATAGCACGCAAATCATTTTACCATTAGTATGTCTGAAACTATAGTATAGCAAACAACTACAAAAAAAACAAAAAAACTATGCTAGCTTTTTTTTTTTTTTTTTTTTTAAAGACATGGAAGTCTATTTACTAAACCAGGAATTTTAGACCTTTGATGAGGAACTTGCAAAGTGTAGGCCACATTAGCGGAGCTGGAAATATAAATTAAATGGAGAATATGTAAATTTCAGTTACTCTGGCATAAAATGTGAAATCCCATTGTCCATCAATGACGATTGCCAATTTAGTAAATAAACCTAATAGTTTTTAAGTCAAAAGATGTACCGGTATATTATGAATAGATAGAAAACACAGAAAAAAAAAAATCAATACAAAAAGTAATCATATACTGGGGTGACAGAGCACATAAAATGTATACTACATGGACACATTAAATAATTACTCTCTAGCACGGTGCATATTAAGTTACACCAAGGGGAAGTCAGGCCAGCTTAAAGACAGCTCCAAATGCAACTTCATTGTTAAGGCTTATACCATTAACATCATCCAACTGATACCTTTGCAAAGGTAATGAAGAGTTCACAGTGAATAAAACAGATGGCTCTTATAAAGTAGAAACACAAGGTTTATATAGTAACTGTGCTTTATATAATAAACATTTACAATGTAAGTAAAATACACTAAGTTCAAAGAAAACTTGAGCTTAATGAAGCAGCTTTGGTGTATAGATCATGCCCCTGCAATCTCACTGCTCAATTCTCTGCCATTGAGGACTTAAAGGGACACTACAGTCACCAGAACAACTACAGCCTAATGTAGTTGTTCTGGTGAGTATAATAGCTCCCTTCAGGCATTTTCATGTAAACACTGCCTTTTCAGAGAAAAGGCAGTGTTTACATTGCCCCTAGGGACACCTCCAAGTGGCCACTCCTTAGATGGGTTTCCTGGCTCAGTGCTGCACAGTAGGCAGCTCTGCCGTTCAGCGTCCACACGCTCTGCACGGGGACGCTGAATTTTCCTCATAGAGATGCATTGATTCAATGCATCTCTATGAGGAGGTGCTGATTGGCCAAAATGGCATTTGGCCCAGGCCCCTTTCGATTTTAGTCAATCGAATGCTTTCCCATGGAAAAGCACTGGATTGGCTAAACTTCTGCAATTTTGATGATGTCACCAAGGAGGCGGGGCCAGCGCCAGCAGACCTGTGGAGTGCTGAATTCTCTGCCATTTAGGAGTTAAATCACTTTGTTTATGCAGCCATAGTCACACCTCCCTGCATTAAATATATATTTATTTATTTATTTATTTTAAACAAAGAAGCTACTTTTAATTTCAATAAGATAACTAAACGTTTTTATTTCCTGCACTGTAAATTGAACTTTAATCACACACAGGAGGCTCCTGCAGGGTCTAGTACGTTATTAACAGTGCAGGAGATAAGAGAATCTACATTAAACATAATTTGCAGTATAAACATTAGATGACTTTTTACAGGAAGTGTTTAGGAATGCTGTGTAATTCACATGCAGAGGTATGACTAGGGCTACTTAACCCCTTAAGGACACATGTCATGATTCCCTTTTATTCCAGAAGTTTGGTCCTTAAGGGGTTAAACAAAGTGATTTAACTCGTAAATGGCAAAGAATTGAGCAATTAGACTGCAGGAGCAATATCTATACACCAAAACTGCTTCATTATGCTAAATTTGTTTTGGGGACTATAGTGTCCCTTTAACCCCTTAAGGACCAAACTTCTGGAGTAAAAGGGAATCATGACATGTCACACATGTCATGTGTCCTTAAGGGGTTAAAGGAACACTAAAGCATTAGGAATACAAACCTATATTCCTAACGCTTTACTGTCCCTGCCCCTATTTAAAAAAAAAAAAAAAAAACGGTGTGTCCCTAATTTGCCATGTAAGATAATGAAATTAAATGTTTTACTTACCTTTTTCTAGCACTCACGTCACGGAGGAGGTATGACATCCGCTGATATCCAATGCTTTTTAGAGGTGCATTGAGGACCGAATGTGCATGCATATACAATCTTTCCCATAGGAAAGCGCTGAATCAATCAGTATGCTACTAGAGGATGATTTAATGGGACTCAACAGTGCCAGGAAAACAAATCCATTAAAACCCCTTCAGTGACTTACCTGAATCCAGCGCCGATGTCCTTCGGCGTTGGATCAGGCTCCGCCCACGCTCGTCGGCGGGGGAAACTTAATGCACATGCATGGCAATGGCCACGTGCGCGCATTACACCTCCCCATAGGAAATCATTATTCAATGCTTTCCTATGGGGATTCTGGCGACGCTGGAGGTTCTCATGCATAGCGTGAGGACGTCCAGCGTCAGTTAAAACACTTTTTGTGTTTTAAGAACCCAGAAACCAGTCTGATAGACAGCCACTAGTGGAGGACTTAACCGTTCAAGTGTAATTATTGCAGTTTATAAAAACTGCAATAATTACACTTGCAAGCTTACGGGTGATGGGAGTTGGCACCCAGACCACTCCAATGGGCAGAAGTGGTCTGGGTGCCTGGAGTGTCCCTTTAATCCTTGAATGTACATTGATACATTGCAGGGTTCCAAGGACAGGACCACTACAGCCAGGCCACTTTATTGAGATGAAGTGTCATAGATGACTTAAGTGGTCATTGAAAACATACTGAGCTGTAAGATCTGATCAAAAATTAAAAAAAAATAAAAAAATTTAGGGAGACTGTATGATTGTGAGAGATGGGCAGGGGAATGATCCATAAAACAACTGTGCTTCATTAATGTAAATAGTTTTTCCCCTATCTTTTTTTAACTTTTTTTAATAAGAGAACACGTACTATTAAAAAAAAATAAAAAATGAGGAGCTAGTCGCCATTAAATGAATAATTTTCATTTAGAACAAAGTATGTAGGTTTTAAAGCAGGCTGGGCCAAGCAAAAAATATATATACATTTAAAAAACAAAAAAGAACACATTTAGTCCATAACCCTTCTCTTAGTTACACCATGTTGATGTGTTATAACAATAGACATACTACAAAGCAACCCTATGTTTGGCAGAAAAGTGAGCACCAACACAGAAATAAACAAAAACATGTTTGACAATCATAGGAGCAGACAATACCATTATACTGATACCCTTTAAATGACTGCACCCTAAATAAGCAGCCTGGCCTAAAAGCGTGTAAGTGGATAAAGCAAATGTTTAAAAACATGCCACTTCCTTCCAGCAAATCTTCCCTTGGGGATCTACTGGAAATACAGCACTGAGGCCTGCACAGAGCCATTCTATTAGGTAATAATCTCCTTAAATGCCTTAGGGTAAAAACTAAATAGGTACCATGACACCCTCAGTATCCATCCCATAATCCACGTTCCGAAAGCAGAAACCTTGCAGGAAACACAATGCACAGGTCTGCTTCCATGCTGTCAGCCTGTCCATTCACTGCAGAAAACACATGATTTCTCTAAACATTCAGATCATGTTATTAAATCCTTTAGAAACATAGAATGTGACGGCAGATAAGAACCATTCGGCCCATCTAGCTTGCCCAATTTTCTAAATACTTTCATTAGTCCCTGGCCTTATTTTATAGTTAGGATAGCCTTATGCCTAATCCCACGCATGCTTAAACTCTTTTACTGTGTTGACCTCTACCACTTCAGCTGGAAGGCTATTCCATGCATCTACTACCCTCTCAGTAAAATAATACTTCCTGAAATTATTTTTAAACCTTTGCCCCTCTAATTTAAGACTATGTCCTCTTGTTGTGGTAGTTTTTCTTCTTTTAAATATAGTCTCCTCCTTTACTTTGTTTGTTGATTCCCTTTATGCATTTAAATGTTTCGATCATATCCCACCTGTCTCGTCTTTCCTCCAAGCTATACATGTTAAGATCATTTAACCTTTCCTTTTAGGTTTTGTCCTGCAATCCACGAACCAGTTTAGTAGCCCATCTCTAAACTCTCGTTAAAGTATCAAAATCCTTCTGGAGATACGGTCTCCAGTACTACATACAATACTCCAAGTGAGGTCTCACCAGTGTTCTGTACAATGGCATGAGCACTTGTCTCTTTCTACTGCCAATACCTCTCCCTATACAACCAAGCATTCTGCTAGCATTTCCTGCTGCTCTATTACATTGTCTGCCTACCTTTAAGTCATTAGAAATAATCACCCCTAAATCCCTTTCCTCAGATGTTGAGGTTAGGACTCTATCAAATATGCTGTACTCTGCCCTTGGGTTTTTACGTCCAAGATGCATTATCTTGCACTTATCCACATTAAATGTCAGTTGCCACAACTCTGACCATTTTTCTAGTTTACCTAAATCATTTGCCATTTGGCTTATCCCTCCTGGAACATCAACCCTGTTACATATCTTAGTATCATCAGCAAAAATACATACCTTACAATCAAGACCTTCTGCAATATCATTAATAAATATATTAAGGAGAGTGGGTCCAAGTACAGATTTCTGATGTACCCTACTGGTAACTAGACCTTGCTTCGAATATACTCCATTGACTACAACTCTCTGTTGCCTGTCACTCAGCCACTGCCTCACCCATTCAACATAATTGGAATCCAAACTTAAAGATTGCAGTTTATTGATAAGCCTTTTGGGCTAGGTAAGCAATGTGTACTATAATTAGATTGTAATCTCACGGGCAAGGTGCTCTACCTGTTGTATTGGGCTATTCTTATGATGTGTTTTCTTTTTCCCAATTGTATAGCGCTGCGTAATCTGTTGGCGCTTTATAAATGCCAGTAATAACTAAATAAATGTGTGCAATTAGCATGTAAATAAAGTTTTTATGCACGCTGAATAATATGCACCATCCTGCCACCTAGTAAATTAGGAGTTAACGTTAAAAAAACAACAAAAAAAACCAGACACCCTTTCACAGGTAAAGGTGTAACCAGAAGTCTGTCAAAGCTTCTTGGGAGTTGAAGTTCTAAAACAGATTGGGGTGGGGGAGCGTTACCCTTTTAGCCACCCCTTATAAACAACAACATGTGACTCAATCACAGCCCCATAAAAAAAGGACCCAAGTCAGGCACCCATTGATGTCTTGCAGTGGAAAATTGAGATTTTATATCAGCTCAGGCACAGCATGCAAGGCAGCAGGTGGAGCCCCCTACTGGAGAAGCAGTAAAGTTTCTCTCTCTCTCCATACATGTCAGGGGGTGTGTTATTATACATATGGTGAGAGCAGGATGATCACACAGTGCATGCAGCCCAGCCATACATTCACACCGCTCCCCTCGCAGTATACAGAGTCTGAGGCCCAGGCCTGCTTGCTTACCTTGACTGCTGACACTGTCTGGCTCGCTGCCTGCGCACTACACACACACACGGTTCGCCGAGGACCTCACTCTCCTCCACCAACAACACGAACGCCGCCCCCACGGCGCATGCGCAGCCCTGCCCAGAAAGCCGCCAAAGGCGATCCATGGCCAGGATGGGGTTCTGCTGGCTCTGCGCATGCGCGGGGGGTGCCCGACGTCACCTGCTGCTGCTGCTGCTGCTGCTTCCCTGAGTGCTTTAGTGCTGGAGCTGTGAGTCCAGTGCTGTGTGATAGGGTCCAGTGTGCGGCTATACAATGCTATTATCCGCTTACACCAGTGATCTCTAACATGGCTGCTGGCTTGTTTTAGTATATCATGCACACAGGCAGCTTTACAGTGTTTGCAGACTTTGTATTGTGGTCTTTATTTCTCTCTCATACTATATATGTGTTTTGTATATACCAGTAATGGCTAACCTCTTATATTGACACCATTGATAAACTGACTACCACTCTCATTATACTCAGCTAATGATTAAAACAGTGTTTTGGGGTTTTGTTTTTTTTCTGTAGAGGCAGCTGTATTTACATTTTATTTATTTTATTTTTTCCCTTTCTTTAATTTAATAGGCTTTGTAATTTTTAACCTCCCCTTCTACCATATGGCTTTATTTATATTTATTATCTATTTATATTTATTATCTTTTCTCCCTTTGTCTGGGTCTCAACACCTCGGTGTCTCCATTTCGTTCTCCTCTGTCCGTGATGTCTGCGGTTTGCTGTTCTTTGGGATTTTTTTGACTGATGGATTTAAAAAAATTACACCCCTCATAAGTAGTTCCTACTTTTTCTCATGTATAACTAAAACACTAAAGGGATCCTATAGTCCCAGGAAAACAAAGCTGGGTCAGCCTCTCTCAGCGCTGGGTCAGGCTCCACCCATGCTCTAATGGCCGCGCTTGCATTAGGATTTACCCTTAGGAAAGCATTAATCAATGCTTTCCTATGGGGAAAATCTGACGCGTGAGGACGTCCAGCATCAGATAACGGACCAAAGGTCAGTTTCGATTCCAGAAGCCCTCTAGTGGCTGTCTGGTGGACAGCCACTGACGGCAGACTTAGAACTGCAATGTAAACATTGCAGTTCTATGGAACTTCAATGTTTAACATTGCAGCACTAGGTGCAAAAGGGACACAACACCCAGACCACTTCAATGAGCTGAAATGCCTACAGTGTCCCTTTAACATGCTTTCCAACAATAAAATGGCAGAAGAAGCCAAAACTCCAAAATGTTCTGGATCTTGTGAAACCTTCCCAAATTCTGTACCGCGTTCTTCGATTTGTTTTGCAGTGGCATACATCTGGGGACACCAGGGGAATGTCCCCAATCTGTGTAGAGCAAACACATCAGTGATCACCCTGCACAGAGTAAACTCAAGGTATTAACTCCCCTTGTTCCATGCTAACACTGCATTCTCGTCCAATGACATTGGGGGCTTTAAGTCATATCGTGACAGATTCTCACAATACGATTTAGCAGCAGAGGGAATAATCCATCCCATTTTGCAAGTGCACAGTACAGAGCTCTGCACTCTAAGGGAATCCCTCTGCTGAGATCAATAGAGGGTATTCCTCAAATACTAACTATAGATTTAGCATTGTGGCCAGTCAGTGGTTATGTTTAGTTAAAGTTGATGTTTAGGGTTCCAGTTAGGTTTAAAATGAATATTGAGGGTTAGAAGATTGGGTTAGTTAGTATTCATGTTTAGGGTTACTGTAAGAGTTAGCATTACAGATGGCATTAAGGTTATGATGCTAGGGTATCAACATAAACACAAAATACAACCTGCATGTAACTCATTTGGCCCTCATTTGTTTTTGTTTTTTTGCTTAAACTTTGCAAAGATGTACAAAGTGTAGCTGAGTATATTTTAGGGAATTGGCATGAGATGTAAAGAAATATACAGCAAATTGTATGTAAAGAATTATAAAATGAAAATGAATACCACAAAATTTGAAAGTAAATAATAAAACATGGACTCAATATATAATGAGAGAGTGCCCATGGTGTCCACCTTTGCAAATGGAGTGATTTAAATGACCCAAAATGCACCGTAGACCCATCTTCACTTGCCACAATGGTATGCGAAGTGGGTCATTCTGTACACAGGAACTATAGCTGAGCACAATTTAGTGATTTGTATTACAGTAGCACGTATCAAGTTTACAAAATAAATCACTACATTGCATTGTGCATGTAACAAAAATGAAAATAAAATACTACCATAAACTTTAAAGTAAATTGGGCTTGCGATCTGCCCTAAGGGGCGATCTGAGAAATTACTGGGAACTAGTCAATCTTATACATTTCGATCTTTCCTAGCTGTGAATGACATCTTTAAGATGTTTGTCATTAGTGAGGATTGGCCAGAATTTCTGCAGGATAACATGGATGCTCTGCCAACCAGCAAAACAGAGGCCAATACATTGAATCAATTGGTTATTCTAATTACTTGAAGACAACTCATTCCATAGTTCTTCAAGAGTGGCATGTAGCTTGTGTGTATGCCCTTTTAAGGCACCGGTTTGGGTATCCTTTTTCTCTGAACTGTGATCTGAGTTGACATGACTTTTAAAAAAAAAGTCTGCTTCAAATGTGCAGTTCCGTCTCAGTCACAGATACTGTCCTGTAGGAATACCTGCTTTCAGACAGGTAGGGTGAACGCTTTCCCAATGGTTATAAGTAACTGTTTTCTTGTGAAAGAGGGTGGTAGCTAAGATACCGTTAAATTCTATAATGATGGTAATATCCAAAAAGATTTGTAGTCATATCCTCCCAAAGAATGAGCTTGTTATCAATGGAGGACCTCCAAAACGAGCCATGCCTAGTATACTGTGACATGCAGGGGTAGGTTCTTCCCAGAGCCCTAGAAATAAATTGGCAGACAATGGTGCACAGGCCATACCCATATTTGTCCCCCTCACTTGGTGGTATAGACAGCCCTTAAAAAGAAAATAATTCCTAGTTAAGATAAAACGTAATGATGAAGTGAGGAACATCAAATATGCTGGACAGAAACTGCTGTTCGTACATACAGGGAGTGCAGAATTATTAGGCAAGTTGTATTTTTGAGGATTAATTTTATTATTGAACAACAACCATGTTCTCAATGAACCCAAAAAACTCATTAATATCAAAGCTGAATATTTTTGGAAGTAGATTTTAGTTTGTTTTTAGTTATAGCTATTTTAGGGGGATATCTGTGTGTGCAGGTGACTATTACTGTGCATAATTATTAGGCAACTTAACAAAAAACAAATATATACCCATTTCAATTATTTATTTTTACCAGTGAAACCAATATAACATCTCAACATTCACAAATATACATTTCTGACATTCAAAAACATAACAAAAACAAATCAGTGACCAATATAGCCACCTTTCTTTGCAAGGACACTCAAAAGCCTGCCATCCATGGATTCTGTCAGTGTTTTGATCTGTTCACCATCAACATTGCGTGCAGCAGCAACCACAGCCTCCCAGACACTGTTCAGAGAGGTGTACTGTTTTCCCTCCTTGTAAATCTCACATTGATGATGGACCACAGGTTCTCAATGGGGTTCAGATCAGGTGAACAAGGAGGCCATGTCATTAGATTTTCTTCTTTTATACCCTTTTATACCCTTTCTTGTGGAGTACTTGGACGCGTGTGATGGAGCATTGTCCTGCATGAAAATCATGTTTTTCTTGAAGGATGCAGACTTCTTCCTGTACCACTGCTTGAAGAAGGTGTCTTCCAGAAACTGTCAGTAGGACTGGGAGTTGAGCTTGACTCCATCCTCAACCCGAAAAGGCCCCACAAGCTCATCTTTGATGATACCAGCCCAAACCAGTACTCCACCTCCACCTTGCTGGTGTCTGAGTCGGACTGGAGCTCTCTGCCCTTTACCAATCCAGCCACGGGCCCATCCATCTGGCCCATCAAGACTCACTCTCATTTCATCAGTCCATAAAACCTTAGAAAAATCAGTCTTGAGATATTTCTTGGCCCCGTCTTGACGTTTCAGCTTGTGTGTCTTGTTCAGTGGTGGTCGTCTTTCAGCCTTTCTTACCTTGGCCATGTCTCTGTGTATTGCACACCTTGTGCTTTTGGGCACTCCAGTGATGTTGCAGCTCTGAAATATGGCCAAACTGGTGGCAAGTGGCATCTTGGCAGCTGCACGCTTGACTTTTCTCAGTTCATGGGCAGTTATTTTGCGCCTTGGTTTCTCCACACGCTTCTTGCGACCCTGTTGACTATTTTGAATGAAACGCTTGATTGTTCGATGATCACGCTTCAGAAGCTTTGCAATTTTAAGAGTGCTGCATCCCTCTGCAAGATATCTCACTATTTTTGACTTTTCTGAGCCTGTCAAATCCTTCTTTTGACCCATTTTGCCAAAGGAAAGGAAGTTGCCTAATAATTATGCACACCTGATATAGGGTGTTGATGTAATTAGACCACACCCCTTCTCATTACAGAGATGCACATCACCTAATATGCTTAATTGGTAGTAGACTTTCGAGCCTATACAGCTTGGAGTAAGACAACATGCATAAAGAGGATGATGTGGTCAAAATACTCATTTGCCTAATAATTCTGCACTCCCTGTAGAAGGTAACCCACATGTTCTATCCCCAGATCATGCTGGATTGAGCTGTAGAGAACCTCTATGTTTAGGATACACAGAATGGCCCCAGAAGGTATTTTAAGGGTACAGGGTCATAGAGTGTCTGTTTGGTATTCCTCAGCTATGAGGGCAGCGTCTCAAAAAAGGTTATTAAAACCCTATCGATATATTGACTAAGGTTTTGGTGCAGGTTTCCCACACCCGAGACAATAGGTTTATCTGAGGGATCTATAATGCTTCTGTGTACCTTGCGGAGGCAGTAAAAGGTGGAAATGACTGGCTTGGTATTGAGCACAAGCAAAAATGTATCTATGCCAATAAAGTGATCACTTAATGCAAGGAACTCAAGGAGGTCCATGAGTTCTGCAAGATAGTGGACTGCACTGTTTGAGAACGTGTTAAGTCAAAGAGTCGTTTAATAATTTCTCTACCATTACTATATAGTTGCTTTTACCAATGATGACAATATTCCCCCCGATTGGTTATATGGCGTGTAATGTGTTGGGTGTGGGGTTCCATCTGGCTGGTGAGTGGTTGTTCAGCCCATTCGCACACCATTTATTAATTGCTGAAATGATTAAGGATGAGTTGTTTGGTCCGTTTCACCCACCCGGGCATATTGATTTGTATTTTAATTGAATTGTATTTATATGGGCCCCCAAGCGCCTATTGATATTACAAAGGTGACGTCTTTTTTGGCGCCTTCATAACCCCCCTTCCTTTCACAGCCCCCTGGTCTGCCCAGTTTTCATAACTTGTGTTCTGCATTTGCCTCTGACAGAGCACCGAAAGTGCGTCAGGCGTGTGTTAACTTTCACTCACTCACCTCACTATGGGGAGCACTAATTTTGTTTTTATTTATTTGCATCGAATCCAGTGAAAGGGTTGTACTCAGCAGGCACATGATTTATATTGCCTCCTCTACGAGTAGTTAGGAGGCTTACATAGGCAAAGGCTGCCTCTCCCCCCTGCAGACAACACCCTGTCTTAGAATATCCTGGTCTTATTCTGCCTCCAATACTGGTGAAGTATGCAATAATACAGGTTAGATAACCCAGAAGACAAAGTCCTCAAAATTCACGCCAAACTGCTCATGATAAATACCCACCTGGTTCCTTCTCCAATGATTGTGGGTTTGTTTCTCTCTCTTACCAATCAATAATTATTATTTTTTCTCCCTATCAATAATCTTTTTTTTTCTGTTGCTTCAGAGGGAGCTCTGAATCATGAATCAAATGAAGAAGCTCATCCATTGAGCAATTGTTTCTTATACATCCATATATTGCTTCAGAGTTACGGAATTTGGATTACCTCCTGTCAGTCAGTGTAAATTCGGATGAATTGCAATTTGGATAAAAACAAATGCACAAGTCTATTGACAACTTTTAGCTGTGAAACTGGTATGCCATACTTTTTAATCTATAATAGATAAAAAAAAATAAAAAAAAAATTGGAATACTACACATGAGGAATTCCCCAAAACAGGACAAGCAAATCTATGTTAATTTATTTTGATTATTCAGTTTTATAGATAAATATACTGTATCTATCTAAAAAGAAGAGTCAGGGTTGCAAATATGTCTTGCCCATATTCGTCTTGCAACTGGTCAAAATGGAACTTTGGAACTTCAGTGATCTGAAAAAAATGGCTGCAGCTCTATGCCCACTCCTTCTCAGTGAAGTCACAGGGAGAGCTTTCACAGCAGGAATATGTCATACAAATCCTTTGTAACTATTAGACTTTCTTATAGCTGCCCGAGAGACTGGATAGCAGCTGATATAAATAGCTTCAGTCATGAAGAAACATCAATTAAACAAGTCAGCATACAATATAAGATGTGAATTAGCATTTTATATAATTTCATTGATTGGTTTTCCATAACTAAAAGTACCTATGCCAGCTAGACTTTATAGCCTAAAAGTCTGTTCGGTAGTGGTCTATGTAATATGTATAGCACGCCAATTAAAACTAATGTGAGGATGAGGGCTGGCTGAGAAAATGTAGACATTTCATTACCTCTGCCCTTTACCACCAGTGATTTTTATATACCTCCAAATGTCCTGCAGCCACCGTCCAAATGAACAAGGTATCTATAAATCAGTACGCTATATAAGACATTAAAAACATATAACATGAATGAAAAAAGTAGTAAAATGCAAATCTTATAATAGTCTGTATTTATTTTCAAAATTTGCATATCCAGTTTGATTGTAAGAAAGGAATACTTAGTTGCCCTGTCATTTATGAGTCCATCCAAGCTCATTAACAAATGCGTTTTGAAAAATTTTGGGAAAATACAATTTTGGAGCCCACAACCTTTCATTTGGTAGTCATGCACCTTCCCAACATACAGAGCAGACTTTAAACTTAGAATTTTTCTGGAGGAAATGCTCACTCAGTCTTACATCTCTGCATTAGATATAGTTGTATCACTGTGGTGCTAGAATAAGGACTTAAGTCACACCGCCCCGGGGAGTGCAGCATCCGGCTGACCAGCAGGAGGGGTGCGCACTGCACAGAGCTCTCATCCTGCTTGTCTCAGAATGTAGCGTGGCCCAGCCACAGACCAGGATAGAGCAGCTTGTGCACACATTGAGAGCGCCGAACTGCTTCCTGTCAGACCGAGTTGAGGGAAACAAGCTCCTCTAGCCTGCTTCACGGCTCGGTCACACTACAAGGAGGTAAGCCAACACATGGGGGAAAGGTGGATAAAACACATAGAGGGGGGAGGTAATGAGACACATAAGGCTGGACTGGAGACTGAGATACATGGGTGGCTAGGGGAATGATACATATGCGGGGACTGGGGGAATGAGACACATGGGGGTGCTGGGGGAATGAGACGCATGGGGTCCTGGGGGAATGAGACACATGGGGTAGTTAAGGGAATAAGCCACATGAGGACACTAGGGTAATAAGACATGGGTGGGGCTGGGTAAATGAGACACATATTGGACTGGGGGAATGAGGAACATGGGCATACTGGGGGAATGAGACACATGGGGGTACTGGGGGAATAAGACACATGGGGAGGTTGGGGGAATGAGACACATGGGGGACTGGGGAATGAGACACATGGGGTACACTGGGAAAATGGGACACATGGGCAAACTGTGGGAATGAGACACATAGGGGACTGGGGGAGAGACAAATGTGAGACACATGAATGGAGGTACTGGTGGGATGAGACACATGGGGGCTAAGCAAATAAAACACATGGGGGGACTGGGCGATTGAATTTAGTTCTGTTCAATACTCCAATAAAGGTAATTGCGGCTATTGAATGTTTCAAAGTTTTTACCAGACATGACGTTTGGCCACCCCTGACATATATTTTGGAGGGGCTTTTGACTGAGACGACACCAGTTTGGAAAGTGGTTGGTAAGTGTCATATACATTTGGTAAGTAAAGGCTATATATTTGGATGAGGGTTATCTCAACGAATTTCCTGAAGGGGCAGTTGAGGGTTATTTTCTTACATTGTCTAAAGGACTATGGGTGTAATATATCATATTTTGTGAAATAGGTGAGTATAATGCAATATTTTCAGAAGGAGTAGCTTGAGATATATTTGTATATGTTATGAACAAGTGATAAGACAAATCATATTTTGGGAAGTGGTAGGTGAGGGGTTTGCCAGTCTTTTTTAGTAGCCACTTGGTCACAAACACTGGCCAAAGCTAGCGTTAATATTTATTTGTGTGGGAAAAATGCAAAAAACTAATTTGAACTCCAATTTTGGCCAGTGTTTGTGACCAAGTGGCTTCTAAAAAAGACTGGACATACCCCATTTGCAATACATTGGGTTGTCTACTATTGCAAATAGTATGCCATCATTGAGGTAAACAGTCTCAAAGGCAACGTAACCAATCTGGCGAATTTAAATGTGAAAAAAATGAAACGCAAGCCTTATATTTGACTCTGTAACTTTTGAAAACACCTAAAACCTGTACACGAGGGGTACTGTTATACTCAGGAGACTTAATACAAATATTAGAGTTTCAAAACAGTAAAACATATCACAACAATTATATCGTCCGTGTAAATGTAATTTGTGTGTGAAAAATGAAAAAAAAGTCACTTTCATTGACGATATCATCGTTGTAATACATTTTACTGTTTTGAAACACTAATATTTGTGTTCAGCGAAGTCTTCCGAGTAAAACAGTACCCCCATGTACAGGTTTTATGGTGTCCTGGAAAGTTACAGGGTTAAATATAGTGCTAGCAAATTAAATTCCCTGGACTTTCAGCCTGGGTTGTAATTGTAATTAATAAAATGACCTAATTATGTAAATTTTTTACATAAATATATACGTAGAATTAATATATATATATATATATATATATATATATATATATATACGTATGAATATGTGTGTGTATATATCTATATAGATATATATCATTTTTTAAATTATTTTTATTTATATATAGGAGACTAGTTACAAGCAAACATATAAAATTTAATAATCTCAGTACAGAACACTTACAATATAAAACATCCCAAAAGTACCTCCGATATACATGAAAACCCCACACAAGTCGCATCCCCTGATAGCCCCAATCTGGGTGGCCAACATATTTAAAACTCACCGAGATCGGTTCAGGTGTTCGGGATTTTCCTGGAAGTCACTTATTTGACCGACCGCGCACATGGTCCTATGCCCAGAACAGTTCCACAGTTTCAGAGGTAGCAGTCGGTCCATTTTGGGGGTTTCAAACCGAACAAATCCACGAACGGTTCCCCTGGCTCATGGGTAGCATTTGTTCACCTAGTTCGTGTGAACAAACCTACCGAATAGCGCTCTCCTGGCTGGTTGGTGAAAAGAAGCAGGCGTTCATGAAGTTGACAGGCATTCGGGAAGTCAAGTGTCCGATTTGGAGTTCCAGACACTCGACAACCAAGTCCCGCTGCCTCTTTTCGTGCGACAAGATGGCCGCCGTTTTTTTCCAGCAAGTGGCGTTCGACCATATGAGCAGCGGCCACACACAGAGAGCACTTAATCTTGCTGTTTTCTTTATAGTTAATGATCCAGAGGGGTGGTCGATGATCGGTAGTTTTATCTACCAAAAGAGAAAAAAAATTGAATTTGCGAATCAATCGTGTAATTTCTTCACAGGCAAAATTACATTTTCATCCCGATAATTTATGCCCCTATTGATACATGACAAAACCATACTGGCCTTAGCGACTGCAGATTGACATTGCATATTGCGGCCTAATTTTTTGTCTATAACAATTCCCAAGTCCTTCTCGTGTGTGGTTATCCCTAGTTCACTACCATTTAGGGTGTAAATTGCTTGTGCATTCTTGAAGTGCATAACTTTGCATTTCTCTACATTAAATTTCATCTACCATTTTAGTGCCCAGTCCCCCAATCTATCTAAATCCCTTTGCAGCAAAGCAATATCCTGCTCACATTTTATTACTTTACAAAGTTTTGTGTCATCTGCAAGCACTAAAACATGTCTTTCAATGCCTATTTGAAGATCATTTATAAATATGTTAAATAGAAGCGGTCCCAAAATAGAACCCTGAGGGACACCACTTACCACTTTTTTCCACCTTGAAAATGTACCATTAATGACAACTCGATGTACTCTATCCTTAAGCCAATGTTCTACCCAAGAACAAGAAGATTAATCTAGGCGAATTTCTTTGAGTTTGAAGACTAACCTATTGTGAGGAACCATATCAAAAGCCTTGGCAAAATCCAAGTAGATCACATCTATTGCAACACCCTGATCTATACTTGTACTTACTATGCTTCATAAAACAATGCTGATTATTGCTAATAACAAAGTTCTTCCCAATGAATTCCTGATTATTATCCCTTAATAGCCCTTCAAATATTTTCCCAATCACAGAAGTTAAGCTCACAGGTCTATAATTTCCAGGAAAGATTTTGTACCTTTTTTAAATATAGGAACGACATCTGCCTTCTTCCAATCCTCCGGTACAATACCTTAAACAATAGAATCTTGAAAGATTTTAAATACAGTGGTTCACTTATTTCCCCACTTAGCTCCTTAAGTACTCGTGGGTGAATACCATCAGGCCCCGGAGCTTTTTTTACAATTATTTTCTTTAACTGCTGTAGCCAGTGGTGTGTCTTGGTTTTGTGCTGCCCTAGGCGAGACTAAACTTGGGTACCCCCCTAATCTAAATTTATACCACCCTTTCTTGTCAAAGCTGCACCCCTTCCTGTTTCAGAACCACCCCTTCCTCGGTAAACACCACCCTTTCCTGTTAGAGTTTCACATCTTCCTTTCTGTATTTAAAAGTGAATAACGAGGGCCAATATTTTGTTGTTTTGTGTACTATTTCAAATGTTACATCTATTATTTTAAGAGATAATCTTAACATATAATAATATAAAGTGTAAATTCAACCACTTTACAAATATCAGTCATCCAGGTCAACTATACTATATTGATCGCAGACACTCACATTGTTTGAATTAGCACGTGCTTAGTCCACATGAGCAGTAACAGCAGGCTTCAACAGCTGTTACTGGACATGCATACACCATTTGTGTCATTCATACAAGACAATGCCACTGTACTTATCAACACTTTTACTTACATCAATCCATCCATCATGAAACTGACATGATGAGGTTTTGAATAACTTTAATTAAATATATAAATATATTAAACTGAAATGCAACTTGTTGAATACAACAAATAAAACTGTAAACATTTCTAACTTAAATAAGTGCAAACTGTTGAATATTGGACTATTAGATCTAATACATACCGTATTTATTGGCGTATAACACGCACTTTTTCTCCCTGAAAATAGGGGGAAAATCGTGGGTGCGTGTTAAACGCCGATATCCCATAATTACTTACCTTTCTTGAAGCGTGGGCTGGTGTTCAGCGCGCACCGCGGTACTGGAACTTCAATTTCAGGTTCCGGTTTCCGGCGGGACTGAAAGGAAGTGTGCACTGTGAAGCCGACCCACGCTTTAAGACAGGTAAGTAATTATGGGACAAGGGAAAGTGCACTAGGGGACACTATGGGAGGGGGGGGGGAGAATACTATGGGAGGGGGGGAGAATACTATGGGAGGGGGGATAATACTATGGAAAGGGGGGGGAGAATACTATGGAAAGGGGGGGAGAATACTATGGAAAGGGGGGGACACTATGGGATGAGGGAGGGAACACTATGGGTGGGGGTGGAGAATACTATGGGAGGGGGGGGAAATACTATGGAAAGGGGGGGGACACTATGGGTTGAGGGGGGGACACTATGGAATGAGGGGGGGAATACTATGGGAGGGGGGAAATTTCCTGGAATTTCCTTCTTAAAATGAGGTGCGTGTTATACATGTGTGATAAATACGGTACTTGTAAACTAAAGTGGCTTTTGCCGAACTCTCTGTGTGGCAAAGCTGTTGATAAGCTCATCATAGTCCAAAGATTTTGTGAGCTCAGACTCTATTGCCAACACTGCCAGGAAGTTCAATCTTTCCTCTCCCATTCTGGATCGCAAGTAGTTCTTCACGGGCTTCAAAGTCGAGAAAGAACGCTCAGCTGAGCAGTTAGTTGGAGCAGTACACAAAAACATTCTGAGAACAATGTCCACATTTAAATACATGCTTTGCAATCCTTTCTCTCTTATCATTTGGGACATCAACAGAACAGAGGTATCTTCTGCAGAAGAACTTATGAGGTATGAATGAAAGTGGAGGCACTCATCAACAAAACATTCCAAGTCTTTGCTGTAAGAAGAACAAAGGTTATTTGCTGTGATATTGCTGATGGCTTAGTTTTTGATAGATGAATTTAAAAACTGATGAATTTAAACTTTCCAAAGAAAGAGTCATATACTGTTTTTTTCTCATAAGCTCTGCAACCAAGTTGTCACAAAGAACATAAATGGTGTTAATGCGAAGATTTTCTTGGGTTCCTCTGCCTGTGTCTTGCTGGAAGTTGCTGAACCTTTCCTTGCGTGTACATCTTTCCGCTTAGTCTCATAATCCTTCACAGCTGATTTTTCAATTGCAGCAGCTTCGAAAGCCGGGAATATGTCTCTGGTTTCTCAAAAAAACTTGGTCAGTGGCTCATACAGCTACAATTCCAACATCAATACCAATGCTTTGGAGTTTTTTGCTAACTGCACCAAATCTTTGCAGGATAGTACCCCACAAACCACTCATAAGTCTCCAGGTGTTGTATTTTATTCAGAAGACCTTCAGCTACCTTGCATTGTCCTGGTGCCTCTGCTGTATTTTCCTTAATTTTTGACAAGGCTTGGATTACTTGAGTCCTATATTGGCGATACTCCGGCACTCTCACAAATCGAGGTCAGCCTGCAACGACCAAAATGGCGGACGCCATTTGCAACTCAGCACCACAGGACCTGCAACCCACTCTCTCTGAGAGATTAGACAAACTACTTGCCGACTTCTGGCTTAAGTTCACCTGTCCCCTGAGTGCATTGGCTGAGGTCCTGAAGGAGTCTCCCTTGCATCAGACAACTCCACAGCCTGCAGATGCCGGTCGAAGCTGTAGCGCTGCATCGCCAGTGAAGAAGCGGATGCAGGCGCCCTGGAAGGCGCATCGGCACCGAAGACTCAGACCCACGCTGAACCGCCACCCTTGTGTTCCGCAGTCCAGATGGAGACAGTCCCCCAGATCCCCTCTCCTGTGGAAGGCCATCACCCCACAAGTACGAAAGCTGCATGCCAAATGGCCTGGAGACCTGGTAGTGTCTAGCAAAGGGACTTGGGTGCTTCGTGCTCAGGACTCGGTAAGGGGCTGGAGAGGTGTGGATATATGGGACTCAAAACCTCAACATTACTGTATCCATCCAGCTGTATCCATCCAGACTCTCCAGATTCCATGCCATACCGGACGCAAAAGGGGAGCGGTTAACTCACACACCAGCTCCGATTTGCTCCAATGTGCTATCTTTTATGCAGGGGCTCATGTCTCTCCCCTCTCTCCCCTCTCACGACCCAATAAGCGGTGAAATGTTAAGCTTGTTTTCAGTGGTTTAAACAACTACTTACACATCCTGCATGGTATTCAAGAATAGTTATGGTTATGTTAGATGTCACTCAATGGTGCCATGCTTCTGCTCACTACTTTCATGATCAACAGGCTATGCCATAGACAGTGTGTAGGACTAATGTCTATTGTGCACACTCTCACACACCACAAACCATGAAGGGCAGGGGCCAAGCCTGGGGATAATGCTTTGCAGCTTAATGTGGGCAGGGATGCAGGCTACCTGTGTTGTTTCCTTATCTTATCCCCTTTGAATTCATACCCGGTGGAATTTTTACAAAAGTGGAAGGTGGTTCGTTCTGTCGTTAAACAGTCCTGGTGAAGCCAGTAAGTCGCTATACACACTATGCAATTTTTGGAAGTATAACACAATGCAGAATGAACTTTTTCTGGTACAATTAACAATAAGTAATTTGGAAGGTAAACTAGAATACAGTATATAACCTCAGTATCACTCTATGAACAATTTACAATGGTTCGGTTTTGTGGTTGAACCGTCTGGCGAGACGGTGTGGTAACCAAAGTTTGTTACACTCAAATAACTATAGGTGCTGGTGTCTGCCCCTGAGATATTCCTGAGTCTACAGTGGGCTGTGGAATTCGGTAGATGACACCGCTTGAAGGGTTATGGGTCGTGGAGTCGATGTATTAGAGAAATTTAGCATTTACAATCCTAATGGTGGTTTGAAGACAGGATGTCTTCCAGTGGTTTCCCAGTAAGGGAGGTATTAGCTTGTAACTGGGTTTTGTGGGTGGTGTAACAACGTGAGCTCTGGGGGCCAAATCACGTGAGATTTTGGTGGAGGATGTTTAGTAGAGTTTATAAGCGTTTGTCGTAGGAATTAGAATTAAATTATGGTCCCAGATGGAAGAGGTTATGGTCCGTATGGAAGCGTTGGGGCTGTAATTCTGGCCTGACTGACTGACGCTCAAGGTATATGGTCCTATCTAGCTTGTGGGGATATTTATGGGATAATAATTGTAAACAGATGAGAATTGCCCACGATTTTCAATTCTCAGATCCCTAAGAACGTTTATCGTTATAAGTGAAATGTATATCATATCAATTACTTCAAAAATTGTTATAAAAATAGACAATTTATTGTGACATTTTAAAATATAATATTAAGTAACATGCGTGATAATAATCAATGGAAATTCAATGGAAATTCAATGGAAATTCAGTATAACACAAATATGCAATACAAAGTGGCAATACATTTCCTGGTTAATACAGTCTTATCTATAGCATTAGCTGTCAAGACAAGATTTATGACCCTTTCTTCACAGAGAAGGAAACAAAGTTTTATGGAGAGAAGAGAATTCCTTGCAGCTTAAAGCCATAAAAACTTTCAACTGGCAGTTAGAAATAACCCTTTCAGTGCTGGCTAGACCTCCTAAGTAATTAAGATCTACTCCTATGTAATTTTAAATAAAATAATATTTAACAGTCAGTAACCACTTCCTTGATCCATCCAATGAGAAATCTATATGTTTAATAAGCTGATATTTAATTAATTTGTCTAACAGATATTTTATCTTATTTTAGAGCAAATCCATACAGCTGGATAAAATTATATGCTAACGTGATATTAATCACATAAATACATTAATGGCTATATTAATCCCAGCTGCAGATGGGATGCCATAACCATATATATATTCTTTAATAATTAAGATTTCTAAATATGGAAATCTGAACGTGCTTTTATCCAGTCATATATCATGCTATTAATTTTAATTAATTTTAATTAATTAATGGAAGCCAGTATATTTACCAGTTAAGTGGATATTTTCTCATCAGATATTCTCAGGTAGCTAAGCGTCAAGGAATGTTTCTCTCTTGCTCTGCATGGAGTGTCTTGATTTTCTTGATTACTCTGATCGCTCGATTCTGCCTGGATCTCTCTCCTCCTCTTTGAATGTCAATCTCTCTGAATGCTTGACTTTTTAAAGGGGAAACTTTGTCTGTTCGTCACTGGTTTATGAACCAATCAACACTGTGGGTGTGGTTCCCTTCTAGATAACCATTTTAGTATTTGGACTCTAGATGGCAGTCTTGTCCCACTAAACATACCTATCCAGGAAAGAGTTAACTTTTCCTGGTGGCTATTTTGACGTAATTTTCGTTATCTATATGGTGGCTATAACTTTAAATATCCTTTCACTTCAAAGGCTTTTTCTCAGACTTATCCAGACTATGCGTCTCCATTTTCTGTAGTAATTCCTAATATGACAGTTTGTAATACTACAAATGAACTCAAACTTACAATGGGACTCTGTACATATAGAAAGTAAAATTTAATTATTTAATCTCCTCTGTCACCTATATCTGGGAATAGAATTTATTCTATTCCATTAGCACCTAGACAGTCTCTTATCACTTGGTTTGTTTATATTACACATTCCATTCAGCTCGGGCAAAGCAGTCAGTTTTAGAGAAAGGATAGAAATGTTGTGTCTTTGTTAACTTGGGACTCAAAACCTCAACATTACTGTATCCATCCAGCTGTATCCATCCAGACTCTCCAGATTCCATGCCATACCGGACGCAAAAGGGGAGCGGTTAACTCACACACCAGCTCCGATTTGCTCCAATGTGCTATCTTTTATGCAGGGGCTCATGTCTCTCCCCTCTCTCCCCTCTCACGACCCAATAAGCGGTGAAATGTTAAGCTTGTTTTCAGTGGTTTAAACAACTACTTACACATCCTGCATGGTATTCAAGAATAGTTATGGTTATGTTAGATGTCACTCAATGGTGCCATGCTTCTGCTCACTACTTTCATGATCAACAGGCTATGCCATAGACAGTGTGTAGGACTAATGTCTATTGTGCACACTCTCACACACCACAAACCATGAAGGGCAGGGGCCAAGCCTGGGGATAATGCTTTGCAGCTTAATGTGGGCAGGGATGCAGGCTACCTGTGTTGTTTCCTTATCTTATCCCCTTTGAATTCATACCCGGTGGAATTTTTACAAAAGTGGAAGGTGGTTCGTTCTGTCGTTAAACAGTCCTGGTGAAGCCAGTAAGTCGCTATACACACTATGCAATTTTTGGAAGTATAACACAATGCAGAATGAACTTTTTCTGGTACAATTAACAATAAGTAATTTGGAAGGTAAACTAGAATACAGTATATAACCTCAGTATCACTCTATGAACAATTTACAATGGTTCGGTTTTGTGGTTGAACCGTCTGGCGAGACGGTGTGGTAACCAAAGTTTGTTACACTCAAATAACTATAGGTGCTGGTGTCTGCCCCTGAGATATTCCTGAGTCTACAGTGGGCTGTGGAATTCGGTAGATGACACCGCTTGAAGGGTTATGGGTCGTGGAGTCGATGTATTAGAGAAATTTAGCATTTACAATCCTAATGGTGGTTTGAAGACAGGATGTCTTCCAGTGGTTTCCCAGTAAGGGAGGTATTAGCTTGTAACTGGGTTTTGTGGGTGGTGTAACAACGTGAGCTCTGGGGGCCAAATCACGTGAGATTTTGGTGGAGGATGTTTAGTAGAGTTTATAAGCGTTTGTCGTAGGAATTAGAATTAAATTATGGTCCCAGATGGAAGAGGTTATGGTCCGTATGGAAGCGTTGGGGCTGTAATTCTGGCCTGACTGACTGACGCTCAAGGTATATGGTCCTATCTAGCTTGTGGGGATATTTATGGGATAATAATTGTAAACAGATGAGAATTGCCCACGATTTTCAATTCTCAGATCCCTAAGAACGTTTATCGTTATAAGTGAAATGTATATCATATCAATTACTTCAAAAATTGTTATAAAAATAGACAATTTATTGTGACATTTTAAAATATAATATTAAGTAACATGCGTGATAATAATCAATGGAAATTCAATGGAAATTCAATGGAAATTCAGTATAACACAAATATGCAATACAAAGTGGCAATACATTTCCTGGTTAATACAGTCTTATCTATAGCATTAGCTGTCAAGACAAGATTTATGACCCTTTCTTCACAGAGAAGGAAACAAAGTTTTATGGAGAGAAGAGAATTCCTTGCAGCTTAAAGCCATAAAAACTTTCAACTGGCAGTTAGAAATAACCCTTTCAGTGCTGGCTAGACCTCCTAAGTAATTAAGATCTACTCCTATGTAATTTTAAATAAAATAATATTTAACAGTCAGTAACCACTTCCTTGATCCATCCAATGAGAAATCTATATGTTTAATAAGCTGATATTTAATTAATTTGTCTAACAGATATTTTATCTTATTTTAGAGCAAATCCATACAGCTGGATAAAATTATATGCTAACGTGATATTAATCACATAAATACATTAATGGCTATATTAATCCCAGCTGCAGATGGGATGCCATAACCATATATATATTCTTTAATAATTAAGATTTCTAAATATGGAAATCTGAACGTGCTTTTATCCAGTCATATATCATGCTATTAATTTTAATTAATTTTAATTAATTAATGGAAGCCAGTATATTTACCAGTTAAGTGGATATTTTCTCATCAGATATTCTCAGGTAGCTAAGCGTCAAGGAATGTTTCTCTCTTGCTCTGCATGGAGTGTCTTGATTTTCTTGATTACTCTGATCGCTCGATTCTGCCTGGATCTCTCTCCTCCTCTTTGAATGTCAATCTCTCTGAATGCTTGACTTTTTAAAGGGGAAACTTTGTCTGTTCGTCACTGGTTTATGAACCAATCAACACTGTGGGTGTGGTTCCCTTCTAGATAACCATTTTAGTATTTGGACTCTAGATGGCAGTCTTGTCCCACTAAACATACCTATCCAGGAAAGAGTTAACTTTTCCTGGTGGCTATTTTGACGTAATTTTCGTTATCTATATGGTGGCTATAACTTTAAATATCCTTTCACTTCAAAGGCTTTTTCTCAGACTTATCCAGACTATGCGTCTCCATTTTCTGTAGTAATTCCTAATATGACAGTTTGTAATACTACAAATGAACTCAAACTTACAATGGGACTCTGTACATATAGAAAGTAAAATTTAATTATTTAATCTCCTCTGTCACCTATATCTGGGAATAGAATTTATTCTATTCCATTAGCACCTAGACAGTCTCTTATCACTTGGTTTGTTTATATTACACATTCCATTCAGCTCGGGCAAAGCAGTCAGTTTTAGAGAAAGGATAGAAATGTTGTGTCTTTGTTAACTTGGGACTCAAAACCTCAACATTACTGTATCCATCCAGCTGTATCCATCCAGACTCTCCAGATTCCATGCCATACCGGACGCAAAAGGGGAGCGGTTAACTCACACACCAGCTCCGATTTGCTCCAATGTGCTATCTTTTATGCAGGGGCTCATGTCTCTCCCCTCTCTCCCCTCTCACGACCCAATAAGCGGTGAAATGTTAAGCTTGTTTTCAGTGGTTTAAACAACTACTTACACATCCTGCATGGTATTCGAGAATAGTTATGGTTATGTTAGATGTCACTCAATGGTGCCATGCTTCTGCTCACTACTTTCATGATCAACAGGCTATGCCATAGACAGTGTGTAGGACTAATGTCTATTGTGCACACTCTCACACACCACAAACCATGAAGGGCAGGGGCCAAGCCTGGGGATAATGCTTTGCAGCTTAATGTGGGCAGGGATGCAGGCTACCTGTGTTGTTTCCTTATCTTATCCCCTTTGAATTCATACCCGGTGGAATTTTTACAAAAGTGGAAGGTGGTTCGTTCTGTCGTTAAACAGTCCTGGTGAAGCCAGTAAGTCGCTATACACACTATGCAATTTTTGGAAGTATAACACAATGCAGAATGAACTTTTTCTGGTACAATTAACAATAAGTAATTTGGAAGGTAAACTAGAATACAGTATATAACCTCAGTATCACTCTATGAACAATTTACAATGGTTCGGTTTTGTGGTTGAACCGTCTGGCGAGACGGTGTGGTAACCAAAGTTTGTTACACTCAAATAACTATAGGTGCTGGTGTCTGCCCCTGAGATATTCCTGAGTCTACAGTGGGCTGTGGAATTCGGTAGATGACACCGCTTGAAGGGTTATGGGTCGTGGAGTCGATGTATTAGAGAAATTTAGCATTTACAATCCTAATGGTGGTTTGAAGACAGGATGTCTTCCAGTGGTTTCCCAGTAAGGGAGGTATTAGCTTGTAACTGGGTTTTGTGGGTGGTGTAACAACGTGAGCTCTGGGGGCCAAATCACGTGAGATTTTGGTGGAGGATGTTTAGTAGAGTTTATAAGCGTTTGTCGTAGGAATTAGAATTAAATTATGGTCCCAGATGGAAGAGGTTATGGTCCGTATGGAAGCGTTGGGGCTGTAATTCTGGCCTGACTGACTGACGCTCAAGGTATATGGTCCTATCTAGCTTGTGGGGATATTTATGGGATAATAATTGTAAACAGATGAGAATTGCCCACGATTTTCAATTCTCAGATCCCTAAGAACGTTTATCGTTATAAGTGAAATGTATATCATATCAATTACTTCAAAAATTGTTATAAAAATAGACAATTTATTGTGACATTTTAAAATATAATATTAAGTAAC
The DNA here is from genome assembly GCF_036172605.1 of Pelobates fuscus. Taxonomy (NCBI): domain Eukaryota; kingdom Metazoa; phylum Chordata; class Amphibia; order Anura; family Pelobatidae; genus Pelobates; species Pelobates fuscus. Next base: position 91,643,221 of record NC_086322.1, read on the forward strand.
ATGCGTGATAATAATCAATGGAAATTCAGTATAACACAAATATGCAATACAAAGTGGCAATACATTTCCTGGTTAATACAGTCTTATCTATAGCATTAGCTGTCAAGACAAGATTTATGACCCTTTCTTCACAGAGAAGGAAACAAAGTTTTACGGAGAGAAGAGAATTCCTTGCAGCGTAAAGCCATAAAAACTTTCAACTGGCAGTTAGAAATAACCCTTTCAGTGCTGGCTAGACCTCCTAAGTAATTAAGATCTACTCCTATGTAATTTTAAATAAAATAATATTTAACAGTCAGTAACCACTTCCTTGATCCATCCAATGAGAAATCTATATGTTTAATAAGCTGATATTTAATTAATTTGTCTAACAGATATTTTATCTTATTTTAGAGCAAATCCATACAGCTGGATAAAATTATATGCTAACGTGATATTAATCACATAAATACATTAATGGCTATATTAATCCCAGCTGCAGATGGGATGCCATAACCATATATATATTCTTTAATAATTAAGATTTCTAAATATGGAAATCTGAACGTGCTTTTATCCAGTCATATATCATGCTATTAATTTTAATTAATTTTAATTAATTAATGGAAGCCAGTATATTTACCAGTTAAGTGGATATTTTCTCATCAGATATTCTCAGGTAGCTAAGCGTCAAGGAATGTTTCTCTCTTGCTCTGCATGGAGTGTCTTGATTTTCTTGATTACTCTGATCGCTCGATTCTGCCTGGATCTCTCTCCTCCTCTTTGAATGTCAATCTCTCTGAATGCTTGACTTTTTAAAGGGGAAACTTTGTCTGTTTGTCACTGGTTTATGAACCAATCAACACTGTGGGTGTGGTTCCCTTCTAGATAACCATTTTAGTATTTGGACTCTAGATGGCAGTCTTGTCCCACTAAACATACCTATCCAGGAAAGAGTTAACTTTTCCTGGTGGCTATTTTGACGTAATTTTCGTTATCTATATGGTGGCTATAACTTTAAATATCCTTTCACTTCAAAGGCTTTTTCTCAGACTTATCCAGACTATGCGTCTCCATTTTCTGTAGTAATTCCTAATATGACAGTTTGTAATACTACAAATGAACTCAAACTTACAATGGGACTCTGTACATATAGAAAGTAAAATTTAATTATTTAATCTCCTCTGTCACCTATGTCTGGGAATAGAATTTATTCTATTCCATTAGCACCTAGACAGTCTCTTATCACTTGGTTTGTTTATATTACACATTCCATTCAGCTCGGGCAAAGCAGTCAGTTTTAGAGAAAGGATAGAAATGTTGTGTCTTTGTTAACTTGAATATAACAAAATGGAGTCTGGTATGTTCAGATTACTTCAGAATATATACTTTGTATTTCTATCATAGCACAAAATGTCTGTAAATACCCTGACAAGCTAGTGTCTGATCTAGCTTGCACCTCTGATATAATGTGGGTGCCACCATAGGTGCTTCTGTTGCATATTGTCATAAAACATGTACAGTGGCAAACACATACGACCTGATGAAGAGTCTAAATGAAAGTCCGTTTCGCTCAGTGGTCATCCGGTCTGGTGTTCGGTGATCCGTGCGTTGATTTCCTTGATCTTGGCTAAGTCTTACTGTCTCTGTGCATTCTCTGCCTTCTGGGTATGTTGCAGTCCGTCTGGGATGCCAAGTGATTTCCGCAGTGGTAGTGGGTGAGTCTCTCTTAGGTAAGTCCAGACTATGTGGGAGTATACGCTTGGGATAGACTTGGGGCGATTAGGTTGGGTATTTGTAATCCATCTGGGAGCCTTCGTGCGTGAGGGTCATTATTCCTCAAGAAAACCTCTTGGACGTCTGTCGTCTCGGTGTAGCGGGTCAGCCGGTCCCACTCTCTTTATTTTTCTTTATTGGCGATCGCCATCGCTGCCCGTGTGGTTGTAAGCTGGTGAGCTGAGTCGGGTCTGGAGCGTACCAGTCCATGATGCGTGTTTCGTTCAATTCAAATGCTTTAAGAAAAGGGGTTACATCCTGATGTGTCGTTATTGTGTGATTAGTACCCTGACATTACCTATGAGGGCTAATGGGAAGCCCCAACTATAGCAAATGTTTTGTGCCCGCAGCTGGAGTGTGAGCCAGGAGAGGTCTTGGTAAATTTGAATTTTGTTGCCCTGGAATAGCAGAGGCGTTGTGGTGTCTCTCAGCTTTTTCAGCACCTCTTCTTTGAGTGGGAAGTGGTGTCAATGGCATATTACATCCTATGGTGCTTCACCTGCTGCATTTTTAGGTCTTGGGGAGCGGTGCGCCCTGTCAAGGGCTACTGGTGTGTCTCTTGCTCGGCCTAAAATTAGGTTGAATAAGGTGGTCAGTTGAGTTGTCAAATTTTCATGGTAAGCCTCCGATAGACCCCTTATACGGAGGTTATTTCTCTGTCCCCTGTTGTCAATGTCATCTAATGATCTCTGCATCTGGGACATATGTCGGTCTTGGCAGTCAATTCTAGAGGACAGCGCCTGTATTTGGGCTTGAAAGGATCCCCTTTCATCCTCCAGGCCTTGAACTCTGCGACCTACCTGCCGGATCTCTGAACTGAGGCCTTCCATCTTGTGCTGGAACGTGGTCTCCAGTTTCCCCAACATTGTTGCCAAATCGTTTCTGGAAGGCATGTCCCTTAATAGTTCTTTAACATCCATATCCAGGGAGTGTGAGGATAACTCAGATGCTGTTGGGCTCGGTGGATTTGAGTCTGCAGTTCCATATTGGATTCGCCGGAGTCAGACATGCGGTCAGCCGGGATACCGTCCCCGTTTTTCCAGCCGGTGTCTTCCCCACTCCTTGGTGAGTGCTTTTAGAATGTTTGGGGTTCCCCATGTTTTGCTTTGGCTCTGTTTTGAGTGATTGAGCTCCCGTGTAACTCAGAGCTGAGTTAGTGTGCTGCCAATCAGTTCAGCAGTTAGCCACGCCCCCCTCTCCTTCCCTTACTCTTGACTGCTTTCATGTTCGATGATCTCATACTTTAGGGTAGGACACACCTACCACGGACACAACTAACTTCTGTATTACATTTTTGGCATGTACTCCGGTGGTGCTTTCACTCACATGACCCGTAGGCGGGTTTTCTACTATTAAAAACAAAAACTCTAATTTCACATGCATACTAAAGCACTACGCACTGCAGCTCTTCCCTTCTCTTGATATCTACTGCACTCGTTGATAAGTTGATAATGTGGTATTCATCTTGACTATGCTTTACGAACCTCTTTGTTGACAACCAATGCGTTATGAGAAAAATAAAGAATTTTTTAAAAAAAAGATCAACATTGTTTGTTATAACCAGGTCCAGACAAGCATCCTTTCTAGTTGGTGCTTGTACCAGTTGTGACATAAAGGTATCATTTAAAACATTCAAAAACCTGATTTCCCTTGCTGAAGTACTAGTCCCTCTATCCCAATTTTTGTCCGGGTAATTAAAATCTCCAATAATTAACGTGTTACCCAGATTTGCAGCTTTCCCAATTTGCTCTAACAGCCATTCTTCCTCATCATTAATATTTACATTAGGTGGTTTATAACATATCCCAACCAATAATTGATTCCCCTTTGTTTACCTCAAGCAGATGTCTACCCATAAAGCTTCCACATTTTCCTCGTCACACTCCACATGCCTAAGATTTGACTTTAGGCATGTTTAGTCTGTTTAGTGTATGCTATTGCCTCTAGGTCCCCCATATTGTTACTTATAATATGCTCCAAGAAAGAGCAGACTTGTTGGTCTTTTTCAATCAACTCAGTTCCTCAGTAGTTGTTATTCAATGACGACATATACTGATTTCATTAAAAAAAAGACCATTCTTTCTTGATACTATATATTTGGCTGGTGTTTAAGCAATGTGGGATATTGCAATATTGTTGATGATACCTGAATGCTCTTGGAATAAAATCCCAAAGCTGTTCAGGGCATGCCTGTTATTTATCGTTCAGTGAATGAATGTGAACACTAGATGGCACTGTCATCAAACATATATTAGAAAAGAAAGCCACTTATTCTATGTATATCAATGTAAATGCGTTTACCTCCCAACATTTTAAATGACCAAAACTACATTTTTTAAATTGTTTTTATTTATTTTATTTTTAATGGAGCACGATTAGAGATGTGTCAGGGCGATGGAGATTACTGAGAATATTTAGGGGTCCTTACATTCTAACACTAATGTAACTGATTCTGCATTATGAACAAGAGCTACCTATTCTATTTGCTCATAATACATTTTAAACATATTCTCTGCAGCATAAATAATATGCAAAGGGGTTCTCTATACAAAATAGCCAATACAGCTGAGGTGTACCATCAAAATATTATACATTCAAATTAGTTATTTATTATATTTGTTTTAATCTGTATAATTACCGTATTTATTGGCGTATAACACACACTTTTTCTCCCTGAAAATAGGGGGCAAATGATGTGTGCGGGTTATACGCCGATATACATATTTTTTGCTCCATAAGACGCACTTTTTTTCCCCTCAAAAGTGAGGGGAAATGTCTGTGCGTCTTATGGAGTGAATGTGAAGGTTTACTTACCTGTCTTGAAGCGTGGGCCGGTGTTCAGCGCGCACCGCGGTACTGGAATTTCAATTTCAGGTTCCGGTTTCGGCGGGACTGAAAGGAAGTGTGCACTCAGTGTGCACACTTCCTTTCAGTCCCGCCGGAAACCGGAACCTGAAATTTAAGTTCCTGTACCGCGGTGCGCGCTGTGAAGCCAGCCCACGCTTCAAGACAGGTAAGTAATTATGGGACAAGGGGAGGGAAAGTGCACTATGGGACAAGGGGAGGGGGGGACACTATGGGAGGGGGGTGAGAACACTATGGGATGAGGGGGGGAACACTATGGGAGGGGGTGGAAAATACTATGGGAGGGGGGAGAATACTATGGAAAGGGGGGGAACACTATGGGATGAGGGTGGGGGAACACTATGGGGGGGGGAGAATACTATGGGAGGGGGGGAAATTTCCTGCTCATAATACATTTTAAGCATAATCTCTGCAGCATAAATAATATGTAAAGGTCTTCTCTATACAAAATAGCCAATACAGCTGAGGTGTACCATCAAAATATTATACATTCAAATTAGTGATTTATTTTGTTTGTTTTAATCTGTATAATTACCGTATTTATTGGTGTATAACACGCACTTTTTCTCCCTGAAAATAGGGGGCAAATGATGTGTGCGTGTTATACGCCGATATACATATTTTTTGCTCCATAAGACGCACTTTTTTCCCCCTCAAAAGTGAGGGGAAATGTCTGTGTGTCTTATGGAGTGAATGTGAAGGTTTACTTACCTGTCTTGAAGCGTGGGCCGGTGTTCAGCGCGCACCGCGGTACTGGAACTTCAATTTCAGGTTCCGGTTTCGGCGGGACTGAAAGGAAGTGCGCACTCAGTGTGCACACTTCCTTTCAGTCCCGCCGGAAACCGGAACCGGAACCTGAAATTTAAGTTCCTGTACCACGGTGCGCGCTGTGAAGCCGGCCCACGCTTCAAGACAGGTAAGTAATTATGGGACAAAGGGAGGGAAAGTGCACTATGGGACAAGGGGAGGGGGGACACTATGGGAGGGGGGGAGAACACTATGGGATGAGGGGGGGAACACTATGGGAGGGGGTGGACAATACTATGGGAGGGGGGGAGAATACTATGGAAAGGGGGGGAACACTATGGGATGAGGGTGGGGGAACACTATGGGAGGGGGGGAGAATACTATGGGATGGGGGGGGGGGGATTTCCTTCTTAAAATGAGGTGCGTGTTATACGCCGGGGCGTGTTATACGCCGATAAATACGGTATTTAATAGCCTGTGCCAGTGACTGGATTTGTTTAAAGATAACAGTTGTGAAGCGATCCGTATTGCATCTTTTAAATTGATTCCAGCTTTCTATTTATATTCTTATGAGTAGTGACGTTTAAATATTCTATTTAGGTTTTTCATTTAAAAGTAATTTTATTTTCTATCACACACAAGTTTTTTTTTTGCCAACAGTTAGGAGCTGATTTAGAATGAGTTTTCTGTTTGTGCAAAAGTTGAGAATCTGGTTCTTTTAATAAAAAAATAAAAAAAAATAGATTTTTTTCTCTACTCATTTTTATTGAGGATTTATAAGATAAAATATAATAAAAAAAATAGGGAAGAAAAAGGTTTATTTAATATACATAGGGCCACTACAGGGCCCAGCGAGACCTGGCCCTATATACACAATATGTATGTAGATATATAACAAGTATCACTATATATGTCATATATCTCCCTCCCCAGGTCTTTGCAGCTATACACAGGGGGCTAGGAGGCTCAGCCTTTACCTCTGGTGGTTGGTCCTCTTATTCTTGCCAACAGCATATTTCAGAGCGTATTTCACAGCGTTGCCGCGGGTTAAATATTATTATTATTATTGGAATTTATAAAGCGCCAGCAAATTCCGTAATGCTTTACAATATTACAAGAGGGGGAGAGTTAACAATAAATGAGACAATTACAATAATTTACAGGGAAAATATGATGAAGAGGACCGTGCTCAAACAAGCTTGTAGTCTAGAGGAGTTGGGGTATAAAACACAATAAGATAGGAGATATAATAATTTTTAAAAATCTGCTCCACTCTCTTACCCCCCCTCAAAACCAAACCCTATCCTACCCCACACACTGCATATATCTCTTACACACACACACACACACACACTATATGCACCCCTTACCTATAAGCACACTACAGCCACTATTTACATACACTGCATCTCCTATATACACACACATGCACACACTCCTTAGACATAATATATACACTGCATCTGAGCCACTTAGAGTACCAACAGGGAATGTAGCACCCCGATCAGAGCTAAAAACCCAGGAGGAACAAATTCAATAATACAAAAAAATAAATTAAGAAAAAAAGAAGAAAATATAACGCTGCTTCCTTCTCTTATCCCTACACTGAACACAGTTCCTCTTCTCCCTTGAGCTGTGTAAGAAGCCCCAAAATTTCTGATGGCAGTCCTGAATGTATATATTATATCAGAATTGGATGCTCTAAAGCTACAGTGGAGCATAAAGAGAGTACTATTACCATACTCAAATAAGACTGATCCATCGCAGTCCCATCTCAGGTTTTGCAAACTAGGTAGTAGGAGAGTGCAGGGGCCAGATCTAACACACCTGGCCTGTTGGGCCTCGGAAATCAGAAGAGCATATACAATACCTGTTATAAGGACCAATGGGTACCTATTATGGGGCCATTTGTCCAGGATATAACTATACTATCCAAAATGCTGGACTCACTATAAGCCTGCAAGACCAGAAACCCCAATCCCGCCTGCCGGCCATTACAGGGAGTTGCAATATCCTAATATGTGAATGGCAATTCTAGTTTTTTACTTTTCCAAATACATTTAAGATATTATTTTATTTTTGCAAATAAGTCTTAGGTACTGGAATTTTAAAGTTACAGAATAAATATTACGACTTGGGAAGAATTATCATTATAATAGCTGCCATGCGACCTACCCAGTAAAGAAACTTATTTAGCCTTGAAATGAGAAGTTGTGAAATTTCCTAATTTATTCTCACAAAAAAGCCCTGCAAAATCAAACCCAGATTTGAGTCGATCTGTAACATCATGTTTTATTCCAATCCCCATTGGCTGAGAACTAGTAATGTTTAATTTAAAACAGAAACATACAAAATGAAGCCTTGTGCTCAAACTCACACTACTCCTGGGTGGCAGCAATAGCTAGAGTATACCTCAGCCCAAATACATTAAAACAAAAACAACAGCTGCTTTTCCAATCCATCCCCTTATCTCGGTGCCAAAGCTGGAACTCCAAATCATGACATAAATCAAATGTGTTGGTCAATGTTTAATTCATCCACTTTGTGATTTGACCACATGTCATTTCAGAGCGCTGAATTTCTGATGAGTTGATGCTCCCATAAATTTCGACGAATTGTGATTTGGACAAACCTAAATGTACAAGACTAAAAAAAAAGCATACCGTTGTAATCAAAATTATTCAACCCCAAAATGTACAGACTTTAAGCTGTTTGCAATGAAATTGAAAAAGATCAACACATAAAATGCTTTAAGTGGTTTCCCCAAATGCAACTGCAACTTATAATGACTTCTCCAGTCTCAACATCATTCAACCCCTTTATGGCAAGCATCTTTAGTACTTAGTAGAGCACCATTTTGCTGTTATAACCTACTGCAAATAAGAAGCATTCCTGAAGAATCTTAGCCCATTGCTCATGAACAATGGCCTCCAGTTCAGTAATATTCTTGGGTTTGTGTGCTGTAACCACCTTCTTCAAATCCCACCAGATATTTTCTATGGGGTTCAAGTCAGGCAAGTGTGATGTCTACTGTAGAATTTTCCAGGACTTCTTCTGAAACCAAGCCTCACTGAAATTTGAGGTGTTCTTGGTACCATTGTCTTGTTGGAAGGTCCAATGATGCCCAAGCTTCAGCTTCCTCACAGACGGCATGACGTTTTCTTGATACTTTAATGAATCCATTTTTCCTTCCACGCACTGCAGGTTTCCAGTGCCAGAGGATGCAAAGCAGCCCCAAAGCATCACCGAGTCAACACCACGCGTAACTGTAGGCAGTGTTCTTTTCAGCATATTCAGTATATTCTTCTATTCTTCTTATATTATTCTTCCTCCTCCAGACACACAGCTCATCCATTGGGCCAAAAAAATCCAGTTCTGTTTCATCACTCCATAGAACAGAATCCCAAAACTTCTGTGGCTTATTTATGTGATTTAGAGTATATTGGAGCATACTTTTCTTGTGCTTTTGGGTCAGTAGTGGTGTACATCTTGGAGTTCTGGCATGGAAGCCTTCTGTGTTTATTACGTACCGTACTATGAAACCTTAGTGCCTGTTGCTGCCAAGTCTTGCTGCAGGTCTTTTGCAGTCCCTCAAGAGTTTTCACAACCTGCCTTCTCAAAAATCCATTTGCAGCCATTGATAGTTTCCTTTCACTGCTCGTCCAGGTAGTGTGACCACTGTTCTTTAAACTTTGAACTGGCAAACTATGCTTCCTATGGTGTCTCTAGGAATATTCAGTGCTTTTGTTATCTTTTTGTATCCTGCTTCTTCTTTGTGAAGATATATGATCTCTTCTCTTAACTTTGTGGACCATTCGTTTGACATATTTTTAACATACGGTAAAAGTGACACTCCACAAACCCCTAGCTAGTTCAGGTATTTCAAGCATCCCTCTCAAGCACACCTGATGCAACTAATAAAACCCTTGATTAGTTGCATCAGGTGTGCTTGAGACAACATCTGTTTTGCATATTTGTACTGTTGTGAGGCTGGAGAATTCACTATAAGCTGTTGAATTTGGGGAAACAACTTGAAGCATTCATTGTGTTTAGCTATTTCAATTGCTTTTGTTTGATTTGTTCATTTAAAAAAACAAGTCTGTAAATTTTGACAATAAACCCGATTTTCCATGGGGGTTGAATAATGTTGATTACAACTCTAACTATAGTAAAAGAAAACAACCCTAGCAATCAGAAACCAGTAGGCTGCTGGATACGGGCAAAGGTATTTTATTTACTACACCTGGAACTTTGTGGAACAGACAAAGGAATTACATATTTTAGATTAAACTAGTCTTTTTTGGATATTAGGTAGTTAGATATCTTTTTCAAACTATCTATTTTTTTTCTACAATTTGCATCACATTTCATCTCTCCACAATTCTCAAGTTAGTGAGTAAACCATATAAGTAAATAAGAAGGCAACTAAATAGATTTACTTAAGTGGATACTAAGTAGATCAATAGAATTATAACATAAAAGAATGAATTGTACAATCAGAATAATCACCCACTTTTAGTATCTGAAACAGAACTGCTTGCTATGCATAATCCGCCATGTCCCTATACCAAATATTTCATAGATTGCTAGAAAACTATCCATTTTGTTAACATTGAACAGATCACTGAAATTCTACACCTAATCCGATTATGTTCAATTAACAAGATCTATATTTATGGATAAAAGATTACCTGTAAATTTCAATCTCTCTCTCCTTCCTGAAACATATCTTTTGCTTCTTGTAAAGCTTCAATGGTCATTTTTTTCATATGATCATTTTTTTTCATATGGTTTAACTAAATGTAAAAAAAAATCATATTATTGGCATAATTTAATTTCTTATTGCAGCCAATGCAGATATATACTTTTTTTACGAAACCAAATGATCAAAGTATTTCTAAAATACATATAAATTATCACAGATGCATCTTTAATCGAAATGTACTAAATCAAATTTCTTTATAATATTAATAAATATATAAAGTGAATTAATTTTCTTATAATCCCAGTGTCATTAAATATTTGTAATACTTTTTAAAAAAATAAATGGCTTAAGAAAACAGGTTTGGGGGGGGCGGAGTCAGCGCCCATGCGAGACGGTCGCATCCTCAGCGAGCTCCGAGCCGCCGCCCGACTGAACGTCGGATATACAGACCCACTGAGCACAAAATCAACCAAGCCGAGCTCCACAGGGTCCAGAGAAAATGGGGCGCCGCTCCAAGAAACAGCGGGCGGATCCGGGGACCGGTTGCCGAGATATAGGAAGCCTTTTCAGGCAGCCGCAGCACCCCGTGCAGCCCAAGATGGCGCCGACCGCGGCCTACTCCACGGCTTTGTCGGAAGCTGAGAGCACACAGGAGGATGATTTCCCTGCCACAATACCAGCCACACTACCTACACAATCACGGTATGTGGGACTTGGGGATGCTGCCCCCTCAACTAAGGCAGACATTAAAGCCTTATTGCAGGACCTTAAGGCCATGTTTCAAGCCGACATAGCAGTAGTGAGAGAGGACGTCGCCACACTGACAGGCCGTGTCCAGGCAGTGGAAGGGGAGCTAGGGGGTACACATTTGGCACAATCAGCCACAGATGCTGCACTTCATACCATACAAAAGAAATGTAGCGAAATGAGCCAGCGCTTGGCAAGTCTGGAAGACAGGGCTAAAGCCCGCAATATACGGATAAGAGGCATACCCGAATCCATCTCATCAGAGGAACTGCCTCACTATATACGGCGAATGATAGCCACATTACTATCACCTAGGCAAGTTAAGCAAGCGGCAACTGACAGATGCCACCGATTGCCCAAGGCAGCCAAGGCACCCCCTGAAGCCCCAAGGGACGTGCTCCTGCAACTTCAAAGGGACTCTGACAAGATAGCAGTCCTGGAAACCACGAGAGTATCCCCCTCACTGTCTTTTGAGGGCTCGCAGCTGTCCTTTTACAAGGACCTTTCAAGAGCAACCATGAAATGGAGGCAATCACTCCGCTCCACCACAAAGCTTCTGAGAGAGGCTGAAATCCCGGACAGATGGGGCCCGCATCACCTAGTGGCAGAGAAAAACGGCAAGAAGTTCCCACTCTCGCAACTCCAAGACGCACCTGCCTTCCTTCAAGCATTGGGAATCTCGGCGGGAACCCTACATACACGGGACAGATGCATACGGGCAGTAGAGGAAATCCCTCCATTTGTCCCAAGAAGTGCACTGGCGGGGTTGACGGATCCTCCAGCTTGACACCGTCTGAACGAACTATTTGTTTCTTTATGTCATAATTGACAGTTATAGAATTTGTGAAAGTTTTATCTGTTTCTTAAGTTCTGTAATTATTTCTCTGGCTCCGTAGGCAAACTTGCTAAGTCGTAGCAACGCAAAAATTATCCCCCCTACATACCTACCCCTACTAATGCCACACATACTACGCTCATACCAGCTTTGATTTAAGCGCTTTGGCGCACACGTAGCGCAACATAGATCCTCAAGATGCAACCCGATAACATATAGCACAGTAAACGCAGAGGATGTAATGCCAGTTTTATATATTTACAGTTATTTTTATCTCTTCTATTTTTACAAGTTGAATGTTCTTAAGCTTATAACTTCTGCATCTCAAAGCAAAAACCTCATGTCGCATATACCTGAATGTTAGGTGGCTACGCATTAATGATTGCTGCTGCAATCTGTAATCTGCTTCAAACCTGTTTCAACTGCTAACGGTACCGTAATGCAATCTAAACTATTTACATATGTGATGTGAACAAAAATAATAGGATCAGCGGTTAGACCATCTACTGTTAATTACCTAAACTATCTCTAAATATAAAAATTGTGCTTGATTTTGCATGTACCTATATGTTTCAAATGTCTTTTATGCGTTGGAGGAATGCCTTTGGGGTACCTCGCAACAACCTGTGATCAGCTTATGCACCTCAAAAAAAAAAGAATAAAAAAAAAGAAAACAGGTTTGTTTGATAATATAGAAACTAGAAGAAAGGTAGAAAAGCCAGAGGCAGTTCACCTATATGAGTGGAGCATACAGGGATAATAATGGATACCTACCCTATAACAAGGGTCGTCTAGTCCTGATATTGTTGCAGTATCACTTTAAATTCAGCGTATATATACAAAAAAAAGAAAAACATATACAGGGAAATAATAGTGCAAATCTGTATGGTAATTAACCGTTGTGCAGTGATCAAAACAGAATGCTAACTCACATTTTTTAGAGCCTAAGATGGGATAGGCTCAAATCACTTGCGCTTTAGTACCGTCTGGTGGTACTTGTCCCCTTTTTTTTGGAAGCGTTGGTGGAATCCCTTATTCAGAGCCAGGTACACGGCTCTGAGTTTACCAGCTTGAGTGTCAATAAGGGAGACACTTTCCCTTCTTGGAGCAGGTTTGGTGAAGATCAGAGGAGACTTGAATTAAAAATAAAAATGTATTTTGCCAGCAGGCAGTAAAATACAAACAAATAAAATAGAATAAAAAAATGTCCCATAAGCTCCACATATGGTGGTCATGCTCACTTATCACGCCATACTGGCGGTTGATACACCAAACGATTAGAGAAATTACTGATGCGGATCTCCCATTTCAACCCCTGCCGATGCTGCTTAACCACACGCAGGAGCCACTAACGAAATACAAGAAGGGACTGACCATTCACCTGCTCACGGCCGCGAAAACACTTATACCAACACACTGGAAAAGCACAACGGTACCCACCTTCCAACAATGGGTCGACAGGGTGGAGCACATATACAACATGGAAATGATGACGGCATCCCTACAAAGTCGGTCAGAAAAATGCGCCCTGACCTGGTTCCCGTGGATGGACTTCATGGCCAAGAGGATTGCACGAGCCAGAGCGCAGGGGGGGGGTGCCGCGTCCGCCGGAGGCTCTGCTCCTAACCCCACACCCCTCTACCCCACCGCACAAGACAGTCGACAACCTTAGACTAATCAGGGGACGGGACGGCAGACCATTGAGATAGAAACGCAACGACCAAAGCCCCTAAGATACCTGGTTAGAGACTAGGGTGCCGGAAACCACGGACTTTATGTGACAGAGACAAACCCATACTACCCCAACACAGGTACCTAGTCTAAACACAAAAACACACCCCGACATCAGGGACACACGTTACAGGGACGCGCCCGACACTTCACTAGAATGCAGGGCGAGTAGGAAGATACAAATGCCGCTTCAGACACTCGGGCCAAGATCTAGACAGTGAGAGCACCGGGACTACCAGAGAACGAGTCTTGACAGAGAACAACTGTTTTCCTCCCAGGGAGCCTAGACCTACATCAGCCAAGCTTGCACACAACCACAACAGACTATTGTGAGACACAGGTGGGAGGAAGGGACCTGGGAGGGAACAACGTTTAGACGAGGATAACCACGACTATATAAAATACGCAGCCATTGACTTAGATACCAGTCCTGGTGATAACTTGGAGACACACAATATCTTAGCAACATGACCCGGCATGACACGCGAGACCACGGTAGCCGCAAGACTACAGCCAAATGCAACTAGTAACACACGCACACACTGCCCAGGAAAATGACACAGGCATATAAGAAGGACCCCAAACACATGCCGCCTGGCATCCTCAGTGACACAGGTCAAGAGGGCCAGCGCACACTTGTGGAACCTATAACACGAACCCCAACTGATAGGTCCAGGCTGGGAACTAGCCTGATACGATCACGAGAAGTGACTTCACTCCTGAGGGCTATTTAGGTACGTGCTCCTTTCTTGCCACTCCCAGTTAGTAAAGACAGGCCACTGCACGTACATCCTTACCACATTTCATCGAAGCCATGCCCTGAACGACATAAGATCGTACGGGAGTCTGCGACAATAGGTACACAGTCCGCAAACAACCCGATGCAAACCAAGTTGGTTGACCACAACAAATCTTACACCTTAGAATTGAATTGCACCCGCAGTTATTTATCTGCTCATACAGTACGCCAGAGGCAATAGCTGTACGGAGTTATATAAGAATACAAGACAGCAATAGATATGCCACTCGAAGGTCAACACGAAAATAGACATCCCGGCTGTGACCTGACGGAGGGGCATTCGTACATGTCTATACTAATGCACTGGCCCACTATATAATTACTTTTATGCCGTCTGACGATAACTTGACGTATCTCAATGTTGAAGGTCTCTCACTATTGTTTCAATTGCCCTGAAAATTAATATTTGTTTGCTGACGTACAATGTGTAACACTGCAACACAGTTCCTCGAATAATGTTATGCGCTTTTTTCCTGTTATCTCACATATTTGTAATACCCGAAACTGAAAATAAAATAAAATAAAGATTGTCAAAAAAAAAATGTCCCATAAATGTCCTTCACTTCCGAGACGCGTTTCACCCTACTTGAGGGCTTTCTCAACACCGATTGAGAAAGCCCTCAAGTAGGGTGAAACGCGTCTCGGAAGTGAAGGACATTTATGGGACATTTTTTTATTCTATTTTATTTGTTTGTATTTTACTGCCTGCTGGCAAAATACATTTTTATTTTTAATTCAAGTCTCCTCTGATCTTCACCAAACCTGCTCCAAGAAGGGAAAGTGTCTCCCTTATTGACACTCAAGCTGGTAAACTCAGAGCCGAGTACCTGGCTCTGAATAAGGGATTCCACCAACGCTTCAAAAAAAAGGGGACAAGTACCACCAGACGGTACTAAAGCGCAAGTGATTTGAGCCTATCCCATCTTAGGCTCTAATAAATGTGAGTTAGCATTCTGTTTTGATCACTGCACAACGGTTAATTACCATACAGATTTGCACTATTATTTCCCTGTATATGTTTTTCTTTTTATGTATATATACGCTGAATTTAAAGTGATACTGCAACAATATCAGGACTAGACGACCCTTGTTATAGGGTAGGTATCCATTATTATCACTGTATGCTCCACTCATATAGGTGAACTGCCTCTGGCTTTTCTACCTTTCTTCTAGTTTCTACAATTTGAGGTGGGTGTGAGGGACCCCCACAAGAGTGTTGTAGCATCTACACTATTTTCAATATTTTATAAGCGCCTTTTATACACAGTTTTTTTCATTTGTTTCTCTACAATTGTTTGATAATATGTTCATTCTTTAGTTGCACAGATTTCATTAAATGGGAACTGAAACTTTAATATTAAGAATACTTATCCCTATAGTTAACATATATGTATTTATAATATTATTAAGTGTGTTACTCCACACTACTCAGTTTTGCAACTGGGAGCCTCTCCGTTAGCTCAGTGTCAATTATTGTTATAAGCTCTGCCAAAGAACATGATAAATTAAAGAATGTATACCTTTCTCAGTTGCAATATTTGCCCTGGTTTTGCCTTTTCTGGATTATTATATTATTTGCTAAACCTTTAATGTAAGTTTAAAATAAAACAGAATCTCATTATAAGTTATAATTAAGGTCATACATGAATTCAATGTTTTTTCGATAGTTTTTTTCACAGTAGACAGCAGACGAAGGATGAAGTGGATGATGAGTTAAGGGGATATCTGGTAGGCTTCTCTAAAAAAGTGTGTTTTTAAGGGATGTTTTAAGGGACTGTAGAGACTAGGATGGTGCATTCCATAAAGAGGAGGCATCCCTGGAGTAGTCCTGTAGGTGACAATCTATGGTGTGGGTGCAACAATGTGCCAGTATTAGGATGTCATATGAGCAAAGAGGCTGAGCTCTAGCATATCAATTTATTATTAATATTATTAATAATAATAATAGGCAGTCATCCAACGATTAACCTTTAGAGTTACTAATGAGGCTACTCATGGTATCATACAGTAAGCTAGGAAAGTAGATGATCATGGAAGTCCTGTTAATGACATTAACACCCTAGACATCTACCGTTTATTTCAGTACTATATGAGGGTTTTGTAACTGAAAGAGAAAATAAAATATAATTTTGCTCAGCTTTCCACAGATTAGTAATACCTGACCTGCTTTGACCTGAATTTTTTTTAAGGCATGATCTCCCAGAGATTTCCACTCTCCACTTCTATCTCACATCAGTTAAGATTTTAAGTAGGATGCCTCAGACTTTAATGACTTGTTAAAGTTGCTGATATGCCTATGAGTTTTTCATAACATTGACCAAACTGGCCGTTACTCCTCAGTTCAGCTGTCCATTGAGTTTGAATTTGTCTACGTTTCAGTTTGGGCAGCTGCAGGGATCCCTGAAGAATTATCATCAGAAATCATATCTGAGTTTTAGCCGGACATCTACGGTTTCTATAGATATCTGTGATGTTATATTATCATGGGAGTATTGGTTTCCTGAGATTGAAAGAGAGGATTAACTAGTACGTGATACTATAAGCTGAAGGATACATTACTAGTTACACCTTTCAATTTCCTGTTATTCTACGCAACTAATGATTTAATACCATACATCCCTTCACTTTTAGTACATAAACTCTACTGAAAAACACAAACTACAGGTACAGGACCTTTAATTGGGACTATATTCAGATGATACCTTCAGTACATCTCCACTAAAGAGTTAATTTTACTGCCTTGCCTCCATTATAGAAATCATATAATAGTGGTTGTGAATGTCTCCGGAATCTGGAATAGTTCAAGTTATATATTTCAAAGAGGATAACGTAGCATCCCTTACGAGCAGCAAAGCTAAACATCTGTGCATAATGCAATAATAAACATATAATGTTCTTATGGAGGGACTTCTAGCACAGTGCACTGAAGAAAACAAATACTCGGTTTTCAGCCTTGATCTTTTACTAAACCAATTTTCCCATCAAGACCTCCCGCACAATTTAAAATCTTCCCTAAGCCTAAAGTCCTTTAAGAGATCCCTCTCTACATACCTCAAAACAGAATGCACCTGTCATGGTTGATTATATATTTCCTACCTGTTCTTTGGTAAATGTTGTATATATTGTATATTAATATTGTTTTGGTATTTTATTGTACCCCAATTGTAACAATGCAATGATTTGTTGTCTCGGGACATACTTGAAAACGAGAGAAATCTCAATGTATCTTTCCTGGTAAAATATTTTATAAATAAATAAATGAATGAATAATTTGACAGGTTTAGCCAAATAATAGTTGCTGGAACACACTTTCCAAGCATTAGATAGGTAATGAACGGAGACCAGTTATACTGGAATGAGAAAAGTAAGGCTAGTAAGAAGCAATATGTAAAAGACACTTACAGATAATGAACAAAGCTTAAAGTGTCACCAAAAGCACTGTGAATACTTTGGATAAATGCTTAGAGCACTTTGATCTTTCGTGAAAAAGTCCATTCTCACTGGGCAAAACATTGAAAGGACGTTATTGAAATTTGAATTTAGTTGACATCTTCCCTGGTGGTTTTAGCAGGCTAGGCCAATGGGGTCTTTCCAAGATCAAACCTGGACAACAGCAGCCGTGCACCACTAAGGACGAGAACTAGCAGAAGGGCATAATGTGGATTTAACACACTAGAGCAGGATTGGCAACCTTCGGCACTCTGCTGGCAAAGCATCATGGGAGGTGTAGTCCAAAACATCTGGAGTGCCGAAGGTTGCCTATGCCTGCGGGACTAGTGTTTTGTGAAACTTGGAGATAAGCATCAAACTTTTATGTGTATTGCTTTTAATTATTTGTAATATTTTTGTGAATACATTTCCTGTTTTACACTATGTTTTCTTATCTTTTTGTTTTTTTTATTCTTTATTTATAGATTTTTTTTTTCTGTTTTCATAAAGAGCAATAACAAATACAGGTGTTAGTAAACAAAGGCAATTGGCAGCATTAGGAAGTTTATGACTGTTGTTGCAATAATTTTTCCATTAATATAAATATATATATATATATATATATATATATATAAACACAATCAACAGTAAAAATACAAGTTGTCAAGTTTTGCATGTTATAAACATATATAACCAAACAGTGACCAGATTTACAATTTCAGTTTAGTGAAAGGAAGATAAGGATTCGTACATATATGGCTTGTAAGTGCTAATATAGCATATTAAATATCCAAGAAATGAGTACAGTGGTCTACAATCTACATACACACTACTGAGTGGGTAAATGGTACACGTTGTCGGAAGAGCAGTTGGGATGTGTCCATGACCAAATCTCAAAGGCCACAGTTGCTGTCACGTTATGCGTAGAAAAAAATGAAAAAGTATAAAAATGTGAATCTAGCTAGGAGATATGTACAGAATCCAGTTAGGAAAATGATGGGGAGGAGAGTTGGTTGTATTAAAACACATAGGCCGCAGAGAAAGTTTGCTTGTGGACAACAGCACTAAATAAAAATGAGAGCAAAAATAAATAAATTAAATAAAGAAACGTGGGGTCAGTTACTCGTTTGGACTTAATCCATTTCTCTAAAATTAAATGATTTGGTGGTGACTTAATGGGAATTGATCAATTGTATCCAGGGGTCAAGTCCTGGGTCAAAAAGTGCAGGAACTCACCCAAGATCCACTCCCCGCTCCCTCCCCCCCTCACCCCAAAAAAAGATACGCTTGTATGCAGGGGCTGAGTAAGGGCACGGGGCTGAGGAGGGGGACAGGAGCTGAGGAAGAGGGACAGGAGATTGGGGGGGGGGGGGGGCATGGGCTGAGGAAGGGGACATGGGCTGGGGTAAGGGACAGGGACTGAGGAAAGGGACAGGAACTGAGGGGCTGAGGAAAGGGACAGGAACTGAGGGGCTGAGGAAAGGGATAGGAACTGAGGGGCTGAGGAGGGGGACAGGAACTGAGGGGCTGAGGAAGGGGACAGGAACTGAGGGGCTGAGGAGGGGGACAGGAACTGAGGGGCTGAGGAGGGGGACAGGAACTGAGGGGCTGAGGAGGGGGACAGGAACTGAGGGGCTGAGGAGGGGGACAGGAACTGAGGGGCTGAGGAGGGGGACAGGAACTGAGGAAGGGGGGCAGGGGCTGAGGAAGGGGGGCAGGGGCTGAGGAAGGGGGGCAGGGGCTGAGGAAGGGGGGCAGGGGCTGAGGAAGAGGGGCAGGGGCTGAGGAGTGGGACAGGGGCTGAGGAGTGGGACAGGGGCTGATGCTCGTATGCAGGGGCTGAGTAAGAGCACTGGGCTGAGTAAGGTGGACAGGGGCTGAGTAAGGTGGACAGGGGCTGAGTAAGGTGGACAGGGGCTGAGTAAGGTGGACAGGGGCTAAGGAGGGGGGCAGGGGCTGAGGAAGGGGGGCAGGGGCTGAGGAAGGGGGGCAGGGGCTGAGGAAGAGGGGCAGGGGCTGAGGAAGAGGGGCAGGGGCTGAGGAAGAGGGGCAGGGGCTGAAGAAGAGGGGCAGGGGCTGAGGAAGAGGGACAGGGGCTGAGGAGTGGGACAGGGGCTGAGGAGTGGGACAGGGGCTGATGCTCGTATGCAGGGGCTGAGTAAGAGCACTGGGCTGAGGGGGGGCGGGGCCGGACCGCCGAGCTGGAAGGTCGCATGCCTGAGCAGCTCCTGCAAACCTACGATATATACCCTATAAATCCAAGTATAACCGCTTAAAAATCAGACCGCCAGAGCAGCTACCCGGAGCTGAGAGACTGCTGGACCCGGGGAGAGGCTGGCTTACCGTGCTTCAGTCCCCCGGGGGGAGAAAAGCATGTTGCCCCGACCAGGGCCTTCTCCTGCGGTGAGTGGGACAGACGGCCGCTGCCCCACTATCCTGCGCCACGGAATCCAGCCACGGGTGCAGATCGAAGCGGGTCCGGCCCCGTTTCCCCCCCCCTCTGGACCGGGGGGGTGATCCCGGTCCTCACCCTGTGGCATTGACCGCGACGCGGCAACTGAGGCCAGGGAGCCAGCCTGCCACACTTAGAATGGCGGACGCCAAGTGTACCGACGGCAAAGGGAAGATCAGCTCCCATCTCCCGTTCCCAACAAACAGGGAGGCTCCAACAACCCGGCCGTGCTACACGGAGAGACGGCAAACCCAGCTCCAAACCGGGCAGCCGCGCAAAACTAAGCTGAGCCACACAAGCGCAGGAATGGTGCCTCACAAGATGGCGACCGCACCGGACTCAGCGACACGAGGCCTATCTTTATCGCACACTGCCCCAGCAGGCCCTACAACAGCTGCACTGGGGACCCGGCTTGACGGCTTTTGCACACTACTGCTCAGAATACCCTACACTAACCTGACGGTGATGCAGAGGGGAAAGCGGCGGAAACAAAGCTGCCGGCAGAGAAAACAAGCTGACGGTGGATGCTCTATCCACAGCAACAGGGAGGTAACACACACCAGCGCACTACCGTCGGCCCACAACCCACAGGAGAAGCCCATGGAGCCACCCCATGACCTCCCCCCCTGCAGACTGGGCATAGGCACCCACTCACCAAACGGGAGAGCCATGGACTGGCAGATCATCGCCATGCTGGACACACCATCGAGACGCAGGCAGGTCGGGAGATGGGTACACAAGCCCTGCACACTCGCACCGAGACTCTCTCATGCAGATATCGTTAATCCAGGTGCCTAAAACGCACTCCTAACGTGACTTTGCGCAGCACCTTTATAATGTGATATGTGCAAATATATACTACCCGGTGCACTGTTTAATCAATATTGATTCCTCACATAATCGATGTGTAGCCTAATACAAAGTGTTCACTGTTTTGAGGTGGCTAAATTAGCTTGGTTAAGCCCTTCTGGTTGCTCACAGGGATTATATCCTCGGCTCCTCTATAACCACAGGTCTAGGAACTTGCCTGTATATATTCTATACACCTGATTTACTAGCCTGAATTGTTAACCTGATTTAATAACCTGAGTTAATAGCCGGACTGAATAGCCGGACTGAATAGCCTGATTTAAAAGCTTGATTTCACAACCTGTTTTCTATGCCTGATTTACAAGCCTGTTTTTTCAGCTCGATTTATATGCCTGTCGTTTAAGCCTGTTTTATACACCTGTTATTCATGCATACTACAAATATCAAAAAAGTGCATTGTCTATTTACCCCCTACTGTAACTAATGTCTTGAAACCTGCATATGGAATGCCGTTGGGGTACCATATGTATGCCTGTGACTACTATATGCACTACAAAAATAAAGAATTAAAAAAAAAAAAAAGAGCACTGGGCTGAGTAAGGTGGACAGGGGCTGAGTAAGGTGGACAGGGGCTGAGTAAGGTGGACAGGGGCTGAGTAAGGTGGACAGGGGCTGAGTAAGGTGGACAGGGGCTGAGTAAGGTGGACAGGGGCTAAGGAGGGGGACAGGGGCTAAGGAGGGGGACAGGGGCTAAGGAGGGGGACAGGGGCTAAGTAAGGTGACAGTGCTGTGGAAAAGGGACAGGAGCTTAGGAGGAGGGGGGGGGCATGGGCTGAGTAAGGTGGCAGGGCTGAGGAAGGGGCCATGGGCTGAGGAGGGGGACAGAGGCTGAGGAGGGGAGCAGGGGCTGAGGAGGGGAGCAGGGGCTGAGGAGGGGAGCAGGGGCTGAGGAGGGGAGCAGGGGCTGAGGAGGGGAGCAGGGGCTGAGGAGGGGAGCAGGGGCTGAGTAAGAAGACAGGGACTGAGGAGGGAGACAGGGACTGAGGAGGGAGACAGGGACTGAGGAGGGAGACAGGGACTGAGGAGGGAGACAGGGACTGAGGAGGGAGACAGGGACTGAGTAAGGGGACAGGGCTTGAGGAGGGGGACAGGGCTTGAGGAAAGGGACAGGGACTGAGGAGGGAGTCAGGGCTTGAGGAGGGGGGCAGGGACTGAGGAGGGGGGCAGGGACTGAGGAGGGGGGCAGGGACTGAGGAGGGGGGCAGGGACTGAGGAGGGGGGCAGGGACTGAGGAGGGGGGCAGGGACTGAGGAGGGGGGCAGGGACTGAGTAAGGGGACAGGGCTTGAGGAGGGGGGCAGGGACTGAGGAAGGGGGCAGGGACTGAGGAGGGAGACAGGCACTGAGTAAGGGGACAGGACTTGAGGAGGGGGGCAGGGACTGAGGAAAGGGGCAGGGACTGAGGAGGGAGACAGGGACTGAGTAACGGGACAGGACTTGAGGAGGGGGGCAGGGACTCGGGAAAGGGACAGGCCTGAGGAAGGGGACAGGGACTCTGGAAAGGGACAGGCCTGAGGAGGGGGACAGGGACTGAGTAAGGGGATAGGGCTTGAGGAGGGGGACAGGGACTGGGGAAAGGGGGCAGGAACTGAGGAGGGGGGACAGGGCCTTAAATAGGGGGACAGAGACTGAGGGAAGGGATAAAAAAAACAAAAAACTAAAGTGCCTTCCCCCCTCCCTGAGGCTTACCTTGGGCCAGGAGGGCTGGGACAGGATGTGGAGCCTGCAGCCTGCAGTCAGTGGAGTAAGCCGGCCTCTCCTGATGATGTCAGGAGGAGGGGGCGTGACTTCCTCTGCTCCCCAGCGGTCCTGTGAGAAGAGCAGAGAAAGTCACGCCCCCTCCTACTGACATCATCAGGAGTGGCAGGATGACTCCACTGACTGCAGGGGGAGAGGTGAGTTTAAAAATCCGAGTCCCCAGTCAGAGGCAGGGGATTCGGATTTGTGCTCCCCCCTGCTCTGGCAGCCGCTTGTGCCAGCCCTGGGTCCTGCAGGACTAGTAATGGGAACGGCGTTCCTGCTGTGGAAAAAGTGCAGGAACGCCGTTCCCACGCGTTCCTGCAGGACTCGAGCCCTGATTGTATCTCACACTCGTGCAATATGAATGGTCAAGTCCCGCAGGTTTCTGCAGCAAATTTGATTGGATTAACTTTGCGTACTGCATTTTAGTGAAGTGAGATTTACCATGCCAATTCTCCACAATGCTCGGTTTAATGAATAAACCACAACGTTTCAAGGCTGACTGATTCCTTTCAGGAATAAAAGATGTGAACCCTTGAGAAAACATAACTATTTAAGTTAAAAAGGTTAAAAATATGCTGGCACCAGGGCCGGACTGGGGGAAAAAAATTGGCCCGTGCATTTTGGAATCACAGAGGCCCACTGAGAAGGAGGCGAGCCAGAGAGGTATTTTGTCATCACCAATGACCAGCACAGCCACTCTCATAGTGAGCATATTGATTCAATGCGCAGAGTCCTGCTGAAGAGCTCTTGCATGGAAAAAAGGCCCTGCATTTGTTCTAGGCTGCACAAGCAAATTTATTAACATGCTTGCGCTTTGTCTGCTTGTCACATGTCTCCGGTGTCTCAATAAGTGGGATAGCAAAGGACAAAAGTGTAAGGAAAGCGTATTGTACATGTGTTTAGAGCCTGCTTTTGGGTTTCAGTGTGTGTAGAGTTAGTTCATTGTGGTGTGGTGTTTTGTGCAAATGTCGGTTTCAGTTGTGTTGTGTTGTTTTTGTGGTGTAAAATGTATAGCTAGGGGCTGTAGAGAGTGTGAGTATAGGTGATGTAGTGTGTGTAGAGGTTATAAAGTGTGTGTTTAGGGAAAGTAGTGTGGGTTTGCTGGATCTAGTGTGTTCGTAAGGGATCCAGAGTGTGTATGTCATTAATGTAGTGTTTGTAGGTGCCTATAGGGGATCTATTGTGTGCGTAGGGGATCTAGTGTGTGTGGAGAACCCAGAGTGTGCATAGGAGATTTAGTGTGTGTGTGTGTAGGTAGAGGATTCAGAGTGTGTATAGAGATTCTAGTGTGTATATGTGTAGAGGATACATAGTTATGTACGGGATCTAGGGTGTGTGTATAAGGGATGTAGTGTGTGTGTCTTGAATGTAATGTGTGTAAGGGGTGCTGTCATGTCCTGCTCTGTTCTGTGAAGATGTCTGGCAATGGCTTCTGGTATCCAGTACTCTTTTTACAATTCTTGTTTAGTTTTTCTTGGTTTTTGGTTTTCTTTTTTTTGTAAATATGATTTTTATTAATATATTCGCAATGTTTTTCAACAAGAAGAAGGTGTTGGACTCACAGGTCCCTGGAAACAACAACATCAAGTATTTGCATGTGGGCTCGCAGGCCCCAATGAGCTATGAGGACTCGCAGGTCCCACGCATTCCAAGCAGATAATATTGAGTGCCTGTGTCTCATGTGTTGCCCTCTTTTTTTTTTTTTTTAATTTATTTATTTATTTATTTTATTGTTTTGTTGAAAATTTGTCGAAGTGTTCGTGACATAACATGTGAACAGGTTGGTGAAAACCCGCAGGTTTTCCACCTGCTATGCATTATTCGGTCTTATAATGTGCCTAGATTCCCGAGAGGAAGGCATAAAGTAACTGGGACACAAAGGTCCCTAGGTATCCTAGTCAGGTGACCCATAACATAAAAACATAAACAATCTCAAAGGAACTAGTATTGAATGGAAAGAATGGAAAGAAAGAAGAGCACAGAACATTCTGTTCCAATACAGTAGTGCCAGTCTGTCGTGTAGCATGTTGTGCTTGTGAGATTACGGCCGTCAGGCGGTCCCCAATCCTATCTAGTCGTTTGCCGGAGTTCAGGTGGCGAATACAGTAGTGTGCGGGCATCCCAAACCGTCTTATGTTGGTGTGTGCGTGTGTCCGTGTGGTTGGGTCGAGACCATGTCCCGTCTTTTGTGGAGTGTGTGGGCTGTGTTTCCCTGTATGTTTATTGTGTATCATGAGGGGTGAAGTTTTGCTTTGACCTGGGTAGTTGCTTCGAGGTGGCGTGGTATGCGCGGTAAGGGTACTAGGATCAGTATAAGTACATCATCTCGTGCGTGTGCCTCTATGTCTAGGCTGTTAATTCACCGTGTCCCGGTGGTTGGGGTCCCTTTAACCTTATGGTATGGTATGTGCGTTGTGTTATTACCCATGTACATCTGTTTGTTGTAGTATGTTCTAGAGGTGGCTTGTGCGTATATTCGTGTCGATTGTCCCCCATAGTCTCCCATATGTGTTCCCTTCGCGTTGGCAAGAGTACTTGGTTGGGTCTTTTATGTCGGTTATTGGGCTTGGTCCCCCTTGTCAGGTCAGTTATGTGGTGGTTAGCCTTGTGGGGATCCCGTCACCTGGCTGGCACGTGTGGCCCCTATCACCCCTCCACCCCCGTCCCCCCGGCACGGTGGTTCGAGCCGTCGGCCTCCCGCCCCCCCCGGCGACATGTCCCACCCAAGGCCTCCATCGCTCCGCATATTTTTCACTTTGTCCCATGAGGGATGCTCTCACCTTTTCTGCTGAGCGGATCTCCTCGACTCTATCGTACCATTGGGTTAACGTTGGTGGCTGTGTCTGTTTCCACATCGCGGGTATGAGTGCTTTGGCTGCATCCAGCATATGTCGCAGTATGGATTTTTTGTATTGTGAGATTGGTTGTGGTGTCGAGTGCAGTAAGTATTGTTCCATATTGAGGGGGAATGGTTCTCGGAGGATCTCTGTGATTTTTGTGCTGATCTGGGTCCAGAACGGCGTATGATTGAGCAGTTCCACCAAATGTGGCTGAGGGTACCTTCCTCCTCTCCGCACCTCCAGCATACGGCTGGGATACTGGGAAATATCTTATGGAGACGTGTTGGAGTTTTGTACCATTGCGATAAGAGCTTGTAATTAACTTCTTGATATCGGGTGCTTACCGAAGATTTATGGTGTAAGATGAGTATTTTTTCCCACTGAGTGGGGGTGAATTCCTGATTTGTAATACTTTCCCAGTGCGACTTGAATGTGACTATTTCTGTGCGGTCACCTGTGAGGATGTATTGGTAAAGGTAAGAGATCGCTTTACCTATGCTCGTTTTGGTAAAACACATTCTCTCAAATGGCGTTAGGGCCCTATGTAAGGCCGTACTATCTCTGAATGAATGGTAGAAATGTTTTAGTTGAGTATAGCGGAAGATGTGTTGTAGGGTCGGGGTTTGTGTGTTGGTGAGTTCTGAGAGCGTTTTCAGGGTGGTGTCGCCCAGTACATTGTGGAGTGGCACGTAGTCCTGTTCTTGTTCTCCCAGGATTCCCCATGCCCTGGCAGTGAGGCCTCCTCCTATGGAACGATTGTTGGTGATAGGGGTCAGCGGGCTCGGTGTCGGGGATATGTGCTTGGCTCTTCTCGTTGTGCCCCACGTATGTAAGGTATGGGCCATCGGTGAGGTGTTATCGGGGTCTTTCCGTGTCGTGATCTTGGTCCCCCATAGAGTTTCCGGCATAGTTGCACATCCCCCAATCTCCATCCGCGGGATCCATTGTTTATGTGATGGGCGGGTGTGCCATTCTAGTATGCGTTGCAACGCGGTGGCCTGGTGGTATTTTTTCATGTCCGGGAGTGCGAGGCCGCCCCGGTGGCGGGGGAGGCACAGGGTGTCGTGACTGACCCGGGGTCGTTGACCCCTCCATATGTATTTGAGGATTGCCGATCTGAGGGAGGAAAAATATGCTGCGGGTATCGTCATTGGTACTGTTTGGAACAGATAAAGCAATCGGGGTAGTATATTCATTTTCACTACCGCGATGCGTCCCAGCCAAGATATGTGTTGGGAGTTCCAAGCACATAGATCCTGTTGTATTTTGGCTAGAAGCGGTATGAAATTTGACGTGTATAGATCTTGTGGGTCCCTATTGAGCCATATTCCTAAGTACTTCATCCTAGTCTCACACCAGTGGAACTGGAATTGTGTACGCAGATTGTCGTTTTCTTCGCTAGGTATCGAGATATTGAGGACCTCGCATTTTGTTAGATTTAGTTTAAGGCCAGAGATGTCACCATATGTGTCAAATTCTTTGAGGAGGCATGGGAGGGAGATTCTGGGTTGGGAAACAAAGAATAACATATCATCAGCGTATGCTGCAGTTTTATGCTCTGTCCCGTCAGAGTGGAATCCTTTGATGTCCTCATTGTTTCGTATTGCTTCCAGCAGTGGCTCTAGTGTCAGAGCGAAAATTAGCGGGGATAGGGGGCATCCCTGTCTCGTTCCGTTCCGGATTGGGAACGGGGTCGTAAGTGCCCCATTTACCCTGACCCGTGCGGTCGGTCGACTATAAATTGCTGCGATCCAGGTGAGCAGGTTGAGTCCAAATCCCATCTCCTTGAGCAGCTCCAGCAGGTACGTCCAGTCCACCCTGTCAAACGCCTTCTCCGTGTCGGTGGACAGGAGTAGCAGTCGGTTCCCTGTGCGTTTGGCTAGGTGTTGGATGGAGAGAGCCCGTAGTGTACTGTCGCGGGCTTCTCTGCCTGGGACGAAGCCCGTCTGGTCTGGGTGGACTAGTCTAGGCAGAAACGAGTTGAGGCGGCTTGAGAGGACCTTGGTGAATAATTTGAGATCAATGTTCAGTAGAGAGATTGGCCTATAGCTGCTGCACTGCTCAAGGTCTTTTCCCGGCTTAGGGAGGATGGTTATGGTTGCCGCTAATGTGTCATCGTTTAGCCTGTCACCCGTCGTGATTGCATTCACGGCTGCGGTTAATTTTGGGATGAGTATGGGCCCGAATTTCTTATAGTATTCAAGAGTGAGCCCGTCGGGTCCCGGCACTCTACCCGTTTTTGTTGTTTTGATCGCTGTTCTAATTTCTTCTTCAGTGACGGGAGCATCCATGCGTTCGGCCTCGGTGTGGGAGACATGCTGGACTAGGTGTTGTGTGAGGTATTGTAGAATCTCCTGTTTCTTGGATCATGTCGGCGTATCAGGGGACTGTGAGTGTAGATTATATAGTCGAGTGTAGTAGGTTCGAAATTCGTTTGCTATGCTTTCGGGGTGTTGGGTCGTTCGCCCCCGGATAGTTTCAGCTTATGTATTTGCGCGGGTGCTTGTTGGCCTTTAAGCATACGGGCTAAAAGTTTGCCTCCTTTGTTCGCGTGTATGTAATAAAAGGCGGTCGACCGTTGCAGTTGTCGGTAATGTTTCTTGACCAATAGGTCATGCAATTGGCCGCGAAGGTCCAGTAGTTCTCTATAGGTGTCCTCCTCGAGCGTTTGCTTGTGCTCCTGATTTTATTAAGGAGGTCTGTCATTTGTTGTTGGGCCTCTTTTTTCTTTGTCGTCACTAGTTGGATTATGGAGCCCCGTATGACGCATTTATGGGCTTCCCATATGGTGGTGGCTGGGGTATCCCCGTTTTCGTTGTGTAAGAAGTATTCATTCAGTGCTTCCATAATTTTGTCCCTAGTAGTTACGTCTTCTAACAGGGTGTCGTTGAGCCTCCAAGTCATCACCTTCGGTCTTATTAGTGGGGAGTCAAGCTCTAGTGTGACCGCCCCATGGTCGGACCACGTGGCCGCGTCGATGGTTGCCCCCCGCAGTGCGGTGAGTTGCTCCTGTTGAATGAACACGTAGTCGATCCTCGAGTATCTCCCATGGACCCTCAAGTAGTGTGTAAAATCCTTCACTGTGGGGTGTAGAGCTCTCCAACAGTCCACCAGTCGCAGGCTTCTGAGGGCTCGTAGAGTGGTTCGGGTGTCTCTTTGCGGGATGCTACTACGTCCTGTGGAGGTATCCAGATAGGGGTCCAGGGGGATATTAAGATCTCCCCCAAGTATGAGGGTCCCTTCTGTGAAGTCAGTCAACACGCTCAATGTTCTGCGGATGAACTGCGCTTGGTTCCAATTGGGGGTGTATATACTCGCCAGGGTATAGGTCCTGTTCATTAGTGTGCCTTTCAGGAAGATGTATCGCCCCTCCGCGTCCACTATTTTATCCGTTTCCGTGAAACCCAGCCTCGCGGTGAGAAGTATCGCTACTCCTGCTTTCTTTGAGCAGTGGTGGTTACTGAAATACGTTTGGGAATATGATCTGTCCTTCATGGTCGGGGCGGAATCTGCTCGGAAATGAGTTTCTTGAAGTAGGGCTATCGAGATACGCTTTTGTCGGAGTTCCCGAAGAAGGTGCGTTCTTCGCTCTGGGATGTTCAGTCCCCTGCAGTTATGGGTAAGTATGCGTAGTGGACAAGGCTGGTACTCCGATCCTGGTGGGCGCACGCAGCACGGGCGGCCCGGAAGGCCATCGTCCGCCATGGTATACCGTGTCTCGGGCCCTGCGGTTTGACGCCGGCGAAGCGGGGGGGGGGGAGGGGCGGGCAAGCGGGTGCCGGACACGCGCTCAGCCACCTGTTAGTCTCACGTGGTGCGTGGGTAGTCACGTATGTGTGGTGTAGTCGTGTCAGTGGTTGGGTGCACTGGAATCGCCTACCCTGCTCCGGCAAGGGGGCCTGTGTGACCGCGGATGCAGTCGGCGGAACCCTAGTTTCGGGTATGTCCCCGTCCTGGGCCCGTCCACTCACCGCCGTAACAATTGTTCACACAGGTCATGTGGGGTGCGTGTCTCTGTCCGTCCTGGCGGTAATGGGTTCAAGTTGTGTTAAGTGTTCTGTCCTCTCGTGGAGTTCTGTGGTAGAGTGTGTTCCGTCTATATTAAGGGTCCTCCACCGTGTGAAGTGGTATATGTGTCGCAGCCGGCTTTCATGTGTGCTCTGTATTTGTCAATGGGTGCGGTTGTGTAGTCCGGTATTCGTGTGTAGCCGTGCGGCCCAGTAGTCACCCCTCCTACACTCTTGTGTGTTGGGATCAATGCAGATCTCTGCGTCCGTGCCGTCCGCTAAATTGCGTGCATTCCTCCCGTCCTACTTTATGTCCCTGCCTTTTTTGAGGTTGTCATTCCCTGCGTGGCCAAGCGGGGGGGGGGGGGGGGGGGGGGTTCTGGTGCGGCTACAAACATATTGTTACATAACCCCCTGCCCAAGAGTAGTTCCTGTCGTACCAATTTCTCCATCCGGGGTGGGATGCTGTAAACTACAGTTTCGGGTTCCTAGCTCTCTAGGTACCCTGGGAAATCCCCCACCGCGATGTAGCTGGCTAGGGATATGCGTCCATGAGAGTTCCAGTCATTAAGTTCCCTATTTTCCGACCTGGTCGCCTGAGGGGTGCCAGCACCTGGTATCTAAGTGTGTAATCCCTGGTGGTCCGTGTTTGGGTGTCAGCCGCTTGGGCCAGTCTGGGGGGGTAGTGAGAGTCTATCGTTGCTGCCCCTTTTGGAGGGTTGTAGCCCAGGGCAAGCTATCATAAATGCATGTGTTCCAGTTAGAATTGGTTTTGTATAGTGCCTAGTGAATGTTGTCTGCATACATATCTGGGTAATCACTGATCATTAACAGCAGTGCTTACACATCTAAATTCAGAATGGGGACTGGTCCATGTTACAGAGAGCAGGGAGGTGTATAACAAGAAAATAAATCAAACCAGTTACACTTGACAATTAATTAGGACAGCCATAAGGATCCACTGAGAGACATTTAAACATCATGAGCTAAAGGACTTTTGTCTTTTCATTTACAGGTCGTGCACACCACTCCTCCCCCACCCCCAAACCCCGGGCCCGTGTCCCCTATGAAAATTCAGTTATAAATTGTAGTTATATGCAATATCTGCAATCCCACCTGCCTGCGGCCTGCGACTCCAAGTAGGTTTGGCTTGGGTTTCTGGGAGTTGCAGAGGATGAACTGCCTGAGCCTGCCAGTCCCAGATTACGTGGAGTGTATGTAGATGTGATTGAATTAAGAAAAGTCACTGGTTTTGCTACATTCTGGTAGAGATTTGTGAATAGTACACACAATTCCTATTTTACAAATGATTGGCCAGACATACTTTCCGTGCCCCACTAGTTACAGCTAACTACAGAGAAGACCCCTCACCGATTCTGGAACAAGAATCTTAATATGACCAAGGTACAATGAGCTGGGGCCTTCACAGTACTGGAAATGGTGGGCAGAAACCCACACCCCTCCCACACCAGGTCTACGTTTGTCACAGTACTAATAAGCAGAAAGAAAACTCAGAGAAAATAAATAAAAACAAAACCCCCACAATAGACATTATTGTACATTTGGTCTAAAGGTGGAATCAAAATTTGTTGTTTAGAGAGCACGTGTGTGTTTTACAATCAAATTAAAGGCTATGAAACTAGTTCTCAAGTGAGTAGACAATTTGGAATTTAGGAATATTACCGAAAAGAATAGATAACTCAACTTGTCTGAAGATCCCCTCTTATGTATTGTGGCGTGCTGTCCACCAGTCCATTTTTCCCCCCTCCTCGGTTCTATGCCCTCCTGTAGCTTGGGTCACCGGGTTAAGTTGCCCTTGTCCTGTTGGGCAGGTCCCTGGGGTTTTGGAGGGTATGTGGTTGGTTGCCCCCCTCCCCCACACGGTCACCCCCCCTCCCAAGTGGCGAGTGAGTCTATTGTCCCTTGCGTTGGTGATCATCCCTGTTGGGATGGGAGTCCTGTGGCTTACCGGGATTCAGTGTAGTCAGTCTCAGGCGAGGTCACCATCTTGTGGGGCAGGGTATCTGCAGGTGGGAGCTTGGTAAGGTCAGGTCGGCTGGATAGGTGTCAGAGAGGCGTGTAAGCCGTACAGCTTGCAGGTTACGGACGGTGTGTCGTGCGGCTACTCTTCGGGCTGGGCTAGATCAGGCCTCCAGCCGTGGTCTTGTGGGTCTCTGCTTCTGCGGCGCGGTGGTCTCTGTGGTTGTGGTCGGAGCTCCAGTGGGTGAAGGATCCAATTCTGCACCATGATGTTAGGTATTTCTAATTTTTGTGGGAAGGCGGGAATTTCTTCTGGGCACCGGGCCGAGATTAATTCATTATGGCGGCGTACGTTGATGCTGAAGGGGTATTCCCATCTATACGGGATGCGTCTATCTCGCAGTGCTGATGTTACCGGTCTCAGGGTGCGCCTTGCGTCGAGGGTGAGTGGAGATAGGTCATTGTAGAGGGTGACTTCTGCGCCTCTGTACGTCCAGTGGACGTGAGAGCGGGCCTTCAGCATTATTTGTTCTTTCAACGTGAAAGAGTGGACGCAACACACTATATCTCGTGGGGAGCCATCCGCCGTGCGCGGTCTGAGGGCTCTGTAAGCCCCATCAAATCGGAAGAGCTGGGTGAGGGTTTCAGCGATGTTTTCCCCTGCGCTGTCCGCCTCTGGCACACCGCGTACCCGGATGTTATTGCGGCGGCCCCTGTTGTCCAGGTCTTCCAGGTGCCGTCGCATTGCTAGGAGCAAGTCACCTTGCCTGCGTATCGCGGTGTCCGTGGCCTGCCATTGTGTCTCTGCGGTCTCTGCGCGCTGTTCCACGGCGGTGATGCGCGTGTCTTGGCGCGCTATGTCCGCTTTAATGCCTGCTACTTCAGTCTTCAGTGCTGCGTGCAGAGTGTCTGAAGCCCGAGTAAGGTCATCTTTTGTGACCATCAGAGCTGTCATGCGCCTTAGTTCAGCTCCTATATCCGCCAGAGTTACCTGCTCCCCGCCGGAGCATGTGGATGCTGGGGATGTCGGCGCCATGTTTGGAGTGTAGACCTTGTGCAGCGTGCTCACCGGGGTGCCGACAAAGTCGTCCATCGGACCCGTTTTAGGTTGTAGCTGCTTGGTCCTGGAGGTTTGCGGGGTGTCTTGCCGCTTAGTTCTACCCATTGATGTGCGGTTATCGGGCATACGGGCGCTGATTGCTGCTGGGTGGTGAGGAGCCGAGGGATTAGGCAGCCGCCATGTTCGGAGTCCAGGACACGCCCCGGTTTTTGGTTTTCTATTCTATGTCTGGTTTTCTTTATGCTGGGATTTCTGGGTTCATTCCTATAATCCATCCCTGGGATTCCCAGTCTCCAGGTTTCATTTAAATGTTTGTTTTATGTTGCCACACCCGTTTGTTTTCCATCATTCATTTTGTTTCAGTGTTCCTGCAGGCAGCTCCTCAAGGCTTCTGCCCTTTCTTGCAGGTAAGTGCTATATATGTCTTTTGGTTGTTTTAGCATACATTAGGCAGTGTAGGACCTGCCAGATATGGGGTACATTGGCATTGTTGGCAGGCTTATGCAATGTATGATCATATAGTGTGACTAAATCCCCATGATTTTCATATGTAGTACTTAGTTATTTCTCCTCTTGTTTTGCCTATGTTATCCTGTCTTGTTTTAGTTTGTATACCCAGTCCATGTACAGTCCTGTCCAGTCTTGCCCAAGTTATGTTTTCCTCATGTCTTGTGTATATGTTCTGGGTTTAGCTTACTATCCTTCTCAGTGGCGGATCCAGAGCCTGATCTCGGGAGGGGCACTTGTAGATTATTTAAATAAATATTCATGGCACAATAACCACTACAGCTCAGTGTAGTAGTTATGGTGCCAGTAGTGCCAGGATCCCACCCCAGAGTAAGTAGTCATACCGTTTAAGAACAGTTTGACAACTTACCTGGGGTCTGCTGGGATATAGGGCATAGGAGAAGTGGTGTGTGTGAAAGGTGCAGTGTGTGTGTGAGCGGTAAAGTGTGTGTGAGTGCGTAAGGGCGGCAGTGTATTTCAGGGTTGCAGTGTGTGTGTTAGGGGGCAGTGTATGTGTGGGGCAGTGTGTGTGTGAGGGTGGCAGTGTGTGTATGGGGGGCACTGTATGTCTGTGGGGCAGTGTGTGTATGGGGAGCACTGTATGTATGGGGAGGCACTGTATGTATGTGTGGGGCAGTGTGTGTATGCGGGGGGTCGTGTGTGTGGGGCAATGCGTGTATGGGGGGGCAGCAGTGTGTGTACGGCACTGTATGTGTCTGTGTGTGTGTGTGTGTGGAGTGTGTGTATGGGTGTGCAGTGTGTATATGGGTGTGCAGTGTGTGTATGGGGACAGTGTTTGTGGGGCAGTGTGTGTATGGGGGCAGTGTGTGTATGGGGACAGTGTGTGTATGGGGACAGTGTGTGTATGGGGACAGTGTGTGTATGGGGGCAGTGTGTGTATGGGGGCAGTGTGTGTATGGGGACAGTGTGTGTATGGGGACAGTGTGTGTATGGGGACAGTGTGTGTATGGGGACAGTGTGTGTATGGGGGCAGTGTGTGTATGGGGACAGTGTGTGTATGGGGACAGTGTGTGTATGGGGACAGTGTGTGTATGGGGACAGTGTGTGTATGGGGACAGTGTGTGTATGGGGTCAGTGTGTTTATGGGGTCAGTGTGTTTATGGGGTCAGTGTGTGTATGGGGACAGTGTGTTTATGGGGTCAGTGTGTGTATGGGGACAGTGTGTGTTTGTGGGGCAGTGTGTGTATGGGGTCAGTGTTTTTAAGGGGTCAGTGTGTTTATGGGGACAGTGTGTTTATGGGGTCAGTGTGTTTATGGGGTCAGTGTGTGTTTATGGGGTCAGTGTGTGTTTGTGGGGTCAGTGTGTGTATGGGGTCAGTGTGTTTATGGGGTCAGTGTGTGTATGGGGTCAGTGTGATTATGGGGTCAGTGTGATTATGGGGTCAGTGTGATTATGGGGTCAGTGTGTGATTATGGGGTCAGTGTGTTTATGGGGTCAGTGTGTGTATGGGGTCAGTGTGTGTATGGGGTCAGTGTGATTATGGGGTCAGTGTGATTATGGGGTCAGTGTGTGTAAGGGGTCAGTGTGTGTAAGGGGTCAGTGTGTGTAAGGGGTCAGTGTGTTTATGGGGTCAGTGTGTTTATGGGGTCAGTGTGTTTATGGGGTCAGTGTGTTTATGGGGTCAGTGGGTTTATGGGGTCAGTGTGTGTTTGTGGGGCAGTGTGTATATGGGGTCAGTGTGTTTATGGGGTCAGTGTGTTTATGGGGTCAGTGTGTGTATGGGGTCAGTGTGATTATGGGGACGTGTGTGTATGGGGTCAGTGTGTGTATGGGGTCAGTGTGTGTATGGGGTCAGTGTGATTATGGGGACGTGTGTGTATGGGGTCAGTGTGTTTATGGGGTCAGTGTGTGTATGGGGTCAGTGTGATTATGGGGTCAGTGTGTGATTATGGGGTCAGTGTGTGTATGGGGTCAGTGTGTGTATGGGGTCAGTGTGTTTATGGGGTCAGTGTGTGTATGGGGTCAGTGTGTCTATGGGGTCAGTGTGTGTATGGGGTCAGTGTGTGTATGGGGTCAGTGTGATTATGGGGTCAGTGTGTGTATGGGGTCAGTGTGTGTATGGGGTCAGTGTGTTTATGGGGTCAGTGTGTTTATGGGGTCAGTGTGTGATTATGGGGTCAGTGTGTGATTATGGGGTCAGTGTGTATGGGGTCAGTGTGTTTATGGGGTCAGTGTGTTTATGGGGTCAGTGTGTGTATGGGGTCAGTGTGATTATGGGGACGTGTGTGTATGGGGTCAGTGTGTGTATGGGGGCAGTGTGTGTATGGGGACAGTGTGTGTATGGGGACAGTGTGTGTATGGGGACAGTGTGTGTATGGGGACAGTGTGTGTATGGGGGCAGTGTGTGTATGGGGACAGTGTGTGTATGGGGACAGTGTGTGTATGGGGACAGTGTGTGTATGGGGACAGTGTGTGTATGGGGACAGTGTGTGTATGGGGTCAGTGTGTTTATGGGGTCAGTGTGTTTATGGGGTCAGTGTGTGTATGGGGACAGTGTGTTTATGGGGTCAGTGTGTGTATGGGGACAGTGTGTGTTTGTGGGGCAGTGTGTGTATGGGGTCAGTGTTTTTAAGGGGTCAGTGTGTTTATGGGGACAGTGTGTTTATGGGGTCAGTGTGTTTATGGGGTCAGTGTGTGTTTATGGGGTCAGTGTGTGTTTGTGGGGTCAGTGTGTGTATGGGGTCAGTGTGTTTATGGGGTCAGTGTGTGTATGGGGTCAGTGTGATTATGGGGTCAGTGTGATTATGGGGTCAGTGTGATTATGGGGTCAGTGTGTGATTATGGGGTCAGTGTGTTTATGGGGTCAGTGTGTGTATGGGGTCAGTGTGTGTATGGGGTCAGTGTGATTATGGGGTCAGTGTGATTATGGGGTCAGTGTGTGTAAGGGGTCAGTGTGTGTAAGGGGTCAGTGTGTGTAAGGGGTCAGTGTGTTTATGGGGTCAGTGTGTTTATGGGGTCAGTGTGTTTATGGGGTCAGTGTGTTTATGGGGTCAGTGGGTTTATGGGGTCAGTGTGTGTTTGTGGGGCAGTGTGTATATGGGGTCAGTGTGTTTATGGGGTCAGTGTGTTTATGGGGTCAGTGTGTGTATGGGGTCAGTGTGATTATGGGGACGTGTGTGTATGGGGTCAGTGTGTGTATGGGGTCAGTGTGTGTATGGGGTCAGTGTGATTATGGGGACGTGTGTGTATGGGGTCAGTGTGTTTATGGGGTCAGTGTGTGTATGGGGTCAGTGTGATTATGGGGTCAGTGTGTGATTATGGGGTCAGTGTGTGTATGGGGTCAGTGTGTGTATGGGGTCAGTGTGTTTATGGGGTCAGTGTGTGTATGGGGTCAGTGTGTCTATGGGGTCAGTGTGTGTATGGGGTCAGTGTGTGTATGGGGTCAGTGTGATTATGGGGTCAGTGTGTGTATGGGGTCAGTGTGTGTATGGGGTCAGTGTGTTTATGGGGTCAGTGTGTTTATGGGGTCAGTGTGTGATTATGGGGTCAGTGTGTGATTATGGGGTCAGTGTGTATGGGGTCAGTGTGTTTATGGGGTCAGTGTGTTTATGGGGTCAGTGTGTGTATGGGGTCAGTGTGATTATGGGGACGTGTGTGTATGGGGTCAGTGTGTGTATGGGGTCAGTGTGTGTATGGGGTCAGTGTGATTATGGGGACGTGTGTGTATGGGGTCAGTGTGTTTATGGGGTCAGTGTGTGTGTATGGGGTCAGTGTGTGTATGGGGTCAGTGTGATTATGGGGTCAGTGTGTGATTATGGGGTCAGTGTGTGTATGGGGTCAGTGTGTGTATGGGGTCAGTGTGTTTATGGGGTCAGTGTGTGTATGGGGTCAGTGTGTCTATGGGGTCAGTGTGTGTATGGGGTCAGTGTGTGTATGGGGTCAGTGTGATTATGGGGTCAGTGTGTGTATGGGGTCAGTGTGTGTATGGGGTCAGTGTGTTTATGGGGTCAGTGTGTTTATGGGGTCAGTGTGTGATTATGGGGTCAGTGTGTGATTATGGGGTCAGTGTGTGTATGGGGTCAGTGTGTTTATGGGGTCAGTGTTTTTAAGGGGTCAGTGTGTGTATGGGGAGAGTGTGTGTATGGGGTCAGTGTGTGTTTGTGGGGCAGTGTGTTTAAGGGGTCAGTGTGTTTAAGGGGACAGTGTGTGTATGGGGACAGTGTGTGTATGGGGACAGTGTGTGTTTGTGGGGCAGTGTGTGTACGGGGGGAGGAGGGAAGGGAGGTTTTTTTAATTTAAAAAAAAAATGTATTTAATAAAATTAATATATTTATGTCCCCCCTCCCTTCTTACCTTTATTGAGGAGGAGGAGGGGGGACATTTCTCCGTCCCTGGTGGTCCCAGTGTGATTCCCTGGTGGTCAGGTGGGGAGAGTGAACTCTAGCCCGCGCTCCAGGGCTAGAGTTCACTCTCGCGAGATTTGGAGCGTTGCCGTGGTTACCGCGGCAACGCTCCATGCTAGTGAGAGGAGGACCCGGAGGAGCTGCAGGCTGAGCTCCCGCCGGGTCCTCTCTCACTCTCCTGCCGGCTGCCAGCACAGTGCTTGCGGACCGGGGAGGGAGATCACTGATCTCTCTTCCCGGTCCGCAGGCACATTGCAGGGCTGGCACTTGGGCAATGCCAGCCCTGCACTAGCCGGCCGGGGGGAATCTCGGGGGGGGCAATTGCCCCGTTGCCCCCCCCCTGGATCCGCCAATGATCCTTCTCTGGTTCTGGGTTCTACTAGTTCTGTCTTGTTTTCATGTTTGGTGCCTATCTCTAGTCTTGCCTTGTTTCTAGTACTGGATACAATCTTGCTGCAGAGCCTCCCTATTCAGCTCCTGGGAGGTCTGCTAATTTCCATGCTCCTAGTTCCTGGTATCCGCTTAAGCTGATTCAGGGTCTTGGTATGTGGCTGCACAGGCGCTGGTGCTCAACACCAGGGGGCGTGCGGTTACCCTGCACCAGACCCTGCTAATCCACCTCCACGCTGAAGACTCCCATTTAACATCAGGCATATTGGGTCCTGGTCCATGCGCCGCCGCCTGGACACTGTGTCTGGGTCCCGGGCACCGGACCGCCACCCTGACAGGTGCACTGTGTGTGTGAAGGATGCACTCTGTGTGAGGCGTGCAGGGTGTGCACTGTGTGTGTGAAGGGTGCAGTGTGTGTGTGCGTGGGGGGGGGGTGCAATGTGTGTGTGTGTGTGGGGGAGAATATGTGTAGGAAGGTTGCACTGTGTGTGAAGGGTGCACTGTGTGTGTGAATGTTGCACTGTGGGTGAAGGGTGCACGGTGTTTGAGGGGCGCAGTGTGTGTGTGAAGGGTGCACTGTGTGTGTGTGTGAGGGGTGCAGTGTGTGTTTAGGGTGCATTATGTGTTTGGGGTGCTGTGTGGTGTTTGGGGTGCAGTGTGTGTGAAGGGTGCACTGTGTATGTATCTGGTGCACTGTGTATGTTTGGGGTGCAGTGTGTGTGTGAGGGGTGCTCTGTGGTGTTTGGGGTGCTCTGTGGTGTTTGGGGTGCAGTCTGTGTGTGTGTGTTTGGGGTGCTCTCTGGTGTTTGGGGTACAGTGTGGTGTTTGGGATGTATTGTGTGTGTGAGGGATGCGTGTGGTGTTTGGGATGTAGTGTGATGTGATGGGGTGCTGTGGGGTAAAAATATGTATGTGGATTTTTTATAATTATTTTTTTTAATTATTATTATATATATGTCCCCCCTCCCTTCTTACCTTTGTCTTGGAGGAGGACCTTATTGGCAGCCCTGGTTGTCCGGTGGGAAATCCCTGGTGGTCCGGTAAGAAGGGAACTCTACCCTGCAGTACCTGCCATAGTAAACATGGCAGCGCTCCAATCTCGCGAGAGGAACCCGGCAGAGCTGCAAGATAGAGCTCCCCGGGTCCTCTCGCCCCCCCACCCCCCCTGCCGGCAGACGCATCTTAGTTTGTCTCCCCACCGGCCCATGAAGGCACACAGCAGGGCAGGCGCTCTGATAGCGCTGGCTCTGCATGGGCCAGCAGGGGAGATACACGGATCTCTCCTGTCGGCCCATGGCCATTGCGGCCCACCGGGCATTTGTCCCGTATGTCTGATGGCCAGTCCGGGCCTGGCTTGCACCCTGTACTGGTATACACATGCAGAATAAAAGCCCTGAAATGCAGTATGGCAGCTAACCAAATTAATATGAAATGATGTAAACTGATTACGAGTGGCCTCTGTATAAAACAATCCATTGTTTTTATTCTAATGTTAAACTTACCTTGATAAATGTTCACATAAACTTTGCTATATGTTCACACTCTTTCTTCAGATTATCGGTAGAACATTCACAATACAAAGGTTTTCGGGACAGCTGCACTTTTTAATTGCTCAATGATAAAAAAGAAATGTAAATTTAGAAAATGTCAACAAGCTTCTGCATTGCTGTTGAGAAGAAAGGAAATACAAACTTGCTTATACAAAGTAAAGGATTTAATTAAATAAAATAACTAGAGCACTGCTCATTACATTTCTTTGTTTATAAAGGGATATGCACAAATGGCCTAGGAATCAGGGAAAACAAATACGATGATCACATACATTCTGTCTCAATTTCAGTGGGACACTCCCCATTTTTGAACCCTATCCCATCATCCCTGGTGTCCCGTACCTCCCAACTCCTCCAGAGAAACAGGACGCTGGTGGGAGGGGGTTAAAGGATCAGACCAAAATTGGTTTACCCAAATTACTGGCAGTTCAGACTGACGTGAATGCACACCAGGCTGTCTGCCAATCAATAATTCCAGCCCACTGAGGGTAGACCCAGGGTTCTAGTGCCCTGAACATAGCGCAAGAACATCTAATGATGCACTTTCGCAATGCTTGTTGGTGACAGTTCCCTGGTGTCCCCAAGGGCTGGAAACTCAAGCCTGTCCGTCCAAAACCGGGATAGTTGGGAGGCATGGTGTCCTGCCTTTGGCATGAAAGGGCAGCAGGAGTGTGTCTTTAAACATACTTGTGCTGCCTGCAGCAAAGTTGGAACATTTCTGCCCATACTAGAATGCTACAATGTTACTCTGTGCATGGATATCTCTGAAGGGGCTGGCTGGCTGGATTGGCAGTTAGCCGAGGATGTGTGCATAACTCACTGACATGGGCATTGCTAGCTCCCAGAAACACATGAGGCTCAAACCCAAATAACTACCAGTACATCGATAACCCCTATCCTAAGGCTTTCCCTAGGAGCCATATCCTTGCTTCCCTAGGGAAACATTGTCAACTATACAAGTCTGGGCTATTGGTGAAAATAATATTCAGAAACATGCTGCATTGCTAGGTAGAGACCTGGAGCTTGTGAAGCCCACATACAGCATTTAAAGCTCTCCTACAGTTCACTGACATGCCCATTTTTTGGGCATTAGCCTTGCATCAATATCTGTTCAGATTACATAGCTCCCAGTGTTAGGAGGTATCTGATCATTTTAGGACTAGGTAAAAAAGCGGTTAAAAAGTTCCCTTGAAAAGGTGGAATTTGAGGCTGTAGGCATGTGGGGAGTCGTAGGCTGAAAAGTTTACTTGAAATAATTTTTTTTTCTGTTTTGGAATAAAAATATAATTCAATGCATTCAAAGGGTTTCATGAGAGTAGAATACTTGGTTGACGTTTTTCTTTCCCCTTGAGGATGGTATAACGGAGGCTAGGTAGACAGAGCAATTTAAAGGACAAAGCATGATGCGTCTGGTCGTGACATTTTCTCATGCCTGGAAATCCAACTTGTGTTTTCATTCTGTTAAATGTAGCCTGCAGTGAGACTAGCACCATAGGTTAAACATACTTTTTAAATAGCAATACAGGGATTGCAGTGTCAAAACTAAGCAGAAATGCGTGATGGTTTTGCAGCTATTTTGCTCCTATCGTTTCAGAAATTACAGTTTGTACACTGACACAAGTTTCATTATTTTGACTCTGTACGCCACCACAATGGATTTGACATGAAACAACCGAGATGCAATTGAAGTGAAAACTTCCAGCTTTAATTCAAGGGATTGAACAACAATATTGTATGAAATGTTTAGTAATTGCAACCATTTGCATACACTTTCCCTTTATTTCAGGGGCTCAAATGTAATTAGACAAATTAACACAATCATAAATTAAGTGTTAAATTTGTAATACTTTGTTGAGAATTCTTTGCAGGCAATGGCTGCTTGATGTCTGGAACGCATGGATATCACCAAATGCTGGGCTCCCTCCTTTCTGATGCTTTGCCAGGCCACAATAACACTATAGGGCCAGGAACATAATCATGTATTCATGACCCTGTAGTGTTAAAAACACCATCTATCCGCCGTTGCCTGCCCCTCCCCCCCCCCCCCATCCCCTTTAGGCTCCCGAAATATAGTAAAATAAAATCCAGTATGCTGCTGGATCTGCCCCTGATCTGCCTGTTTGGCTGGCATCATCAGAAACCAATTCTTTGTAGTGCCAATTTATCCAAGCTGGGTATCCAGGCCTGTAAACACTGTAATTTTCATAGGCTATCCATCATTTACAAATGCCAGTTATCCCGTTAAACTTCCAGTTTTAATAAATCACCTCCTAGTGTAAAAGAGTCCCTGACATGCATGTTATTGTATGTATATCACCAGCAACTACCTCAGTCTAAAGGGGTCATCCATATTATTAGCTCCTCCCAAAAAATTTTTTTCCTTGAAGTGAGTCAGCCACTGACGAAGATATTGCATGACCAAAATTGCAATAGAAGTGGATCTATCTACATAATGCAGCAAATTGCTTTTCACTATGGTAGGTTTGTTTTATTATTATTTTTTAATGAGTACTGTCTTGATCTCTCTAGACCAGGGTTTCCCAATTCATTTTTCCCTTGGAACCCTTTAACATGGTATAGCAAAACTTTGGAACCCCAACAAAAAAAGTTGTGCCGTAGAGTAGCACAGCTCAGAGCAAATCATTCAATGAGCAGAGTGTAATGTTATCTTTTGCTGGAAAATTAATTTTATATCTGGTTTAATTGTTGACAATTGTATTCGCATATCTGCAGTTGCGTCAAGTCAATTTCAATACTTTGTTTTTGTTGCAGAGTAAAGCGAGAATCCAGTTTCACATAAGTATGTGCTGGCGAATGGCAACAGAACTGTGATTGCCCGCTTGGACAATTCTGGGTATTCTTCACGTGAATCACCCCAAAAAGCAATGATAGAAACTTCTTTAAATGTTTGGCTTAGTTGACTGTCAGAAGTTATATCAAGCAGATTCTCAAAATCTATATCAGAAAAATTGCCTGGCTTGTCTTTTGTGAATGGATTTCAAACCCACTCAATATTGTTTTAATTCAAGAATGGAAAATACTGATTAATAGATGTGATTAAATGGCGAAGATGATCTACAATTTCATTGTGAATTTCATCTTCAAATTCAATTTCTGATTCTTCAAGAAAATCCTTAAGTGGTGGCAAAGAGTTCAAATTATTTTGCTCAACAGATGAGGTCCAAAACTGCAGCTTACGAGACAGTGAAAATATTTTATCTCTTGCATTAAAAATATTAGTGTTTTTTCCTTGGAGTGATAAACATATATCATTTAAGTTTGTTAATATGTCTGCAAGACATGCTACTTTGGATAACCACAGAGTGTTTGCTAATCGATCAGATAATCCAAATTTATGATCCTGGAAATATGCAAAAACTCTTGACGCAATTTAAACATACTAACAAGGACTATACCTCATGATAGCCAACGGACTTCTGAATGCAAAAGCAGAGCAGAGCGGTGACTACCCATATCTTCACACATTATTTTAAATAGTCGTGACTGTAATGGTCGACTTTTTAATAACATTAATAATCTGGTCTGATTCGTCTAGCACAGTTTTAATTGAGATTGAAATATTTAACAAAATGTAAAGTCCTGCAACATCTGTGCACCCGTCTAATTGCAGTGAGTACCCATTACTTTGATGCAGTTGAGAAATTAGTGCTATGCGGTTACTCACTCTGTAAGAAGCCTCTGTGGGTTTTTCTTTAGCATTTTTAAAGTTTTTGCTCATAAATTATTTACCTTGAAAAAGTCTCAATCGGAGACGAAACGCGTAGACTCTTTGGTCCTGCTTGTTTTCTACACTCTACACACAGCACGTTTTACCCCTGAAGTGGATTACGGCAATTGTACATACTAGCTGAAGCCGAAAGTTGGTGCTCCCTCACCCCAGCAGTTGGCAGGTGGACAGGGTAAGTCGCTGGGTTTCTCCCAGTGTTTATTGCGGACTTGGGAGTTTCCCTTCAGCACCATTAGCCTTGCCTCCTAGCCGGATAGGTTTCAGAGCTCCAAAATCTCCCCGGGACGGTGATTCTTTAATTTAATACCCACAATAGTTTCTTCGCTAGTCCGTTCTTTCACAACTACCGATCTACCGATGAATCAGTCATTCTTATCTATTCTATTGGAGATTGCTCAAGTGGAAGGGGGCGCCCCACTGGAGCTTTATTGAGATCAACTACCTCCTTTTGAGATTTTAGTATCTCTTTGGATTATACCGGTCGTATTTATGTTGATACTTTATTTACCATTAATTTGATGTTTATCTATTTTTTAGTATTTATCGGATACTTAGTATATTTGTTTTATAAATTAACCTTTGTACACTTTTATACTAGTCCAGACTGTCATATGAATTATCCGTTCTGAATGAATATTCCATTGATTGGTTCATATGAGATAGTATGCTCTTTTAGCCACACATTCAATTCAAATATTTTTCAGTGCCAATTTGTCACGGTTTAGTATCCTACACTAATTCAGTTTATTGAATGTTGATTTAGGTTTACACTGGATTTTCTCTAATTGATACTTG
Source organism: Pelobates fuscus (assembly GCF_036172605.1). NCBI lineage: Eukaryota > Metazoa > Chordata > Amphibia > Anura > Pelobatidae > Pelobates > Pelobates fuscus. The sequence continues at coordinate 91,687,140 of NC_086322.1, forward strand.
CTGGTTTATTTTTACGTTTTTATTTAATTAATTTGAAAACACAGATTTTCTGTAAATAAGAGTTATATCACTCTTTCGTAGTTGGTGGCGTGCATGGGGTGATTCGGAGCGCTCACACATTCATAGTTTATCTGTGATTCACTATGTTTTCCAGAATTCAAAGTGAAAAGTAAAAAAGTCTCAAAATCAGCTAAGTGTAGACTTAAACACTGAAATTCAGGCAATTCACACTTTACAAACATAAAATTCATCTTCTGATTTGCAGCATTGCAAGCCTTTATTTCTCTCAAAGAACAACATGCTATGACATGTGGAAGCACATCAGCAGATGTAGTTCATTGTTTCTTGAGTTGCCCGATCTTCAAGGACTTCTAGAAATTTCTACTTTACATTCCTCATGGAATGATTGATTATATTTTTAAGTTAAAAAAACTCTCTGGATCCAACTTGAAAAAACAAATTCAAAATTCTGTTTGTCATACAAATTGATATTTTGTCACAGCAGGTCCGAGGTATAGAACTATATAGCTTGGAGATCTTCTCTCATTTATATTCATTCTAGTTTGTGATGGTGTCCTTTTGCCATTTTCACTTACCTTTGGACTCTTAGTTTGCACAGCCTTGGTTGGAAAAAGTTTATTTACTTATGAGCCTACCTACGCTTCTTAGATTCTTAACCATTAATATATTGTTTATTATTTGTTTGTTATTGTTCTGGTTTATGTTTTATTCTCTATGGGTTTTTGGTCAAAGGTTAGAATGGCAAGATGAAATTGGATAAAATGGAAAATGACAAAAACAATAGAAAATTACCTTTGTGGCGAAAATAACCTCACCACTGGGTTTTGGAGGGGCCTGTTTGCCAGCCTTTTGTCTCAGGATTATGGCCCATATGCTAAAACTTTGTTTTCTCCCTGTAAAAAGGCTTGTTCGGGCCTTTTTACTATGTGGTTCGGTAAATAGGATAGGATTTACCGAACAAACTACCGAACAGCCGGACCACACACAAGTGGAGTGTGCAGCCAATTTACCTCCCAGGCTGGTGGTTAACCGCAAGCGAATTAACGAATGGCTGGGTGGTTGCAGTTCGTATAGTCGAACACGTGGCGGCAGCCATCTTGTTTAGTTGAACACGGTCAGCAGTGTTTTGCTGTCAAGCTCATGGAACTAAAATTGGACACGCGGCGGCACGAACACCGCTGAACCTTACCTTCTTTGAAACCTCGACACTACGGCGGGAGCCGAACGGCGTTCGACAATTCGAACGCCAGTTCAACATTGGATATTTACACGAACGGCCCCGTCGTGCATTTGAACTGCATTGGAACTATGTGAACTAGACCGCTGCACAGCCTAAATCCCTGGAACTATTTTGGGCATGAAAGCCATGCTTGCGATCGGTCAAATATGACTTCCAGGAATTTCCTGAACCCTGCTCTGAGCTGTGTGATTTTTGGATATGTTGTTCACCCAGATCAGAGCTATCCAGGGATGTATAATGGGGATATGTGGTGTTTTGGGGTGTTTTCTGTGTTTTGTGAAAAAAGTGATTTTTCTGCTTCGGGATAATTAAGTTAATACAGTATCTTACTCAATTATCTCCCAAGCAAAGGGGAGGGTTTGTGTGCATTATATGGAAGTGGCTAAATGTACAAGTCTGTCCTGATTGGTTTTGTATCTTTGTGTCCTGTGTTCCACAAGGTCCACGTGGGTGGTAACCTTGTGGGAAAAACCTGTATATAAGAGACAATAAACCCTCAGACTGATGAGTTCCTGTTTTACCCTCAACATAGAGCTGCATCTATACTGGGGATTGCTATACGCTGTATACTCCCTTGACTATAATCACTACGCTCTTTTAAGAGCTTGTTCCTGTTTCGCTCTCTGAAGGAAGAGAGGTTCACCCACTGCAGCCTAGAGCCTTGTCGTAGGTCCAGGGTGGGTAGGAGACAGCGAGACCCCAGCCAAGCTGCGGCGGTTCGTGGGGTCTGCAGTGCTTATGGTGTCTAGTGGAGTGCTTGTAGCCCTTGGGAAGCACTAGGAGCATCCATCAACGGAGGTACCCAGTCGGGGTGCCAGGTGATCCGTTACAACCTTCCTTTCTGTATTGCTATTTGCTTGACCAAGTTGGACAGTAAACATTATTGTACAACTTTGTATTGCTTTAGTCCCTTTTTCAACCAAAATTGAACATTAAATACATGTACAGTGAATTTTAGGCAAGAAAACTCCTAATGTGTATTCTGTAATATGCATCCGTTTTTAATGTTGTTACTTGAATATTTTTTATATATGCATGAACGTGCATGTGAATTGTATCTCCATAGATGCATATTGATTGCACTAAGACATGTTTGATGCTTCAAATAATCCCAAACGCTATGCAGGTGTGTTTATTGTAACTACAACAATTTGTAAAAAGGTATCTTTATTAATCTTAAATATTCACTACAATCAGAAGAGAGAATAAGCAGCAAATGACAGAAAGTGCTTAAACTATTTGTTGATCATACACTTTTTTTATACAGAAAAATAAAATTAAAGACTAACCAACAGATTAAAACTGATCTTAAAAACTATTGTTTGAGGGTATTTAGTTACAAGTTACAATAACATGTCTAGCAGTTCATTAAATGTAATAGCAACACACACAACGTATAATGCACAAGCCATTTTTAATTATTACATACTATAATTATAAACATTGGTACAGCAGAAAACAATATCATTAGTTTAATATTGTTAATATGTTAAGAGAATGTAGGCTGTGCTAACCAAAAACAGCTTAGGGTAGTAACCTTTACATTCTATAGTGACCTTTAATATTTATACAGGTTTAAATGTGATAGATGATTCCATTTTTCTTTGTGAAGACCTGCCGTATTCTATCTGCTCCAATCTACAAAAGGAAAAAAATACAAATAAAAAAATCAGCTTTGTTATGTAAAAAAACTAAACATATCAGAAAACAACAACAACCATGCATATTGTTGTACTTTATTGTTGAAGTCCACAGGACTTGCATTCTCCTTTAATCTCCCAAATATGGCAATACCCCATATGTAGACCTCGGCCATGCTTTGGGGATCTTATAGAATAAAATTGGAGAAGCTCTAATTTTGACGAGCCTCTTTCCTTGCTTCCTAGAAAGGGTATTTGTTGAAGTGAAGTGGTCTGTTTCACCATACTGACCAGTACTCAACTATTTCTTACCCTATCTAGCTGTAACTCTTGCTAACACTTACTGAACCTAACCCAAGCTAACCTTAACTCTATCTAACCCTAAACCTAGCTAATTCTACACTGAACAAAATTATAAACGCAACACTTTTGTTTTTGCCCCCATTTTCCATTTGAGCTGAACTCAAAGATCTAAAACTTTTTCTAGGTACACAAAAGGCATATTTCTCTCAAATATTGTTCACAAATCTTCACAACTTCCTCAAAATCAATATGTACTATGTACCTTGGAGCGTTGGGACTTAACTCACCAAAGCCCTACATATAACTTTCTAGTTAGTAGACTTGTGAAAAATTTTGTTTTGGCCAGTTCAGAATCGGAGACTTTTTAATCCACACCCGAACCAATCATTTGGATTGGGATTTACCTGTAGAGTCTTATTTATGGGAAAAAAACTCCACTGGTAATTACCAGGTGAATAGATTCATTCGGGTGTGGGTTAAAAGGATTTTGATGCGAACAAACCAGCTGAAACTACATTTAGTCTACTAGTTAGTCCTCTCAAATATTACCTAATGCCTGCCTGAAAAAATAAAATTTACAAGTGGATACATCTCAAACTCAAAGTGAAAAATCAAGAAAAAGTGAAAATAGCCAAAAGTAATACCTTTTAGCGAAAGCTTAATGATCTCCTCCCATTGCGTGGCTAAAAAAAAAAATAATTATAATATAAGTGGGATGAAAAAAGAGACAGCGCCCCAAAAAGCACACAATGATATAATACACCAGTAGTTAATTACTTTATATATTAAGCCACACTATGATAAGAGGAAGCATGAATCTTAAGTCAGCAAAACACACATTTTTAGATAGGCATTCGTTTTTAAGATGTTGTACTTTTCCTAAATATAAAAAGAGCAACATAGGAATTCATCACAATACTGATTTTTCAGTCACTGTTTTTTAAGATCAACATCCTTTCAATTTGTGCAGCATCACCAGAACAAGTAATTTAATTTTCCAAAATATCACTAGAAGATTTGTTTTTTAAGCAACAAATTATGTTTGTAGTCACAACATTTACTTTAAATCCTCATCAGCCTATATGCACATTGGTAAAGACTGGTTTCATCATAGATTATGGGCTTGAACCATTACATATTCAAAATGATCTTAACGTTATCATGCATGTGCATCATCTTGGAGCCCCTTTCACAGCTCAAGTCGAGACCCCACCGATAGAACCCACCCAAGTCCTCCCACAACAATGCAGTATATATGTGTGTAAAGGATGCACTGTGTGTAACGTAGATGCAGTGTGTGTGTAGAGTGGATTCAGTATGTGTATAGTGGATGCAGATTGTGTGCGTAAAGTTGATGACGTGTGTTAATCAAATGTAGGTTGGACAAACATTCACCAGACTTCAAGTGGTGGTGTGGAGGAAAAGGTAAGAGCTGTTTGTTCTCAACCCAGTATTTAATCACCTCCATTCCACTATACAAAGGATGAAAGAAAGGGAACATGGCAGGAAACATGGCAAAAAGGACAATCTGTTGACCTCTGTGGTAATAGTGTGGTCTGGAAGACCCCCAATTTTATTTTAAAATCTACTCCCCTACCATGCAGTTGGTTTGGGTGAGAAAGCCTCTCTTGTTAGATTTTGAGGTCTCACATATTTTCATTTAGACAGCAGCAATATGATGACAATCAGTGATAATATTTTGCTGTTTTTAGCCATAATTCTCTACTTCTAGAATGTTTTTCCCTCCATTGGATAAACTCAACATTTATATCACATAAAGCTCAACATGACCTAAAAGGGTTGAAATGTTCTCAGGTAACTAGTGGGTATATGAAAACAAGTATGAGGTTGACAGGAAGGGATGTGTGCATCAAATGAAGGCCTACTGATTCTTAATTAGGGCCGACTTTGAGAACGAACGGAGCATAGGTAAAGGTTCAATGCACAGTATGGGTTCGTTAGAAAGAGCAGTTGTTGAATAAGTTCTGGAAGGGGAGCATCCCATGCCATGTGAGATCAACAGCATAAAATAATGGACTTCAGGGTTGAACTGGATGGACTTTAGTGTTTTTTCAACCCAGACCATTTTGTATGTGATTGCCCTATAACCTCTTTGTATAAGTGACCTACAGTGAGATTTGACTGTTTAATTGATGTTTAATTTCCGGTCCTAATGTGTTTTACACCCCACCTCCTATAGATTCTCTTCAACCTATCGTTCCTGTAAGTTTTCTTGTAATTGTCCTATTTATAGTTACATCCCCCCTCTCAAAATATAGTAAAGCGCTACGGAATCTGTTGGCGCTATATAAATAATAATAATAATGATAATAATAATAATAAGACACGTACCCTGAACAAAAAGTATCCTCTGCTTAGAACACTCCCCGGACTTTGGATTTCCTCCTAAAAAAGAAAAGCAACAACATATTATACATCCCCAGAAATATATTTCCGCTATTCAATCCTTACAATATATAGCTGTTTTAGTCAGGAGTGCTGAATTAATTGGAACCTAATAAAAAACATGTCAAGTGCTAAGACCTGTAACAAAATGCAGAAGAGGTTTGACACAATTTAGATAAAAAAAAGCTAAATTAGACAAAATATTTAATCATTGTGTTAAATACAGGATGGATAAAAAAAGGGACTAGACAACCATGGAGAGACACCGAGGTAAAGACAGTTTAACCCTCACGAGTCTACCCTCTGGAGTGAGGAGAGCAACCCTTCCAGGGGAAGAGCCAGCACTTGGCGAAACACGCGTTGGGATTCTGGAAGTGAGGGTTAGGCATTTAGATTATGGATGATCTTTATAAACTTAGACAAGCCACCTTGCCACAATCTTATAATGAGATCGATTTTGATTTGATTTAACGCTTGCACTTTTTTTTGTGTGTTGCTGGGGGGCTGTGGGATTAGGGCTTTGCTTTATTTTTAAGTGATATCTTGGAAACGTGGGAGGTGGTTTAAACATTAGATTTTTTTAAGGGGTGCCCTCGAAGGCACGTTAGGGTATAGCTTGCTTTTACCTGGTACTAGTCCTCCTTTTGCTCCTAACCTCCCTTGTTAACCCGTTACCCGTCTTGTTAGACAGGTTTTACTTAACCGTTTTTGGTTTCCCTTTCCCTTTCTTCCCCCATTATTATTCTTAGCAATATTTATGATCTAACTTGTGTAATCACGTATGCTAGCACTGATTAGGATTGTAATGACTGAATTTTCCCACATATTTGTTGGGATTTTAGATTCATTCTTTAAAAGTTACATTTTATTATTTATCCAAGGGCTCCTCTCCTCACTCCAGAAGGTAGACTCGTGAGGGCTATACTGTCTTTACCTCTGTGTATCTCCTTGGTTGTGTAGACCCTTTTTTATCCATCCTTATCTATAGGGGATACCCCCACCTTCATGAGCAACCTGACACATCTTCCCTGCTTTAATATAATTCCAATTGTGTTAAATACATTCTCTGTGTTTTCCAGAATCTAAAGAAAACCATTGCTGTCTTTGTAATAAGTAGATTATCTATTCACATACATAGATCACCAGTTTGACATTGACATGGAGAAGTCGCCCTTCCTGTTTCTACAGAGAATATTTTATTATGGATGAAAATCTGAACATGGCAAGGGGCCAGTCCAAAAGAGTTGCTCCTAAGGATGTGGATGAGCTTGCCTGATAAGTAGATAGAAACTGACGACAAAGGTCAGAACTAGACTGAGTGCCTGGGTAAACTTCACTTCCTCACTCAAGGAATACGGCAGCTTCAGAATGCCCATAAATTAGCATAGTAAGCTATGCTTACTTTGGCTACTCTGGAGATAAACTTTAAATACACTTTGAGTTTATTACTTTAGTGAATGAGACAAATGTGGGTGCTGGGGGAATGAGACATGGAGGAGCTGGTGGGGGGATTGAGACATGGAGGAGCTGGTGGGGGGGGGAATGAGACACATGGAGGTGTAGCGGGGAATGGTATGAGACACACGGAGGGGCTGGGGGGAGGGAATGAGGCACATAGATGTGCAGGGGGGAAGGAAATGAGACACATGGAGGGGCTGTGGGGGTTATGAGACACATACAGGGGTGGGGGGGAATGAGACACATGGGGCAGATGAAAAGCATGAGGGGAGTGAATGAAACACATGGGGGGGGGGCCCAGGGAAATTTTTAGCACCGAGGCCTAGTGGTTTCTAGTTACGCCTCTGCAAGTAAGGTGTACAATAATAAGCAATCCATTTTTCATTAGGGAGTTATCCACTTGACACTGGGGTACACATGATGTAACTAGTGTTGAGTCCCTACATGTGTTGTCAGTTTCTTAGCTTTAAATATTGAGTTGAGTTTATAAAATTTCTGAAGGTGATCTTAGCATCCATACATTTGTAGATGACAATATCTTTGTAAGGAAAAATAAATGGGTAGACTGCAGGACTGCAAATTGAATGATATCAGATCAATAAAATATTAAAACAAATTACAAACATGATAGATTTATTACTATGTTGGTAAAACATTATTTTCTCTTTTTCTAAAATGTGGCAAATACTACGGAACTGCTAAAATATGAAGATTGTAATCAGGTATTGTGGTGTTATTATTAGTCAATAATAATCCAGCACCTACTTGCAGGGCCGGCGCCACCTGTAAGGCGACCTAGGCAGCCGCCTAGGGCGCCCCTTAGCAGGGGGCACCGGATCCCTGCACCCGGAGTTCCCGCTGTGGCTCCTCATGCTGCGCCACCTGAGCGCTTTAGCAAGCCCCAGGCGGCGCAGCACTGCTGTGCGGAGGGCGGCCGGGTTTGTGACCGGCAGGAGGGAGGCGCAGAGCGCGCCCTCCTGCCGGTCTCAATGTAGCGTGGCCGGGCCACGGGTTAGTATAAAAGTACAAATACTCAATATCGTCAGGTTGCAAACATTATATGAAAAAAAAGAAAATATTAGATGTTATAAAGGTATACCATCTAATATTTTCATTTTTCTAACATTGTTTAGGGGGTCCAAGCCCAGAGTAATACTGGCACTACTGCAACTGACAAACCCTAATTTGTTACAACTATAATAGCAAACATTATATATGATATATCCATTTGTTGTTATAAAGACATACAATAAATATAAAGTCTACTTTTATACACCAAAGAAATCTAAACATCAGTGAACCAGTAAATACAAGGGGCTGTGTATGACCAGAGGTCAAAGGTCAAAGAGGTATCAGCCATATATTAATTCTCCGTAACCTTGGAGTAGGAGGTGGGGTGTAAATCACAATGACTACAAGTGAGGTAATAGTATTGGGAACAATAGTAACTATTGTGTAGGAATAACAACCTACTAAGCAGAAATTATAAAAAATAAACAGTAACCCTCCAAAAATAATTTTATATATATTTATATAAAGAGAAAACAGAGAAAATTATAAGACCATGGGTATATACCCATACATTCTACCCTAGAAGAAATGGGATAGTGTCGGGTATAACCCAAGGACTTATGTACCGCAGAGAGACTCCAGAGATCTCAAAAGGGGCTTGACCCCAGGATAAATCCAATGCAAGAAACAAAGAAGAGATGCCACAATGTCTCAGTGCATAAAACGCCCTGAGACCAGCTGCATCACCTGGATATATGTATAGCAATATAGTGTTTGTCATAAACTGGCTAAGACAAATATATAATGATAAAGTCTGATCAAGACCTGATGTAGAAATAATAATAATAAACGAAAGTATATACAAGTGATACTGATGCTAATATGCCAACCAGAGAAAAATGTGTGGAGGGATATAGTACAAAATTCCTTTAGCGATGATATTATATACCCAAATCTAAATTACATTTTTTTTAGAAAAATGCTAAATAGGGGTGGGTCCATCACAATTTTAATACCCTGATACAAAGCTATCACTGGATATTGTCTACCTATTCCTGTGTCTTATCAGAAAAGTAGGTGTTGCGCTTACATCTATAATAGAACACCCTCTATATACATTAGGGTGCAAACCCAAGCAATCAATCATCATATTGAAAAAGGTTGCAAACAGGAAAATGTTCACAAAGGAACACAGAGAAAGATGGAATATAGTATAAAATTAGAAAGTCAATATCTAACAGACTGACAATGTTCAATTACAAAGCCTCTCTCCCTGGTAAACTAGCTAGACAGGCATAGAAGCAAAGAGTAAATGAGTGAAAGTCAAAATCAAATAAATCCCATAAATCTAGTGCAGATCATGGTGCTAAAACCACCAGTGCCCAGTGCTCATAGGATATGAGAAAAACGCCCGACGCGCGTTTCGGTGCCTTAAGAGATGCACCTTCGTCAGGGGCCCTAATGTATATAGAGGGTGTTCTATTATAGATGTAAGCGCAACACCTACTTTTCTGATAAGACACAGGAATAGGTAGACAATATCCAGTGATAGCTTTGTATCAGGGTATTAAAATTGTGATGGACCCACCCTTATTTAGCATTTTTCTAATAAAGCTGTCATTTAGATTTGGGTATATAATATCATCGCTAAAGGAATTCTGTACTATATCCCTCCTAACATTTTTTCTCTGGTTGGCATATTAGCATCAGTATCACTTGTATATACGTTCATTTATTATTATTATTTCTACATCAGGTCTTGATCAGACTTTATCATTATATATGTCTTAGCCAGTTTATTACAAACACTATATTGCTATACATATATCCAGGTGATGCAGCTGGTCTCAGGGCATTTTATGCACTGAGACCTTGTGGCATCTCTTCTTTGTATATATTTATATACAATACATATATACAATGAATAGGGTAATAGAGTCAGGGGACTCAAGGAATTAAGCGCCTAGAGTGGCCCTTTAACATACACTTTAATAGCCTAGTTAAATGGACAAAGTGATTTGTGATTGTGTGAATTTTTATTGGTTTTGTTTTGTGTATATATTTGAGCTGATGAATGCTATAACCAAAAGTAGTGGTAGTTTGGATGCAGTGCTTATTTCCATGCTACGTGCTTTTGTATTACAGTTCTGCTGCCTACCTCATGTCAAGAGTTGTGAGAATTTGAGAGCATGACTAATATATCTGGTTATATGTGTCTAAATGACAGACCTTGGGGGAAAAAAACCTCAATAACTGGCTTTCAAATGTTTCTAGGTTCACGACAGACAGGAAGTCTATTGAGAGATATTGAGTGGATAGTCAATACATTGTTAAACACAGATCTGCACACACCAGTCAAACCATAAGACTTGCTATTTCCCACAGAAATCTCCAATTTGAAGTGATGTTACTACTGCAAAGTATTCTGGGTGATCATATGCAAATTAGTTCAACAAGGAATCAATTTTGTTTGCTTAATTTATTACATTTTATACATGGATTCCTTGGAGTTTGTGTTTGTGTTTGCTGTATGCAACAGCTGTGAAACACACCTCACGAACAGGAGCAAAGCCAGTGAACCACTCATGGACAGCTGTTTCGTTGTTAATGCAACTCATCAGCATGAGGTTGGTTACTAGCTTGCTATTGAGGCTCGGTGTTATTTAATGTGCTCAAACAAAAGCACTTTTACTTTAGAGAGTTAAAATATCTCGTCAAATTAAGCTATACTTTCTAAAGTACATTTAATTTAAAATAGACCACATGGTCGGACCACATTCCTGTCTCCCTACAATTAGCACTAGGTCCATTGACACATACATATCAGAAATGGCACATTAAAGATCATCTATTACAAAAAGAGCTAAAACTTAAGTATTTCAGCACGAATTTCTGCAATTACTTTCAATAAAATGCCTCTGCTGACATTTCTCTGCAAGCACTATGGTTATATTAGCTTTTGTCCATTAAGAAGACCAGGCAAAAGAAAATACTTGCACTGTCCCTTAAAATAGCAAACTTATCTCAGATACACATGTAATACCCAAGGGATGATAATCTTTCCAATTTAGACATGGGAAAAATGGAACTCAATGCTATTCAAGTAAGAAGGACAGCATTTATGCTCAGGAGACTGAGGGAGAAACTGGAATAAGGCAGGAGGTATGCTAGCAAACAAACTGCGTAAACAGGCAGCTTCTAATTCCAACCTGTTTCTCCTAGTTGACAAGCCCCGGAAAATATACAATCCAGAAGGAACAAAAAATATCTGTGCCAGGTTTTTCCATTCTTTATCCAATATGAAATTAAGTGAATACACTCATCAACCTAGCCAACCTGACATTGGCCAATTCCTTAGGGATAAATTACTTCTGCATGTGTCCTCTGGGCTGGCAAAGATCCTTTCAGAGAATATTACTGAACACAAGGAATTGGAGGTAAACTGAGTCTTTACCTCAAGGGAAATCACCCGGCCCTCATGGGTTCACAGCAAAGTACTATAAGTACTATTCTCACCAATCTTAACTCCCAACTTGCTTGCTCTGTTCTAACATCTCCAAAAGACAGGTAAGATTCTTACAGAAATGCTACTTGCACACGTTTTAATACTATAAAAACTAGGAAAACCTCCGGTGTGGTGTGCCAACTTGAGACCAATATCTTTGTTAAATATAGATTACAAACTTTATGCTGGAATTCAGGCGACTAGGCTAGCGAGAACCTTACCCAATTTGATCCGTTCCATTCAGGTGGGATTTGTTTTAGGAAGGCAGATAGAAGATGCCACGAGAAATATGATAGGCAACATCAATGAGGGTGGAGTCTTCTTCCGTTTAGTTGTGGAGAAGGTATTTGACTGACTGTCTTGGGGACATATGGATAAAGTATTACAAGCATTTTGCTTCCTCATGTCCTTTGCACAGGCAGTCATGGAGCTGTATTAGCAGCCAGCAGCCCAAGTACTATCGGCAGGATGCATGTCATCTCAATTTGATATAAGCAATGGAACAAGGCAGGGATGCCTGATGTCACCACTTTTGTATGTACTTTCCTTGAAAGCTTTGCCATGTCTAATTAGAGATGCTACTGGAATCCAGGAATACAGCAAAGTATCATATCATAGAATAAATACATCAAAATCACTTGGGTAAGCTACAAACTAAGCGATAATTACACTTTTGATTGGAAACCTGAATCCATGAAAATTCCAGAGTGATGGTTACAACTTTATATAAAAATAGGTTGTGTTTATGCGTGGGTGCAATACTATCACTTGGCACAAACTTTATTTTTTTCTCTGAACCGGCAAAAGTTCAATGAGCAGATGTGGAGGATGCCACAGTAGTCCTAACATGAATTTCCCAAGCACTCTGGGGCATTGATCTTCCCCCCTCCTCCTATGTCCCCGTATCAAACTACAAGGCACTCTTTACAAATCTGACAAAAGCCATCAAAACACATCACAATTATGGATACATTTTTCAGGGTGACTCCTGTTCAAACACGGCACAACAGGAGAGTGGATCTAGACGTTTCACCCTGGGCTGACAGAGCCATCAGAACAATAGGCCACCTTTATCAGGGTCCACAAATTGCAACATTCCAACAATTATCATCTAAAGATCACTTACATCCTAAAAACAATTACAGATATATTCAAGTACAACACTCACCACTACAAGAGGAGTTAGTGCGTACTAAATAAACCACACTAGAGTTATCCATTACTTGTGTCAGGATTAGAATATGTTTGGAACACAACTGCAGACTAAAGTCACACAGATCTTTAAGAGACAGGCTTTAACCATGAATAAAATAATTATTTAGCAGGAAAAGTAATACCTTTTACTTTGTGGAAGCAGGAATGTAATTCACTTTGAATGTCTTTGGAGAGCTTGACAGTTGTAGTTTTTAAGGAGCAAACACATTCTAAACAACAAGTAAGTTCAGCGTTTGCAGGGAGGCCAACATTCAAATTGTATATTGGATAGATCATGAGGGTTTAGGCAACAGAGTAGTCAAAGGCACAGTCCGAGGTCAGCTTTGGAGAGAACAGTGTAGTGAGGGACAAGTGACGATTAAGAATCAGGGCTCAGGTATGGAGGTCAACTGCAACTTTGTATAGCATCGCTATAAATTAACAGAGCACTAGAAAGTTTCTCTCAGTGATTTTTAAACTTGAATGACAAGACGTGAGGGCCTGGGGGAGTGGTGTGTAAGAAACACAGAAGCACAGAGAGACTGAATATATTGAGGGACAATGTAATGAGGGACACCCTGAGAGGATGAAAGGACTGACATCCATGTATTATCACACAATCCAGGAACATATGTCATATAGCAAACCTACTTACCAATCAACATGGGCAAAAAACATGTTCAGCCACATCACCGACATATAATGGCAAACCTTATTTGCACGCAATCAGGGATAAACCCACTGTACTAATCACGCACAACTACTTTATACAATATTAACACTGTGGCACCTGAAACCAAATAACCATATATACCTGGGAACATCAAAACTGTTCTTGAGAGATTGTGGAGATTGTGAGAGATTGTGTCCTCAAGTACCCCCTAACAGTCCAGGATTTAGGATTACCCAGTTGTGTCTAAGGTGTTTTTATATAAAAACAAAGCAAAAAAAAAAATGTAGACACAATAGGGTAAACCCTAAATCCTGGACTGGTAGGGGGATACTTGAGAACTGGGTTGGGAAGCCCTGCTCTAAGATAAACCAGGTGTGTTGCTCAATATAAGCACTTATAAAAGAAAAATTAAGGATTGAACTTCCTTTCAAACCAGAGTGTGCTATTCTGGGTAGATACCCTCCTGCACTTGATAAATTGCAAATACAAAGATTGGGGATTGTACTGTTGGGATTACAGACTCAGATAGAAAAGAACAGGAAGTCCTTAAAAATACCCAACCTTAATCAAGTTATCACATTTTTGGAAGACCTCTAAAAGTTAACGCACCTTATACTCAGCACTAAACCCATTAGCCAAATTTGAAAAGTTGTGGGTAATCCTGACACTGTGGGAGGAAAGGGTTGCGAACCCAGCAGGGGTTAAGCACAGGAGTCGATTGAGCCAGAAGAATATGTTAATGTTCTGTTATATTTTGTTATACTTTAACCCCTTAAGGACCAAACTTCTGGAATAAAAGGTAATCATGACATGTCACACATGTCATGTGTCCTTAAGGGGTTAAATATTATTTTACTTTTTATCCTGCAAATTGTATAATCTTGTGCATTGTGGACTATAAAATTCCCTTGTTTTGACCACCCTTGCTGGGTGCACTGCATGTCTCACTTTGCCAAAAATAAAAAAATATTATTATAACATTACATCACAATCTTCAAAACTAGCTTATGGCTCTTTCAAGATAACTCTGTCCATTACATAGTAAAATAGCTGAAAAGATACAAGCATCCATCAAGTTCAGCCTTTTGGTTTTTGCTGTTGATCCAAAAGAAGGCAAAAAAGTCAGTCTGAAGCACTTTTAATTTTGCAACAAATTACAAAAAAATCTCCTTGGAGCAAAAAACTATTATCCCACTAATTAAAAATTATATCTCTAAATATCATGTTTTTGCAAGTATGTATCCGATTGCTGTTTAAACATCTGTATAGACTCTGATAAAACCACATCTTCAGGCAGAGAATTCCACATCCTTGTTGTTATTACTGTACAAAACTCTTTCCCTTGCCTTAGACTAAAACTACTTTCTTCCAGTTTAAATCTGTGACCTTATCTATAGTCCTGATTCTGAATAGATTTCCAGACAGTGGTTTGTACTTCCCCAAATATATTTGTATAACACTATCATATCCAAGATAATTATTTTATACCAATGCAATGATCGATATCTGATTGAACATTTTAGCTTTAATTTTCTTGGCCATTCACCATTCACACCCCTAAAATAATTCAGAAAATATATTCCAGGATATTCACTACTCAAAAATAACACCACACTCCACACATAAAATAAGAGAGCACTTACCTTGCCCATCATGATTTAGCTCCTCTTCCAAAAAGTAACATGTTTCTCATAAGTGCTCAAATTAGTTCCTCTGCTTTGAGCAGAGGGACTGTAAATTACATAGCTCCACCCCCTGCATTGTACAGGAGTCCGAAGAACTCAATGCCATTTGCTACATAGAAGAGCAGCAATGTTACCACACCCACAGCCACACTAAGACGCAACTGAAGCCTGAGTGAACGCCAGCCAGGTGCACCCTTGCCCCAGACATTAGACCCAGGCTATACACGTCACTGACGTATGACACGTCGCCAACTATTAAGTAGAATAGAAGCAACCCACTAGCAGGCCCCCAAGAAGCACATGGGCAACGCTAGGGCACTCACTCACAGTTGAAGATCAAGACATACGAGTCACTCAATAACCGCTCCCCCACTAGTTATTTTCTGCTCCCCTATTTAATCCTCCTTCCCATTCCCCCCCCTGGCAAGATAATTACCAACGACAGCGCCACAGTGAGCTGACATGGAGTATGGCATAGTGAACCCTAAACTTCTACTCACAACCACTGCCAAACCATGCCACCCCGACCCTCCAATAATATAACTGCACCCAGCGACCAATGGGTAAAGGGGCCTCAAAAGATGGAACCACACCGACAAGGAAGGCTCCAACAGGCAGGGTGGAGAGTATAGCACAAACGAGAATAGACCAATAAATACGACCACCATGTTAAGCTAGAAAGACACTACTTATAGTCATTCTGGACTTCTAGGGTGGGAGCTCATGTGGAACAATTGTTTGTTGTTTGATGCAGGAATACATTGCCAATTGTTACCCACTGACTACTAAAATAGAAATTGTGAAAGAGGGAAGTAGTCATTGTTACCCACTGACTACTTCCCTCTTTTTCTTCTGTACCCCCACGAATACTTGATAAAAAATAAAAATTGTCAAATTGAAAAAAAAAAAAAAGAAGAGCAGCAATGTATAAATATGAATGTTTTTGATTCTATTTGTTTTTAGGTTTTCTTGACAAACAATAACCACAAACCATCGCCAAAGTTGTTGTTTTGTCCTCATTAAATGTTGACTATGCATTTTAACATTTAGTGTTATTTAATAAAGTGAGAATTGTTGGGAATGTAAAGTGAAGTTCAAATTTAAGGTCAAAGTAACAAAACTGGAAATTGCTGAATTCCAGACAATTCTCACATTGGTATAAAACCCTGCATGTATTTAAAATAGATGTGGAAAACGATGCAAATTGTAGTATTTAGAAAGGCTGTGAAATAGCATTTACGATTTCCCATAAATTATTCACACTACAGGTATTCCTCACTTACCGACCGAGTTCAGTTGCTACGACCCAGTCGTATAACGAATTGGTGGGAAAGTGAGGAGTTAAGGGATTCCCCGAACATAGACGAACGCAACAGAGCAGGGAATCCCTCTAATCTATACAGCACTAATCAGGTTAGCCTTGCATTGTGTGGGTGAACTACGTTTGCCTAACAATGTGGCACATTTTTATAGATTATTTTAAACAAGCTTATACATGCGCTTCTATTTACTGCCCTCAGTAGTGTACGATTGGTTAGGGCTCATAGTGTAAGTTGCCGATTTGTTCGATCCTGCTTGTCAAAACTACTTAACTGTAGTTAGGGTACACAATACTGAAAGCTACGCTTAATAAAAAAAAAATAAAAATAAAAAAAAAATAGAATATTAATGGTCATGCTTTTGTAATAGAGACATGCATGTGTGTATGATTAAGTGAGTAGGCTTAAAGCATGTGCGTCATGCTTTAAGCCTCGCAGTGCACCTTCATGGGCACTGCAAGAGCATGCCTATCTGTTTTCACTGACTCAGTATGGTTGTTCTTTTAGTGTTTCTAACGTTGCTGCATGATATAGCACAGTGATACAAACATGTAGCATGTTCATTCTAAGTTTCACTTTTAGGGACACTGTGCTTAAGTACACATAGGCTGAGTACACATAGGCTGACTGCTTGGTTTAAACATGTGAGAAGCCTGTGTTGTTATATCTAGTAAGTAACTAGCGAGGTAATAACATATATAACGTATATAACAGGAGGGGAGAAATATCACGCTTAGAGGATTACGCAGGCATGTAATGAGTCTTGTGAGTATCAGACTTTAACGGCTGCAGAAGGAACTGGATTGCGTCCATTGTGGCAGAAGGGGTTTGAGCAGGGTTCATCAGGCTTACCCTGTGTTTGCGTTTCCCTTCAGCCTATGCCCAGCAGAGGAAAAAGCTTTGTGTCCCTGGTTGGGGTGCTCCCCTGATCTGCTTCCTTCCCAGGCGGTTGAGTAGCCTATCGTTGGGGCAGTGGGTGATTCCCCTTCTGTCGCCATTTTGGGGTCCCTTGTGCTGTTAGGATCTTGGGTTGTTGCTGTGTGCTTCGCTTTGGCCTCCCATCCTCCCGTTCACCTGGTATCGACTAATTCTCCCTCCTTCTCTCACTCTTCCATTTCTGCCTGTGTGCGCACCCGGCTCCGTATTTTGTGCTGCGGCGCGGGTGTTTCCGGCGCCATTGTGATTGTTTCTTGTTGCAGGCTGAGTCCCGGTGCCACGTGTGCCGCAGGGGGTTCTAATGTGGCTGAGTCCGGGGTGTCTCTGGCATAGCCGGTGAGGCAGGTTGTGGGATCGGTGGGGAGCTCCGCTGTCTCTCTTCGATGCGAAGCCAGAAGGCTGTGAAGACCGCATCTAGCCGTGTGAGTAGCGAGCAGGTGCTCGTGAGTTGAGTGGGTCCGTCTGCGCTTCCCGCCATCTTTGGTGCGGCAGGCCCTCGCTGGCCTTGGGTCCGCAAGGTACAGGGATGGCTTCCTGGGACCGGGATGACCCCCACCGGTCCAGAGGGGGGGGAACAAGGGCCCCGATTTAGGAGTCCAGCATTGAGTGGCGTCGGAGGAGTGGCCGTCCCCTCCGCGCTGGTCATGCTTGTAGGCTGCATACTGTGCTCGGGTAGATCTCGCTTTGAGTGTGGCGTGTTTGGCACCCGTTGAGGAACCTGAATTTCGTTAGTAGTTTGGTAGCCATTATGCATCTTTGCACTTTCTGTAGTTTGTCGATTTTTCATTATATTTGCTGGCCAAAGCAGGAGCTGTATCTTCGTGCGTCCGCTCTGCTCGGCGGTCAGGCCCCGCCCCCCCAATAGGAATTTTTATTCCCTTACTATATTTGCAGAGGTAATTGTGTTTCTCCCCTTCCTACTGAGAAGTTAAGGGCATGGTTTACAGCACAGGAACATTAGAGCACTGGGCATTTATAATTCCAGAGAAGCAAATTGATTGCTCTGCACTCATTTATCACAACACAACATTTGCTGTTTGTAATATTGCAAAAAAAAGGTTATTTTATGGTTTAAGACAAACTTTAATATTAGTTTAACCTTTAGCAGAGCGATGGAGAGAGCAAACTGTAGGAAAAGGAAGGACATGCACTCAATCCAAAGCATGCAGATTTATCTGTGTAAGATTTTTACTATATTTATGGAGGCATGAGGGGCCCAGGGGGGCTAGATGGTCGTGTTAACACTATAGGGTCAGGAATACATGTAGTTGCACTGGTGACTATAGTGTCTGTAACGGATCGCCTGGCACCCCGACTGAGTACCTCCGTTAATGGATGCTCCTAGCGCTTCCTGAGGACTCCAAGCACTCTGGCAGACACCACAATCACCGAATCAGAGAAGCATAGGAATCCTCTCTAGCATATGAATGCTGTAGACCGTTGAATAGGAACCATACGAATAGGCTTACACTCCTAGCAGTCAACTGGAACAGCATGCAATAAATCCTTCCCCCAATAATGAGACGACACTTCACTTTGAGGGTAAAACAGGAACTCTGGACTGGCACATCCAGCCTGGCTTTTATTTCCATCTTACACATTTAAGCCTGCCCACAGGGGAGGTGTAAAATATCCAATAGCATAGATGTTACCTCCCACACATCTCCTCCCCTTAGATTAACACTTAACCCAATTACACATACAGTTAAAACATACTTTCTACCCAACTTTCATAATTCTAAAACCATACATCACATTCACATAAAAATACATATCCACAATCAATCCATTCAGGGGAACAACATATTAAAAAATGGCATGAATCAGACCAGGGGTTCAAAAGTTAGTAATAGTATCTTTTAAAACCCCTGTCAGCATGACTTTCCAGCTCAGACCGGTTACCTCCCACAATGCCTCACAATCCCTCCCCTCTGGCCTGGAGATAATTGAGGAAGGAATCTAATTATCTCCAAGGACTGAGGAAAAACTCCATTACCCACATGGCAGACAAAAAGACAGTAAAAGACATAAAATTACATACTGATACATTTAACACATAAAACACACATTTCTACATATCCCCAGTTTAACCGAACACATAAACACAGCCGCTGGGGAGAGGGGGTAACCGGCTCCTCTCCCTGAACCGTAAACTGCCGCTGGGGAGAGGGGGTAATAGGTTCCTCTCCCTGAACCGTAAACTGCCGCTGGGGAGAGGGGGTAATAGGTTCCTCTCCCTGCGACACCTTCTCTTGTGGTAGGGGAAAAACGACTGTCTCCCCTTCAATTACTTTGCCTTGCTGTTGGGGAACCGGGCAGACTGTCTCTACCCCTGGTGGTGCAGATGCAGAGACTACGGTCCCATCTACACCGTTGGGGGGTGTAACATCTCCCCTTGGTGGGTTAGGCTGCCGCTGGAGAGAGGGTGCAACAAGTTCCTCTCTCTGCACTGTAAGCTGCCGCTGGGGAGAGGGGGTAACAGGCTCCTCTCCCTGATGCTCTCTCTGCTGGAGGGGAAAACTGACTGCCTCCCCTTCCAATACCTTGGCTTGCTGTTGGGACACAGGACAGACTGTCCCTATCCCCGGTGGTGCAGATGCAGAGACTACGGTCCCATCTACACCATTGTGGGGCTTAACATCTCCCCTTGGTGGGCTAGGCTGCTGCTGGAAAGCAGGACCGACTGTCCGTACTCCTTGTAGCTTGGGCGCAGAGACCCTGGTTCCATCTGCACCAGTGGGGAACTTAGTGTCTCCCCTTGGTGGGCTAAGCTGCCGCTGGGGAGAGGGGGTAACAAACTCCTCTCCCTTAACCGTAGACTGCCGCTGTGGAGCAAGGACGGCCCCTTCAGCTCCCTGTAACTTGGGCGCAGAGACCACGGTCCCATCTGCGCTGGTGTGGGGCTTACTATCTCCCCTTGGTGAGCTGCGCTGCCGCTGGGGATCTGGGCCGATTGCCCAGCATCCCTGTAGGGCCGGTAGAGAGATCTCGATCCCATCTCCACCTGCCATCTGTGGGTCTCTCCAGGACCCGTCTATGAGGTCTGCTACCTCGGGTACCGCTGGTTGCTGTTGGGAAGGAGGACCGGTTGTCTCTTTCCGGGCCTCATTGATGAGTCGCAGGTAATCCCCCTCCAGGTTCCATTCCTTGGCGACCAAACACTGTAGGTCTGCCTCGAGGTCAATAGCGCTAGGGAGACCCAGCATGTCCTCTCGGTCGTAACACAGGTCCCAAAAACGAGAGTCGGTCACTTTCCCAAAGTCCTCATCGTCAATATTATCCCAAAATCGGCCAAGGTCAGTGTAATCTCCGCCTTCTGGGAACTCATACTCTGCCATCTCGGGGACACACTGAGCTGCGTACCATTGTATCACCTGGTATGCGTCGTCTAGCGCCAGTTCTGCATATACTAGAATCTCGAGTCTAGTCACCCACGCTTCTTCGGTCTGTTTTCTCAGGAGGGGCATCCGTTCTGCCATTCGAGCCAGGATTCGCTGCCTTCTGCTGCGGCGCCGATCCCCTCGCGAATACTGTACTTCTTCTAGGGCTTCGTCCCACAATCTGGCTCTGGCCATCTCTCTGTACCTCAACATGTCCTCCTCTGAGACTGCTCCAGACCACAGGGATACGTAACTGTACAATCTATCTTGAAACTTCTCCTCCATTTTCTGAGTTCCTTTGTAGATAGGGTCGCTGTACGGGTACTAGCGTTGCCCTCAATTTGTAATCCAAACAAACTGTGTCTCTGAGCTGCTTTACCTCACACTAGGACGCCATCCCACCGCTTGCCACCAATGCAACGGATCGCCTGGCACCCCGACTGAGTACCTCCGTTAATGGATGCTCCTAGCGCTTCCTGAGGACTCCAAGCACTCTGGCAGACACCACAATCACCGAATCAGAGAAGCATAGGAATCCTCTCTAGCATATGAATGCTGTAGACCGTTGAATAGGAACCATACGAATAGGCTTACACTCCTAGCAGTCAACTGGAACAGCATGCAATAAATCCTTCCCCCAATAATGAGACGACACTTCACTTTGAGGGTAAAACAGGAACTCTGGACTGGCACATCCAGCCTGGCTTTTATTTCCATCTTACACATTTAAGCCTGCCCACAGGGGAGGTGTAAAATATCCAATAGCATAGATGTTACCTCCCACACATCTCCTCCCCTTAGATTAACACTTAACCCAATTACACATACAGTTAAAACATACTTTCTACCCAACTTTCATAATTCTAAAACCATACATCACATTCACATAAAAATACATATCCACAATCAATCCATTCAGGGGAACAACATATTAAAAATGGCATGAATCAGACCAGGGGTTCAAAAGTTAGTAATAGTATCTTTTAAAACCTTTGTCAGCATGACTTTCCAGCTCAGACCGGTTACCTCCCACAATGCCTCACAATCCCTCCCCTCTGGCCTGGAGATAATTGAGGAAGGAATCTAATTATCTCCAAGGACTGAGGAAAAACTCCATTACCCACATGGCAGACAAAAAGACAGTAAAAGACATAAAATTACATACTGATACATTTAACACATAAAATACACATTTCTACATATCCCCAGTTTAACCGAAACACATAAATACCTACAGAATATTTAAGACAGTATTACTGTGATGTTACAAAGTCTTAAAGGGACATTATTCCCAAACGTCCCAATATGTCCACGGATGATTCTAAAAGGGCCAGCAGCAGCAATATAAACTAAAACATGCCCAAATATAGTTCCAACGTACCAATTTTCCAGGGGCCATAGTCAGCAGGTAGGAGGCCGGCAGCCAGGCCCCTCCAATGTCCCGTGGCGAGGCGGTTTCCGCCACAGTGTCCATTTAAGATTGTTCGTTTGTTCAATTAATTGTTCCTGTTCTGTCATAACCCACAATTCTAAGGTAATCTGTGGAGCACGGTACACTACATTTCATACCTAAACTATTATATTTAAAACTAAATCTGTCAGTTCTCTACTAAAAGGGACTACAGGCATCATTGATCTCTGAGGTAAGGAACTAAGGTAGGTTAGTAAGGCTGGCTAAACATGAGAATCAATATATGGGATGATACAGCGCTAACTCTGAAGGTAGCAAACACTGAAGCTAAATATAGAAGGTACAAAGTAAAATGAATGAGGTTGCGCCTAGTTGATGATCATACAAATAACAAAAAATATCAGAAAAATCTTAATAAAAGAAAACTATGATGACAAAGCACACGACATTGTGCCTAATAAAAGAAAATGTAATTCACAGGATATATAGTTTGTTGATCTCAAAAAGTCTTTAGGGATATAAACAGTGCTTTGTGATGTAGATGAAAGGACAATAACACACACAAAAAAGGACCAAATAGTGTGATACTGTGTAATCAAAATTGTAATATTGAATAATTAAAAATACACTCACTAGCTCACTTGGATCAGCCTCTGACAATGCAATCCTGGTCTAGGATATATTATGAATAATAGATGATGTATCAAGAGGGATTCATTGCACAATTGGTGGCTTGATGTAGATGTTCGGATCATGGCCTTGACGAGAGCCAGTGCCCTAAGTCCATTAATTCTCCTATTTCAATTGGGGAAATCCAGTGCTTCCAGGCGACCCCTCAGGTGTATGGACAGCGGCAAGGTGATTACTCGAAGTGGGGCCCCAGCCCAGAAGAAGGACAAGCAGCAGAGTCTGCTGCGTGGGGCTGCTGTGTGTCTGGGGAAGTAGGTATTGTAGATCTCTTGGTGATACAGAGCCAGAATCTTTGCAGATGGCATCAAACTGGCATGAAAGAGTACCATCCACCTCTTGCCCTCTAGGCTCTTTCAACAGAGTTGAGGTTCCATTGCAGCAGCCATCTTGTGGGCGACATGAGGTTCCATAGGTAATATACTGTCAGACTTCTGTTAAGACATTTATCCTGCCCAGTGGGGATCGGGATATCCCCCACCAGTCCAAAGGGGGGGATGTACATGACTGAGGTTTGTTTGAATTACTTACCTATTTTTCATTTATGTATTTGTTAGTTGTGTGTCTACCCAGGGCTGGCCCAAGAAATTGAGCTGCCTGGGTGCAAGAGTGAAATGCTGCCCCCTCCCCCCTTCACCAAAACCTAAACCACGCAGGCCAAACCACACCTACATTCATTACGTTATGCAGTGTGTGTAGTGAATGCAGTGACTATAGTGAATGCAAAGTGTGTGTTTGTGAAGTGGATTCACAACGTTTTGTGTGGTGAAAGCATTATGTGTGTACAGTGGATGCATAGTGTGTGATTATGTATTGTATGCAGTGGATGAAGTGTCTTTGTGCATTGTACGCAGTGTGCGTAGTAAATGCATTGTGCGTGTGTATAGTGGTAGGAAGGATATTTAACCCCCTGGTGGTCCGGTGACTCAGTAAAGCTGGAAGATAGTGAAGAGGGGGTCCAGAACTGTAATCTCTTCTCAAGCAGCAGGTACTGTCCGCTCCATAAGCCGTGAGAGTGTGGCTGCTGGGTTACCATGGCATGGAGATTGTAGCTCTGGGCCCTCTCTTCATTAACTAAGGCTGTAAGGGGCCCGGAACAGCATACATCTATAGCGGTAATCACTTTAGATAAATGTATAGGCGGCCCTGGGCACCTTACAGCAGATTTCTTAAAGGTACAGGTGCCAAAAATGCCGCCCCTGTGAAAGTTCTGCCTGGAGCCATGGTCCCACCGGCCCTGTGTCTACCAAGCCTGTATGACCTGTATGACTAAGATCAAAGTTTGAGTATAATAATAAATAGAGTTGTGCATTTGGTTTCAAATTATTGCAATTTGTCATAATTTTGAGCAATTGGTGAGTTGTCCAAATTCTGTAACTCCAAATCATCATATAGACATCACTAAACAAAATGGAAAAGATTGTTTGATTCGTGATTTTAACTGTGGCACCAGAAAAATGTGCCTCAATGTATTGTAAATTATATATACGTATATGTTAATAGTTATATTTTTCATTACACCGATTGGCCAAGTTTTGCACAATTTTGGTTCGTTCAAACCAAACAATTGCATGGCCGAGATTTATCCAAACTTAACCATTACATTTTGCAATATCTGAACAATATTTTTTTGCTATCCAACCGATTTGGCGAAAACTATTTGTTTCACTGTACAAAGTTTAATAATAAATATTTAATCAAAATATTTTAAGTTCGGGCTTCTATCTGCAATGCTGTTCTCTTCCATGCACACAAAACAGATTTCAAAATGTGATACAGATCAGCACTGCGGTAAAGAATATATTACTGGATGTCTCTAGAAATTTCATTATGAAAACATTAAACAATTGAAACGGAAACTCATGTTATTTTCTTCTACTGACAGTGTATACTAAATACATTACTGTGCGGGACTGTCAGCAGCTTATGTCTATTCCTATGCCATTTAGTCACCAGCAACAAGGACCACCTTCGTAAGAATGGCATGTAATAAGCCAAGAGTCCTCACTGAAAACAATACTTTGACTGCTGTAGTAATGTTGGAAGGCAGATAAAAAAATACACCCTAAGAGTAGGGTGTAAAAAGAACTTGTCTGGAAGAATAAAGAAGGGGGAGAAAATATTGGGACAAAAGGGGAAATAAATGATTTGGGCAGAAGAGAAATAACATTTCCAGAGATACTTTTTATTTTTAGTCGTGTCTTTTAACTAGTGTGTTATTTAATATAAAGTTAATGCACAGTTGAGGTTAGTAGCAGTCAGACATTTACATCAAATTCATAATAAATGTAATCCTTTTTTTAAAACAAAACAAACGAGACAACTAATGATAAGCAACAAGGTGAAAATGCAAAAATTTACATACGTCTGCACTGAATCTCTTCATTCTTCTGTCGTGAAGCTGAGGAACGAGTTGCAGCAAAGGATGCACAACAGACGACTGAGAGAACATGAAGACACACAGATGTGAAACAATGGACTCGTGACTGGGGAGTAAACAATGTCTACTTTGCTATTACATGGACTGATTATGTTAAACAGAGATCTGAAAACGCCACTTTACACAATGTTCGTATTGACAGCTTCAAATTAATTAAAAGGATGCCACAAACATAAAACAGAAACAAATTAACCACTCTCAACGCGCACTTGCCATTGTTCGATTTAAAACAATACAATAATTGAGAACAGAAAAAGTATACACCTTGAGTTCTTCATTAAAGGCTTACTCCAACCACCATGACCACTTCAGTGATTTGAAGTGGTCATGGTGGTACGTGCAGTGTTCGGCTTGAATTGTTGTGGGGTATACAGTGTGACCTTAGGGACCCTGTCAGTCAGAATTGTAGGCATACAGTTTTAGTGTCTGCTGAGGTATTGTGAGGCTTTTATTAGGACTGTATTTGGGAAGAGGTTATTAACCCCTATAGCCATTGTCATTATTACCCTCCTCTCCCTTCCCCTGGAATAACTTTCTACAGCTTCCATTAGCCTCTATCACAGATTTCAATAGCTCTATTCACTGTAGATATACAGTTTTTTTGTTTTTTTTTGCTATTCAGTATTTAACATGCCATGTGCTGTTGGTATCTTTAGGGGAAGTGTGCTAATTGGTTTTTTTTCTTATTAGCTTAGCCCCTGCTATTTATCCTGCCCAAGTATATACTGCGTTTGGAGATATAGTATCCCCTTCTCTCTATTATGTATCCTATTCTGTATTTGTAGTTCACCCTTTAGCGATGTGAGGATACTCTGAGTCTATGTATTTAGAAGTGTTATATACTGTTATGTATATGTATTTCCCAGTGTTGTTTCCCAGTGTTGGTCCTTTTATTAATAAAGACCATTTTATTTTTATTAATTTATTGTTTTATTGTCCATCATAGCTATCACCCTTCTATAGGCCCCAACACCATCGCCTTGTGATTGCTTTGGTGTTATTGTGTTTTGTTATTTCTTCCACCTCCCTATCCTCGCCAGCCGGATCACTCCGAGCTGCACGCGCTCTGAGCTGGCAAACTGGTCCAATCACAGGCTTCTCTGTGAACAGGGAGTGCATGCTGACGCATCCGTTTTCCCAAACTACAGAGTATCAGAGTTATTCACTACAGTGAAAAATCAAAGTGAATTCCAATGACCTTAGTGTAGAGTGATATTACATACTAGAATCTAAATTGCAGTAGACGTCCAACTGGATGCAATAGATTTGTTTCATGTGTATTTTGTTGTAAGTTTTTGTTTTTATTTGTTAAAAAAAAACACAAACAAAATGCAAAATCCATTCATACATGTTACATGTGTACCCCTATTATATTGATGTCTCGATGGCATACACACAAACACGTGATGTTTTGCCTGTTCACATGTGTTTACTGAAATAAATGAATTTGCATTGATTAGGTTTTTTGACATGCATCATGTGGAAATGTGCATCAATGGTGACATGAGGGAATTATTTGAAAAGAAGCTTGTATGAAAAAGGCCATGCCAGCCTTGTGTGCCTGTTTACTAGGGTGACATGCATACCTGACAGCAGCCACACTGCGTTATTGGTGGTTATACGGCTCCATATATTACAATTCTCACAAAGTGACATTTTTCATATATTCAAAAATGAGTTTGGAAGAAAAAATAGCATTTGCAGATAGCCTGCTCATATATTTGTTTGTGAAATCTACACATATGTTTAGAATATCTGTATGTGGATAAAAGGCCACGCACATTATACATAGATGGGCTGGGTAAAAAAAAATAGCTATCAATACTGCCTGTAAATAAACCTAATAACATTCTATTGTGGCTTCCAGAACCTATGTCTGCTTATGCAATGCTCTGCACGTATACAGAGTTTAACCCCTTGAGGACACATGGCATGTGTGACATGTCATGATTCCCTTTTATTCCAGAAGTTTGGTCCTTAAAGGGGTCAATATGCCTCTGATTGTTTTGCACTGAATTCCAGAATAAAATAAAAACAAATAATTGCTAAGTCCAATTATATTGTGCTTAAAGATTTTGAATCTATTAAATTCAAACACGGATGTATCATCTATCTCATTAAATACTGCTGAACATTTTAGGTAATGACACAATATAACTTGGCCATAGCTATTGGTACATTTTATGCTGGAAAATTCCAGTCAGGCCAAATCATTAAGTCAATGACTATGCTTTTATAACAAATGCAAAGGCGTTTTTTTGTCTGAAATTGGGGATTATCTATGAAGAATGGAATTCATGTTATTCCAATGCATAACTCAAATGGATATTTATCTAATAGAAACCTTGACAAAACCCACTCCAAGATAATGAAAAGCTTTCTCCTTAAATATATTTTGCAATCTAAAGCAGCATTTCAAAATCTTATATACTATAGGCACCAAAACACTTTCACTCCCCACCCCTTTCCCCCTGAAAAATTAGTATTTCATAAAGATAGAATTCACTGAAAACCCAATTTTTAGTGAATTATTCTTTAATAGATCATGTCCCTGCAGTCTCACTGCTCAATTCTCCCCCATTTAGGAGTTAAATCACATTGTTTATACAGCCCTGGTCACACCCTGTGTTGACACGGCCTTCATAAACACTTCCTGAAAAACAACCTAGATATTTTATGTTTCTGTGTTGCACGGTCTGTTTACTAGATCATTTATTATCTCCTGCTCTGTTAAAAGGAGCCTACTGTGTGTGATTAAAGTTCAATTTACAGAGCAGGAGACAAAAACGAATAAAGCAAGTTAACATCTGATTGAAAATTACACCTTTTTTTATACGCAAGCTGTGTGAGTCATAGGCAGGGGAGATATAAAAAGAACAAAAGTGATTCAAGAACAAAAGTGATTCAACTCCTAAATGGCAGAAAATTGAGCAGTGAGACTGCAGGGGCATGATCTATACACCAAAGCCGCTTCATTAAGTAATTTAAGTTTGACTGATATAAATAAATAGTGTTGCTTGCACCCTGAACTGCAGGACTGGCTTCTGTGAGTATGCCAGAAATGCATTTTTTGTCATAGATGTACACCCACACTTGTCCTGCTCCAGCCCTCCTTTCTACAATTCAGACTTGTTATATTATTTTACCAGGTAGTCTGTCTCAAATGATCCGGCTGAAAGCAATTTAATAAACAGTAAAGCGTTAAGCGTTTAAATTTGAGGGAAAGGATCTCTTCCTGTTTTTATCTCCTGCAGTCCAATCAGATGGACAACTGGGATCTACTATGCCAGGTCTCAGCTTGACAATATTCTCACCATTCATCATGATTCTTTTCATATTCACTGAGCTCGTGATATACTGTATTAACACAAAACTAACACTAGTTTCTTAATTAATAGCAGTTCCGTTGTTCCAGTATCAAAGGACCAAGGAACTCAGGTGAGTCAGCCTACAGCTTGAGGGGCAATTTCATTGAGGCTTCCCAGCTTAAACTTAGTAAGTATACATTCATAAAAACATGTAACTCTTCTAGTCCAAATGTAATACATTAGCAGCATCTTCAAGTACTGGAATTCCCTTTCAAATTCAGTCCCATCTATTAACCTGGTCTGAATATTTCAGTCAGATTACAATTATATTTCTCACATAAAATCATCTGAAGGAAAACTAGTCATAGTACATATTATTATGTTACATTGAATGCCTCATAAAGTCATACAGTCTAAACTTAAGCAGGTTACAGAATTAATTTATATAGTAAAATATAATAATGGGACTCACTGTTGGATAGAAAGGATAGTAAAAATAGAAGAGGTGGCGGGGAATGCCTTTATATTAACTTGATTTGAAGACCAGTGTTAAAGAAATTGTATGTGATTCTACAGGTGAGGATGTGGAAGCCTTATGGGTAGAAATCTGCATAGGAGGAACCATGGGATATCCATTACCTAGGCTGCACAACTTTGTTAATCATGAGAGATTTTAATTAGCCTGACATTGATTTTTGAGCGTGATATATGATAATTTCATGTCTCAATTAGAAGAAGCACCAACTAGAAGGGATGCTTGTCTGCATTTTGTTATAACTAATAATGTTGACTCATTTCAACTCAAGTTAGGGAGCAGTTGGGAAATAGTGACGATAATATGGTATCATTTGAGATGAACTAAAAATAAATAAATTAATTAAATGCGCTTTTAAAAAGTGCATCTATACAAGTGACTGCCTGGAATTATAAAAATGAACTGTTCAATAGGATAAGGGAATCTATACAACTATACATACCACCGGGAAACAAACACAAAAGATGCGAAATAAAACTAATGTGGCTAAGTACAATGTTTGGTCAAATGGTAAAAGATAAGAAAATGGCATTCAAGACATTTATGTCACAAGGTTTGATTTTGATGACAAATATAAGCATGCCAATAAGGCTTGCAAACGAATCATTGTATTTGCTAAACTTGAAAATGAAAAGCTCAGTTAAAAAGTTTTTTAAGTACGTTAATGCCAAAAAGGTTATGAGTGAAACTATTGGTCCATTGGAAACTGAGATAATCAATGATGATAAAAACAAGACAGAAATTCTAAGTAAATGTACTCAGAGGGTTGGGAGAACCAACTTCACTGAGTAGAAACTGGAATATGATGCAGATTATAAATGCAAATAGATATATCAAAATACCAATAAACTGTATAGCAATAGAGAGTGGCTAGAAATTGTGAAAATAGACACTATGGTAAAGTGTAATCTTAGCCTTAGTGGCTTACCTCCAGGTACCCCAGTGAAAGATAGTAGCTCACTTAGCTCCTATTTAGCGACTGACTAGAGACTTTAATTAAATGTGTATGGTCAAGTCTAGTCGCTCTGAGCTTGTGAGGTTGATCACTAGGGAGCTGGTCACTAGAAAGATGCCTGATTTGCGGAATAAGCTGTGTGTATAATGATGGCGTGATAAGGGCTTATCGCCTATAAATGCACATCATATACCACAATAGCCAGCAATGTCCCAAAATCGTCTGATTGGAACAGGTAGTTGCTTGTTAGTTAAATTAATGTAATTGAGATATCTGTAAAGAGTGGGTAGTGCACCTTTAAATGCTGGTGCATGTGCTAGTCCACTAAACAGTTATAACCTCTATATAATGTGCAGCTGGTAATGAAAAATTATGTCCCAAACTTAGCAATGTCTGAATTCATCCAGACATAGAGAAGGTGACCAGTTAGGAGGTACAGAAATAAGGAAAAGAGAAAATTAAAGTGACTCTATGTGTAGAACCATACTTAGGATGTTGGTTGCCTGCACATAGTGATAGATAGCCCTGGTGAGAAAAGAGAAGGGAGAGCTTAGAGCCCGACGCGCGTTTCGGTGCTTTCTATGATGCACCTTCGTCAGGGACATAATTTTTCATTACCAGCTGCACATTATATAGAGGTTATAACTGTTTAGTGGACTAGCACATGCACCAGCATTTAAAGGTGCACTACCCACTCTTTACAGATATCTCAATTACATTAATTTAACTAACAAGCAGCTACCTGTTCCAATCAGATGATTTTGGGACATTGCTGGCTATTGTGGTATATGATGTGCATTTATAGGCGATAAGCCCTTATCACGCCATCATTACACACACAGCTTATTCCGCAAATCAGGCATCTTTCTAGTGACCAGCTCCCTAGTGATCGACCTCACAAGCTCAGAGCGACTAGACTTGACCATACACATTTAATTAAAGTCTCTAGTCAGTCGCTAAATAGGAGCTAAGTGTCAGGGTACCTGAGGTCTCTACCTCTAAGGGAGGTAGAGACTTGGTGGTTTATCCGTCCAGGCGAGCTGTTTCCTCCGTTCCTCGCGGTCCATCCAGCCACTTAAACACCGGCCGCGAGGAATCCACATCCTTTTCTAGCAGGACGCTCAATACGTGACGTCATGACGCTATCACGAGCGACCTGTCACTCAAGTGTCCGATATCCAATCGGCACTTGTCAGAGGCGTGATTACCATCCAGAGCCAGGGTATTTAAGCTTACTTCTCTCTTCAGCTCATTGCCCTGTCGTGGTTCTAGCTTGTCTAGTCACTCAGTGCTCTGGTATTCTAGTTTGCTCTATTTGGTTTTGACTCGGCTTGTTGTACTTCCCTGCTTCTCTGTTCTCCCTTGACCCGGCTTGTCTCTCGCTTATCTGTCTTCCCGTTCCCTCGACCTCGGCTTGTCCCTGACTATTCTCTATTACTCTCGGTACGTTAGTCCGGCCATTCTAAGGCCCGGTATACGTACCTTTCCACTCTTTGTACTCTGCGTGTTGGATCCCTGTCCCGATCCTGACATTACGACAGGGCCAATGGATCCTGCAGGTACAAACAGTCAGCTTGGTTCTTCTGATCCCAGGTTTGACGCCATGGAGCATAGGATGGATCAGATGGCTCTAGCACTACAGGCACTTTTGTCTCGTGCTAGTAACCCACCTGAGGAGACACGTACTCCTTCTATTTCTCCTGCAGTCTCAGGTCTAGAGGTAGCCACTGTAGGTGCTTCTTCCCGTATTACCCCACCAGTACGTTATGGCGGGTCACCGGAGAAGTGCCGTGGTTTTCTGAACCAGATTAGCATTCATTTCGAATTACAACCCCGCTCTTATCCTACAGATAGAGCGAAGGTTGGATTTGTTATTACTTTACTCATTGAGAAAGCTCTGAGATGGGCCAATCCTTTATGGGAGAATGATAATCCACTAGTCTATAATTATAATGCCTTTGTAGCTGCGTTTAGAAGAACTTTTGACCCTCCTGGTAGAAAGGTCAATGCAGCTAGATTACTGTTGCGCCTTAGACAGGACAATCGAACACTTGTGGACTATGCACTAGAGTTCAGGTCCTTGGCGGCAGAAGTTAAGTGGAACGAACAGGCTTATATAGATGTGTTTCTGAATGGGTTATCAGATGTAATTCTTGACGAGGTCGCTACTAGAGAACTCCCTGAGAATTTGGAGGATTTAATTTCTTTTATATCTCGTATTGATGAACGCATAAGAGAGAGGCAGAACACTCGAGATAGGACCCGTAGACCCTCCTTTAAACTAGCGCCTACCTTTCAAAATTCTGAGTTCGAGGACTTACGTATTTCTGAACCTATGCAGATAGGCAGTACTCATCTCACAGAGAGAGAGAGACAGTACAGAAGAAGGGAGGGTTTATGTATGTATTGTGGAGTCAGAGGACATTTACGCCTAAATTGTCCCAATCGTTCGGGAAACGCTCGCACCTAAGTTTCTCTAGAGGACAGGCCTTGGGTGTTTCTACTTTGTCCTCTATTCACAATTACAAAGAGTTCAGGCTTCTGTTACCCGTTTCTTTGAGGTGGGAGAAGGGAGTAGTAAAGACTATGGCACTAATCGATTCTGGAGCTGCTGAGAGCTTTATAGATCAGGGTTTTGTTGCCAAGCATGCCATCCCATCCCAGTTAAAAGAGACACCACTGGCTGTTGAGGCCATCGATGGTAGACCGTTACTTGAGCCTGTTATTTTCCATGAGACCATACCGATTAACTTAACTGTTGGCATCCTACATAAAGAGGATATATCCTTAATGCTCATTTCTTCTCCGTCTATTCCCATAGTCCTGGGGTACTCCTGGTTGAGGAGACACAACCCTATTATTAATTGGGAGTCAGGGGAGATAGTTTCGTGGGGAGAGAATTGTCAAGAGAAATGCTTGCGGAAGGTCTTACCTCTCGGATTAACTAATACATCGACTACCTCTGACAATCCTACAGAGACACAAATTCCGCCTCAGTATCTAGATTTAAAGGCAGTATTTGACAAAAAGAAAGCCGATACCTTACCCCCACACAGGTCCTTTGATTGCAAAATTAACCTACTCCCTGGTACCATGCCTCCCAGAGGTCATGTATACCCATTATCTACAAAAGAGAACTCAGTTCTAGAGGAGTATATTCACGAGAATTTAGACAAGGGATTCATCAGGAGGTCCTCCTCCCCTGCCGGGGCTGGATTTTTTTTTGTTAAAAAGAAAGATGGTTCTTTGAGACCTTGTATTGATTATCGAGGCTTGAATAAGATAACCATTAAAAATGCCTACCCGATTCCCTTGATCACCGAACTCTTCGATCGTTTGAAGGGCTCTACAATTTTCACCAAGTTAGACCTCAGAGGGGCATATAACTTGGTGAGAATCCAGCAGGGACATGAGTGGATGACGGCATTCAATACTCGATATGGTCACTATGAATATACTGTTATGCCTTTTGGGTTATGCAATGCGCCAGCTGTATTCCAGGATCTGATAAATGAGGTTCTTAGGGAATTTCAGCAAGATTGCGTCATTGTATACCTAGATGATATACTCATTCATTCTAGTGAGATTGAGACTCATCACAAGCAAGTCAGGAGGGTTTTGCACAAGCTTCTCCAGCATGGCTTGTACTGCAAGTTGGAGAAATGTAGCTTTGATCAAACCCAGGTAACCTTTCTCGGCTATGTGATCTCTGGGGAGGGATTTAAGATGGATCCGGATAAGCTCCAATCCATTCTAGAGTGGCCTTTACCCAAAGGTCTTAAAGCCATACAGAGATTTATTGGTTTTTCTAATTATTACAGGCGCTTTATTAAGGGCTATTCTTCCATTATCGCACCTATCACTAATATGACCAAACAGGGGGCTGATACTAAGAATTGGACTACTGAAGCTCTCCTTGCGTTCAAAACTCTCAAGGAGCTTTTCGCTTCCGCTCCAATTTTAGTTCACCCCGACACTTCTCTGCCTTTTCTACTTGAGGTAGACGCATCAGAGACTGGTTTAGGTGCTGTCCTATCTCAAAGGTTGGGGGTTGATAAACCATTACATCCATGTGGATTTTTCTCTAAAAAATTGACCGGTACTGAAAGCAGATATGACATTGGTGACAGAGAATTACTAGCGGTTATCAAGGCTTTGAAAGAGTGGAGACATTTATTGGAAGGTACATTACATCCTGTTACCATTCTAACTGACCACAAAAATTTGTCTTATATCGGAGAGGCTAAGCGGTTGTCCTCCAGGCAGGCTCGTTGGTCGTTGTTTCTTACCCATTTCAATTACGTTCTGACTTACAGACCTGGGTCAAAGAATTCTAAAGCCGATGCGCTATCTCGCCAATATGAGCCCTCTGCTTCAGTTGAACCACTTATGTCCTCCATTGTACCCAAATGCAATATTATTGCTAATACCAGTCTCAAAATTCATTCTCCGCTACTTGACCAGATCTTGAAGTCACAACATCTAGCTCCCGGAAACACTCCTGAGGGAAGAAACTTTGTTCCTCCTGAACTTCAACTGGAGCTCTTACAGTGTTTTCACGAAAGTAAAATAGCTGGTCATCCTGGTATTCGCAAGACATACTCTTTGATATCCAAGGATTTCTGGTGGCCTTCACTTCGAAAAGATATTGAGGAGTTCGTCGCAGCTTGTGAAACTTGTGCCAAGACTAAACTACCTCATGCATCTCCATGTGGCCTGTTACACCCCTTGGACATTCCTGAGAAACCTTGGTCCTGTTTGTCCATAGACTTTATCGTTGATTTGCCTGCTTCCAAGAGACAGACTGTTATTCTCACGGTAGTGGATAGATTTACTAAGATGGCCCATTTCGTGCCATTACCTAAACTTCCGACTTCTCCTGAATTGGCGGAGATTTTTGCAAGAGAGGTTTTTCGCCTACATGGGATTCCTTCGGAGATTGTTTCTGATAGAGGCTCTCAATTTGTCTCACGTTTCTGGAGATCCTTTTGTTCTCAAATGGGCATCAAATTGAACTTCTCCTCGGCCTATCACCCTCAGTCTAACGGAGCTGCTGAACGTACCAATCAAAAGATCGAACAGTATCTGCGTTGCTTTGTTTCCGAACACCAGGACGATTGGGTCGGTCTGATTCCTTGGGCGGAGTTCGCACACAATAACCTTGTTTGCGATTCAACTCGCTCTAGCCCTTTCTTCATGAACTATGGCTTTCATCCCTCGATTTTTCCTTCGGTTTCCTCTTCTCAGGGGATACCGTCGGTTGATGATCATGTCGCCAACCTGAAGAAATTATGGGATCAGACTCGGCAAATTCTGTTACATAGTTCCTCGTTGTTCAAGAAACACGCTGACAAGCATAGAAGAGCGGCTCCTGTTTTTGTTCCTGGGGATAGGGTATGGCTAAGTACTAAGAATATTCGACTAAAAGTTCCATCTATGAAATTTGCTCCTCGCTACATAGGCCCTTACAGGGTTCTCACTCGTATCAATCCGGTTGCGTATCGCCTTGCTCTGCCACCTGCCTTACGCATCCCTAACTCTTTTCATGTCTCCTTGTTGAAACCTCTTATTTGCAACAAATTCTCCTCTAAAGTCTCCTCGCCTCGTCCTGTTCAGGTGGAGGGTCGGGAGGAGTACGAGGTAAGCTCCATCGTTGATTCCAGAATTTCAAGGGGAAAATTGCAATATCTGGTCAACTGGAGGGGATATGGTCCTGAGGAGAGGAGTTGGGTACCTCAGGAGGACGTTCATGCTTCTCGCCTTCGCAGAGCATTTCACCTCCGCTTCCCATCTCGCCCCGGTTCCTTCCGCCCGGTGGGCGTATCTGAGAGGGGGGGTACTGTCAGGGTACCTGAGGTCTCTACCTCTAAGGGAGGTAGAGACTTGGTGGTTTATCCGTCCAGGCGAGCTGTTTCCTCCGTTCCTCGCGGTCCATCCAGCCACTTAAACACCGGCCGCGAGGAATCCACATCCTTTTCTAGCAGGACGCTCAATACGTGACGTCATGACGCTATCACGAGCGACCTGTCACTCAAGTGTCCGATATCCAATCGGCACTTGTCAGAGGCGTGATTACCATCCAGAGCCAGGGTATTTAAGCTTACTTCTCTCTTCAGCTCATTGCCCTGTCGTGGTTCTAGCTTGTCTAGTCACTCAGTGCTCTGGTATTCTAGTTTGCTCTATTTGGTTTTGACTCGGCTTGTTGTACTTCCCTGCTTCTCTGTTCTCCCTTGACCCGGCTTGTCTCTCGCTTATCTGTCTTCCCGTTCCCTCGACCTCGGCTTGTCCCTGACTATTCTCTATTACTCTCGGTACGTTAGTCCGGCCATTCTAAGGCCCGGTATACGTACCTTTCCACTCTTTGTACTCTGCGTGTTGGATCCCTGTCCCGATCCTGACACTAAGTGAGCTACTATCTTTCACTGGGGTACCTGGAGGTAAGCCACTAAGGCTAAGATTGCACTTTACCATAGTGTCTATTTTCACAATTTCTAGCCACTCTCTATTGCTATACAGTTTATTGGTATTTTGATATATCTATTTGCATTTATAATCTGCATCATATTCCAGTTTCTACTCAGTGAAGTTGGTTCTCCCAACCCTCTGAGTACATTTACTTTGTTCCAAATAGGGGTTAGGCCCCAGGACACCACTGGAGTGTCCATTCAGGTGCACTTCCACCAGTAGGACGGATCCTAATTCGTTAGGACCCCCCACATAGGTGGAGTTCTTTCCACAGAAATTCTAAGTAATTAATTATTTTTCTTCAGCACATAAGGAATAAGAATATCTCCCCAACATGATGGAAAATACTGGCCTTTTATTTCTGAAGCTGTGACCTTAACCCCTTAAGGACCAAACTTCTGGAATAAAAGGGAATCATGACATGTCACACATGTCATGTGTCCTTAAGGGGTTAAGGGGATATATGGTTGTAGATTTGCAAATCCTTACAGCAAACTGGTGATTAACACGGGATAAAGTGCTTTTGAAATGAATGCTTTTGAAGTTAATGTAAACAAAGGCACAGTGCCAGATTGTATTCACCCACATGTGCTTAGGGAGCTTAGTAGAAATTACTATCACTGTTTTTAACTTTGCAGGCAAGTGGCAGATGAGATTTAATACAGGTAAGGTAAATGCAGAAGCGAGCTACTAGTAAGAGAGATTGAAAACTTTAGTTACGAAGAAAGGCTATAAAAACTGGAATTGTTTTCTTTAGAAGAAAATGTACTTTAGAGGGAATATGATAGCACTATAAAAATATATACAGAGTCAGTACAAGCCACTATGTGCTGACCTGTTCATTAGCAGAAATATACAACAGACAAGAGGTCACCCATTGAGACTGGAAGAAAGGCCCTTTTGCTTACAGCATTGAACACCTTCTTTAAAGTAAGAATAATAAAATTGTGGAATTCTCTTCCTAAAGAGGTTCTGTTATCATATTTTAAAAATACATAAAAAAAAAAAAGACTTTGATGCTCTTTTGCATAGACAGAATATTCAAGCATATAAATAATATATATTTAAACAGCTGGTTGGTGCAAGGAGAAAACTGCTTGCCATTATGGAGTCAAGAAGGTATTTTTATATTTTACTAAAATACTACAGCTATATTACTAAAATATCAAATGCATGACAACATGAAAGAAAAAAGTGTGAGTTATAGTTCAGAACAGTATAAAAAACTTTGCTTCTACAGAATTAAGAGGGATTCACCTTTTATGAAAACGTCACTTAAAAACAATAATTGATATGGAGTAATACTGCATAGGTCAATGTACTTAAAGGGGATTGTATTTCAGCCAGCCTTGTTCTTAAGCAGGAGCTTTAGGAACGCCTTCCATCAGAGAGGAGGCATGGAGTAGCGTCTGGCAAACCCCAGTTAAGAAGTCAAACTGGTACTTCTTACCCTGGTTCGAATGGCCAGTTAAAATAAGGATGGGAGGGTTGCCCGAGCACTCCTGGCACTATAACTACTACAGTGCACTATCGTGGCTATGGTGCTTGGAGTTTTCTTTTAATATTTTCTTATGTCATGCTTAGTTTTCTTTGAAATGTATTTTAAAGTTTTAGCAAATTGCATTACTGTATGCATTCTCCCTGCTGACTGCTAGGTGCAAAGGAAATAAAATTCACACCTCACAAATACACATTGTTTTTAAACATATGGATATGTAAAGATATACAAAATGCTGGGAGGTGACAGTCCCCATTCAAGGTGCACTGTGCAGACAATGTGAACGTACACTAGCATCATGATTGTAATATAATAATTGTGATCATACTATTTGTAGAACTTATTTATTTAAATAAACTCTCCTAGCCTTATAATCATTGCAACTCACGGTAGTGGTTATAGTGCCAGGAATGCATTATTGTAAGCTGTCAAACCATTTTAAAATAGCTTGACTTCTTACCTGGGGTCCGACGGCTGCTGCTTCATGTCTCCAATAGAAGTGTTTCTGTTAGCTTTCCTAATATAAACCCTACAGTGTAGGACTAGCTCATTGTTTGAAAGTGTCAGCTGATCTCTTTCAGCCAATGAGCTAAGCCCTGCACTGCAGGGTAGTGCACGCTGTAGTGGTTATTGAGCCCGGAGTGTTCCTTTAATACTTCACAATTGTGTCCTTTTTGAAGGAAGCAAGAAAAATTTAACTTTTAACAAAAAAACTTTTAGTAAACTTTTCTGTTTGAACATATTAATTAAACTAGTGTAAACTAGTTATTACCAATATTAAACTAATAGAATATTTGGTGTTTTAAGTTTTAGGATCTGGTGTCATCTTATGCCTTAGTTATTATGTATCCTTGCTTGGGACTCATCACAGAGGTTATGTTTAAAGAAAAATAAATAGTCTTTTGGGTTTGATGGCTTTTTATGGAATTTATATTGGTTCTCAAAATTCTCATAGAACATATGTATTGGAAAATGTATTTGGGGGTTAGCAGCGTTTTTCACATCTTGTAGTTTATGGATTTTGGAACTGTCAAAACACTAGTTTTAAAGCTCATATCATTTGATTTTAAAATACAAATTATGATTGTAGATGGAATAATCTAAAATGGAATCTAAATTTAGGGGTGTCTCTCTCGTAAACTGTGTCACTTACCATGATGTCTGATTTTCCTGAGGCATGACTCTTAGAATAATGAAATAAGAACTGTACAAGAAAAAGATTAAAATGCTATTTTACTACTGGAAGTACTCAGGGGTGCAGGACATTGTCACATTTTAAGAAAGATTCATGATACATACCCTTTTTGTGTTATCTTTTTCTTCTGAACCCTGTATAAAAACAATAAATGTCTTTGAGCAGAGCTGATATTTGCATTTTGTTTGTGTGCCCCTACATGATGACATGTTCGATAACTGTAATACTCATATTTAATTACACTTACAAATACTCACAGTTCTGATAAAGTAATTAAATACATTTTCCATTGTTGAACATGTATCAATGATTTGTGTATATTTAGCAGTGATTCACATACACAATTCATGCTAAATGACACATACTGCTAAATATTGTTACCATTTAACATCTACTGATAGCATTTGTTTGGTTTTATTGAATTTAACATTAACATGGTGATCTTATTTAACGATGTAGTTCAGGCTAGTCTGTCTAGTCACAGCTTAATTATCTTTCTGACAGATTTGTTCATTAGGTTTCAAACAAATCGATATTCATCCGAATTTGGCCAAATCACAAAAACACATAAAACGAGGAATGAACAAGTCCGTGTGTGGCTTAAAAAAAGATGACTGATAAAAAAAATACGATACATGGTTAGGTGACAGCCATTAAATGTCGATTTTATTCAAAGATTAAGTGAGAAGTGACCAATAGAGGCAAAAATAGGAAAAGCAGTAAAAAAACAAACTTTCTTTAGTTATATATTTATAAAATCTATAGATAATAAATATATAATATATAAACATGGCTTTTCCCCCCTATATTACTCACATAATATGTGAATCAAATGGAGGTAATATTTATATTATGTGTATATTTGTATTACATAATATTTATTTTATGGATATATTTTGCAGTGCATTAATAGGTGCATTTCCCATCATTTTATTTCATATGAACTGCATTTCCTGAAACTATTGCAAAGACAAATTTTTTCCAAACCAAAATGCCACATGGATGAAACTCAAATCGCCTTAGAAAAAAGGCATGCACCATGGAATAAATATATAACACTATGTGGTTTTTCATACAACCCTTTAGGACAATTAGACTAAACTGTTTTAAAGTAAAATTTTCCAAGTTAAATAACTATTAAAAATCCTATGTAATGTTGTATTTTCCACCGATATGATATGAAACTGTTATCACACTTGTGACACACCTTTACCTGTGCAGAGATAGAGGTGTAATCCACAGACATAGTGCTTGGTGATATATTGTAATTTGATCTCCTCCTGCTCCCCAGATTATCTTAAGATACCCAGCAGGGAAAGCATGGTTTTCTTAAAATCTTGCACCAGATCTCCAAGTACAATGTTGCTACACTAGTGGGAAGACTCTCTAACTATCCTTAAGAACCACTCATTTCCAGCGGCAGGTGGAAAAAGTTTAATCGGATCTTGAAGCATGAGTAGGGTAATCAGAACTCCCCCTTTCAGGAAGCCAAATTACATTTGGTGTGATCAGAGTATATATACATATATATTTCTTCAATATTTTTCTACATTGCCCTGTTGGTATTAGCCTATATATTTTTGTTTTAATTGCTCTCTTTTTGGGTATAGGTATAGAGATATAGGAAGTCAAGGGAACCACAACCAAAATCCTAGACAGCCTATTGGTCAAACAGACAATGATCTTGGAGTAACCACTACACGTTGTAAGTTGTAACATAGTACCTGGGAGTTCTGCTGCATTCCCATAACCATAAAGCAAAATTCTTCTATGGCAGGTACCTGCATCCAAAAAAAAAAAAAAGGAATGTAAGCGTTCAGTGCTGGGCAAGTAAATTAATTGTCATTAAATACAAGATAATATGCATTCACTCACCATAGGCTGGGAATCTGAAAGGATTGCAGTGCAAGTATTCTGAATCTGTGAAATAAGAAACATGTAACCTGATCATTCCTAATTAAAGAAAACAATTCAAAACTACAATAGTATAATTGCTCACTTTCAGCACACATTATTATAATTGCTCACTTTCAGCACACATTATTGTTTAACCCTCTCAGTGTCATGCACTACAGCAAACGAGTTTCATGCTAATGCACTTTGACTAGATCTCTGATCACAGTGCAAATGTGCGAAACGCGTTGATTCTAGCCTCGTCGGATAAATACAGTTTGAATGCTGCATGCTACCTTTTACAGATCTGATTTTAAATACACAAGTGGGGAACAAAGGAATTGGAATTTGTTTTACTTCAGTTAGACCTCAATTATGCTGTTTTTTCTTTTCAATTTGTGTATTATCATGTGGACAGTCCACCACCAGCACACAGCACTGGAGGGATAAGGTGCACCTGAATGGAAAGGTATAAACAATATACACTGCAATGGTGAATGGAGGTTTATTTTTTTCTCCCAAGGTGGTTAATGGACTTACTTGTAGTCAAACTGTTTTTTTTTGTTTTTTTTTAAAGACCTCTTTTAAATTTTGCAAAAATGCAGTGGATTAAAACATGGATGCTCATAGAGAAATTACATTGCATGATAGCACTGACTCGGGGCAACCATATTTTGAATCTTTGCATTTCCCAATAGACCTTAGTGATTGGGTCTTTCATTTTAATTTTATTTATTTTTTTCTTAAAGGCTTCTATGGGTCAAAATACTATCAGACCTTTTAGCCCTCTCAGAGATGGTCTAGTGGGTAGAATTACAGCAGCTCTGTCACTTTGCACATTTCATTTTTTTATTAAAATGTTTTTGTCCCTCTGTTTCTCTTAGTTTTCTTATTATTAGTAAGATAAAGTATGGATTTTTTCTTATGGGGAGCGTGATCTTTCTTAATGTGAGGAGTTTTAAGAAAAACTGAAGTAGTAGTTCAGGCACCCAGCACTCTTCAGAGAGGCAGGCCTCGTCTCCATGGCTGAGATCATCAACCGTGATAAACTCAGATAGGAATGCATTAGGAGGCTATTGCACTGCGCCAATAAGCATCTCCTTATAGAATTGCATTGAATCAATCCATCTCTATGGGGAGCTGATAGCCGGTGCTGCAAACAGTGCAGAACTAAGCTAAGTAGCACCTAGATTGCCACTAGAGGTGTTACTAGGCAGCAATGTAAATACTGCCTTTTCTATGAAAATGCAGCATTTACATTAAAAAGCTGACAGGGACATGCTATAGACAACAGAACCACTATAATAATTCTGGTGCCTATAGTGTCCCTTTAAGCATAGTTCCATTTCACTTGCTAGGCTCATTTACCCATAATCCTTCAGTCAATAGAATCCCACGGAGGGGTGAAGTTGTCACGTCCTGCTCTGTTCTGTGGAGATGTCTGGCTTTGGCTTCTGGTATCCAGTACTCTTGTTACAATTCTTGTTTAGTTTTTCTTGTTTTTTTGGGTTTTCTATTCTATGTCTGGTTTTCTTTTTGCTGGGATTTCTGGGTTCATTCCTATAGTCCGTCCCTGGATTTCCCAGTCTCTTGGATTCATTTAAATGTTTGTTTTATTTGCCACACCCGTTTGTTTTCCATCATTCCTTTTGGTTTCAGCCTGGACCTGCAGCAGTGTTTCAAGTCTCTGCCCTTTCTTGCAGGTAAGTGCTATATATGTCTTCTTTGGTTGTTTTGGCATACATTAGGCAGTGTAGGACCTGCCAGATATGGAGTACATTGACGTTGTTGGCAGGCTTATGCAATGTATGATCATATAGTGTGACTAGTTCCCCATGATTTTCATATGTAGTGCTTAGTTATTTCTCCTCTTGTTTTGCCTATGTTATCTTGTCTTGTTTTAGTTTGTATACCCAGTCCATGTACAGTCCTGTCCAGTAATGCCCATGTTCTGTTCATGTTTCCCTCATGTCTTGTGTACATGTTCTGGGTTTAGCTTACTGTCCTTCTCCGGTTCTGGGTTCTCCTAGTTCTGTCTTGTTTCCATGTTTGGTGTCTGTTCTAGTCTTGCCTTGTTTCTGTACTGGATACATGCTTGCTGCAGAGCCTCCCTATTCAGCTCCTGGGAGGTCTGCTTAATTCCATGCTCCTAGTTCCTGGGATCCGCTTAAGCTGATTCAGGGTTCTGGTTGTGGCTGCACAAACGCTGGTGCTCAACACCAGGGGGCGTGAGGTTACCCTGCACCAGACCCTGCTAATCCACCTCCACACTGTGACTCCTACTCTGAACATCAGGCATACTGGGTCCCGGTCCTCGCACCGCTGTCCGGACAGTGTCTGGGTCCCGGGCTCCGGACCGCCACCCTGACAGAAGTGCAGGTATCATAAAAGAAAATAATAAAATGGAGACACCCAGGTATTGAGATCCAGCACAGGCAAGAACAAATAATTTAAAAAAAATAAAGGCAGGTGACAAGTGGGCAGTTTTAATATACAACGGGGTGCGGGGCCAGACACCGCACTGAGCGGACGCACATACCCGGTGCTCCCGCAGATACAGCCCAAATCCGTCCACATCAGGAGCATCCAGCACCAATTCTGGCCGCGGACCCTGACGCTGATTCCGGGGCAGCCAGCCGACACCGCCGATGCCGTTTTTTCTCGATGTCGGGACGGCAAGGCCTACCACGCAGGTGCAAGGCAAACAGGGTACTATCAGCACACAGCTCTACACTCTCACATAGTATAATGCTTTCAATTTCACCTACCACCGCTGGACCTTTGTCCTCCGGGCGCAGATAAGCTCCCCTACAGCTCCTACACACCTAGACACACCTGACACACACTCTAAACCACCTCGCTACTACACACTGCCATTACACTACTATACAGGCCAGGAGTAATCACGGTGCCTCTTGTGGGAAAGCCACAACACACCATACGCCTAACACG
The DNA here is from genome assembly GCF_036172605.1 of Pelobates fuscus. NCBI lineage: Eukaryota > Metazoa > Chordata > Amphibia > Anura > Pelobatidae > Pelobates > Pelobates fuscus. The sequence continues at coordinate 91,731,250 of NC_086322.1, forward strand.
GCGCAAGCCCTGGACTCCACAGGGAGCACCTCAGTGGCGGATCCAGAGCCTGACCTCGGGAGGGGCACTTGCAGATTATTTAGAGAAATAATCCAGACACAATACCGACTACAGCTCAGTGTAGTGGTTATGGTGCCAGTAGTGCCGGGACCCCCTCCCAGAGTAAGTAGTCAAACCGTTTAAGAACAGTTTGACAACTTACCTGAGGTCTGCTTGGAAATGGGGCTGTAGTAGGGCATAGGAGCAGGGGTGCAGTGTGTGTGTGTTTGTGTAAGAAGGACTGTGTGAGCAGTGTGTGTGTGTGTGAAAGTGGCAGTGTGTACGTGAGGACGGCAGTGTGTGTTAGGGGGGCAGTGTGTGTGTGTGCGTTGCAGTGTGAGTGGGGGGCAATGTGTGTATGGGGGGAAGTTTGTGTGTATGGGGCAGTGTATGTGTGGGGGGGGGCAATGTGTGTGTAGGGTGTGTGTGTAGGGTGTGTGTGTATTGGGGGCAGTGTATGTGGGCAATGTGTGTGTATGGGGGAAGTGTATGTGTGTGTATGGGGGCAGTGTATGTGTGTGGGAGCAGTAGTGTATGTGTATGTGGGGCAATGTGTGTGTATGTGGGGCAATGTGTGTGTATGTGGGGCAATGTGTGTGTATGGGGGCAGTGTGTGTGTGTGTATGGGGGCAGTGTGTGTGTATGGGGGCAGTGTATGTGTGTGGGGGCAATGTGTGTGTATGGGGGCAGTGTATGTATGTGGGGCAGTGTATGTATGTGTATGGGGGCAGTGTATGTATGTGGGGGCAGTGTATGTGTATGGGGGCAATGTGTGTGTATGGGGCAGTGTATGTATGTGGGGGCAGTGTGTGTGTATGGGGGCAATGTATTTGTATGGGGCAGTGTATGTATGTGGGGGCAGTGTATGTGTATGGGGCAGTGTATGTGTATGGGGGCAGTGTATGTGTGTGGGGGCAATGTGTGTGTGTGGGGGGGCAATGTCTGTGTATGGGGGCAGTGTATGTATGTGGGGCAGTGTATGTATGTGGGGCAGTGTATGTATTGTGGGGCAGTGTATGTATTGTGGGGGCAGTGTGTGTGTATGATGGCAGTGTATATGTATGGGGCAGTGTATGTGTATGGGGGCAGTGTATGTATGTGTGTGGGGGCAGTGTATGTGTGTGGGGGCAATGTGTGTGTATGGGGGCAGTGTATGTATGTGGGGGCAGTGTGTGTGTATGGGGGCAGTGTATGTATGTGGGGGCAATGTGTGTGTATGGGGGCAATGTGTGTGTATGGGGGCAGTGTGTGTGTGGGGGCAGTGTGTGTGTGGGGGCAGTGTATGTATGTGGCGGCAGTGTATGTATGGGGCAGTGTATGTATGCGGGGGCAATGTGTGTGTATGGGGCAGTGTATGTGTATGGGGCAGTGTATGTGTATGGGGCAGTGTGTGTGTGTATGATTTTTTATTTTTTTATTTAAAATATACATAATGTCCCCCCTCCCTTCTTACCTTTGTTTAGGGAGGAGGGGGGACATTTCTCAAACCCTGGTGGTCCGGTGGGGAATCCCTGGTGGTCCATGTGGTGAGAGTGAACTCTAGCCCCGGTCTCCAGGGCTAGAGTTCACTCTCGCGAGATCCGGAGTGTTGCCGTGGCAACGCTCCGTGCTCGCGAGAGAAGGACCTGGAGGAGCTGCAAACTGAGCTCCCCGGGTCCTCTCTCTCTCCCTCCCCTGCTGGCGGCCAGCAAACAGTGCCTGCAGACCGGAGAGGGAGATCTCTGATCTCCCCTCCGGTCCATGAAGGCACATTGCAGGGCTGGCGCTTGGACAGCGCCAGACCTGCATTAGCCAGCAGGGGAGAGGGAGAACCTCGGATTCTCGGGGGGGGGGCCCGTTGCCCCCCCCCCCCCGGATCCGCCAGTGGAGCACCTTAATACCATAGATTTAAGCGGCCAGTCCGAGATTTAACCCCCAGAAGAAAAGTGGATACCACACGCCTCAACACTAGATGGCTCCAAGATAACTGCGCTGTCACACATAGGCAGGTACTCACCCACAGCTTCACTAGTTAAGGTCCCCCATTACAACATACCAGCCCAACATAACTAAAATGTATGCGAACTGTACCTCAACAATGTACTCAATGTGAAATGTTCCTGCAAGCCCTGTACATACGGTTGCGGTATTACTAAGAACAATGTTGCTACACTAGTGGGAAGAATTAAAAAATAATTAAAAAATAAATAATAATAATTAATATACAAAGGGCATAAAGAAAGGAAGACTAAAAGAAAAAAATAATATGACAGTGTCACTTTAAATATCTAACCTCCCAGTAATTTTATCATCGGCAATTTGGCTTATATCACCATGAGAAAGCATAACATGTGGTACCAGATCACAGGCTTGATTCTGTATGCGGAGACATGTTTATCTCTGGCAACCTACTTGCAAGATCTCCTTTCACTTACACATAATAGAAAAGACCTTTCGAAATGCTAGATTACTGATCTGCCGTTTGATCACTAAAAAAAACGGAACTAAAGTTGAATGAAAATAAAACTGAAAAATAAAGGTGAAAATAGCGGATTTGGAAAAATCCTTCAACTCACATGTAGTCCTACAGTCTTGGATCGCCAGTCTGACTTTAAATTTTGTAAGTGACTCGGCTGTCCTGGTGTGCATGAGTTCAAAATGAATGCACATCACAATAGTGGTTACTGTTACATAAAAATCTAAATGTTAACCTTGAGAATCTTCAAAACATTAAGGCTTTACAGAAAAAACTGCCCGAAGAAATATTTTACACCAGCCATATAATGCACCCACTGGTACACATGCATAAATTCGTCAGGCCTAACATTCAGCATGATAATGCACCTTGCCATACTGCAAAAATTGATCAGGAATTGTTCGAGAAATAGGAATGTTGCCTCCAAATTCCCCAGATCTCAATCCGATTGAGCATCAGTGGGATGTGCTGGAACAACAAATCCGATCCATGGAGGCCCCACCTCTCAGCTTGCTGGATTTAAAGGATCTGCTGCTAGTGTCTTGGTGCCAGATACCACAGGACACGTTCAGAGTCTTTGTAGCGTCCATCCCTCAAGGCAGGTGGTTAACGTTTTGGCTGATCTGTGTATGTATGATTCACTTTGGGTGAAGGTAGTGTCCTTTTAATGTGATCAATTGCCAACTTTAAGGAAGAATTCTTGAAAAAAATCTAGAGAAAGTATTGTTGATAAGCAGAGCAGGATTAACCATAAGTAAACTGTAGGTGACGCCTAGGGCCCAGCAATTTGACAGGGACCCAAAACCATATATTTGCATGGCTCCATAAACGGTCCCTATGTGAAGAATAAAGGGGAGGGGGGTTCAAACTTGTAACCTGCCAAGACCCTGATACGGTAGTTCTGCACACACCTGCACTTCAACTTGTATTGTTTATAATCTTCCCTGAAAACAAATGTATTCTGGCACAGATTAAAGCATCCTGGGTGCATCAAAAATAAACACACTCTGCAGATTCTACTTGCAGTTTGCCTGGGTTTATATTTAACACTTTGCCATTGATTATATATTTCCTACCTGTTCTATGCTAAATGTTGTATATATTGTGTATTAATATTGTTTTTGTATTTTATTGTACACTAACTGTAACAATGCAATGATTTGTGGACCCAGGACATACTTGAAAACGAGAGAAATCTCAATGTATCTTTTCTGGTAAAATATTTTATAAATAAATAAATAAATAAATAATTTATACATTTTCCAGATATTTAAGTTTCTATGTAGTATCACAAATATCTATTTAGAAGCATTTGTTTTATCTTACAGTTCAAGTCATGAAATATTGCCATGTTACTAAGATGTGTTAGGCATGTGTCTGAAAACACGTAGGATTAGTCAACATTTCTATTGTAATTAATTATGACGTGATTGGCCTCATACGGGAAACTGTTCATTGTTGACGTGCTACTATGCATACACTCAAGTAGTGTAAAATAAATGAATTTGCGCACGGATCCTACAACATACTTCAGAAACAATACTGCAGAACAAAAATGATAAATTCTGTAATAAAAAGGATTGGAAACATTTTGAAAGGAAATTCAGTTGGAATAATGCAAGTTTCAGCCCACCTTTTGAAATCTAAAACATTGTCATTATTCTTTACAAAGATTAACTCACCTCGATCCACATCTGCATTTCTCGTGCTGCTTCTGATGAAAATGAAGAACCTAGGAAGAAAAGCAACACAGGTCTTAATATTCAGAATGACGATTTGTCTTTTGTCTTTGTCTTTGTTTTGGTAGAAATTGTGTTGTTTTTTTTTCATATAGGATACTACTTATTGCTAAAGTATAAATAGGAAATTGTTTACCGATCTTGCATATTGAATACAATTTCTAATGTCTGGTTGGAAGATTGTGAATATTTATTTTGTAAAAAACTTAATAAAGAACAAATTTTGTTCAACAGATTCTTTAGATCTTAGAAATATACTGATACAAATAAAATAATAAAAATAAATATATTGAGAAATCAAATCTAAGTAATTTCATTTAAAGTCAATAATCGTGGCTACAAATTTGGGAATATCCCCTGATTTTGCTTTAGAACCGTTTAAAAGAATTCATATGAAAAGGAACTAGGCCAGTGAAATTGAAAGCCAAAGTAGCCAAACTGAAACTGTAGCTGGGAATTTTTAAGGTTCTGCTATACTGACCTTATTTTAAATTGGACGGATTTTAAATTCACTTTGATTCTCATTTTAGTGAATAATCCTGTAAGTGCCCATTAAAAGTCAATGAACTCAGTAAGAATATGTCTACACAGACTATTAACAGGGTTATTCACTAAGATGAGAAAGCAAATGAATCAAAGTGAATTTAAAATATAAAGCCACAGTAGCCTTTCCAGGTCCTCTATTTGGACCTTAGATTTGAAATCCACTTGTCTCACTTTAGTAGATAACTTTGTAAGTCTAACCCAGCTAATCACTTGTCAACCAGAATGAATACAATTGGGACCTAGCGAATTAGTCTGTGAAATATGTCTTCTGACTATGCAATTCTTCAAAGCAACTAACCACTAACAGCTCTTACCTAATGGAAAAAAATTGACTTTACAATAAAACCATACGTAAAATTTATAGAACTATTTCCGTCTGTCAGATGGAATGTCCAGCTGGTCTTTTGGCTGCAAAGGATTCTAATCTACTTATAGTTAATAGCATGACTGCAAATACCTCTTTGAAAAACCTATGTATGTGACATTATCTGCAGCCAGTTTACCTGTTAACCTAATAAATGGACTTTGATGTCTTAAAAAAAACCTGTAGTGATTTATTAGATTCTCTATAGCATAACGGTAGCTTTGTTACATTTTGTAGACGTATAATTGTGTCTCTCTGCAAATTGCAATGACAGTGTTAAAAGCTTTATTGGCATACCGTAGATGTAGATTTGGGGACATTTTTATAGGTCCTGTTTATTGTGATTACACATAGGACTTCCATATAGTTTTGGAAAGAGGGCATCTCTCTCTCTTCTCTATTGTCCTCATGCACATACATTTAATACAATAATAACAACCTTTACATCTACGTGGAAACTACGGTATATTATATGTGACCAATATTCCTATATTGCTTTTATTCATGAAAGTGTCCCAGTTTGATTGCACAGAGAAGGAATATTATGACTACTGCAGCAATATATTGTAAAGCATATTAACGCTCATCTCATTATACGTTCACAACAAAAAGAGAATGCCGTGTTCTCGTTTATGTACAATAAACATAGATATGTGATAATTAATGGAGAGAAAATAACATTCAAAAAAATCAAAGGTGTTAAATAAGAAAGTTTTTGAAAGATGTAGTTTTTTTTCTAGATGTTTTAAAAAAAAAATCACATTTACATTTCATTTTTATTTAATAGGAATAGGTGACCGTGATTTCATTTAATTTTATTTGTCTTAAAAATACTTTGTCAGCCGTTAGACACATCAGTTTCAAAGGTGTTCAAAGGCTTTTGGTAACTTTGCTGGATATTTCTAATCAGACACCTGCTTTCTGAATAGCTCTAGCTCTTTGCTAGTCTTGTCTCTATACGATTCTACCTTTTCACCAGTCTCTCTCTATGGGGTATAAGCTTCCAACATAATTTGTAGCTTTTGATTGAAGTGCTTGGCAAATGCTTCACTAGATCCTTTAGGTTCTGTACTTCTTATCAAAAGGACTAGCAGGATAAGGTCAATCAATATTCTAGTCACCACGTGGTGTTACTACCTTCTTCTGGCAAATTATTTAACAGGTGTCAAGGCAGGTCCCTCTCCATAACAAATAAACTGATATTGCAATGAGTGCGCTAGCTGTGTATAACCTACATTACAAAAAATTATTTTCACTCCCAGAAAAGAATGCCATCTTTACTAACAGGTTATTCACAAAAGTAAGAATTTAAAGGGAATTGCAAGTCAATTTCAAGCACAAGTTCAAAATAGCTGAACTGGATAAAATCTCTAAGCAATACTTTTCAAAAAATAAATAACGGCACCAGCATAAGTCACCTTTCAAATAAAGTATGACCTCACTTAGAGCTGCCCTTGTCAACTACAAGTGCAGTTTTTGTAAAAAGGAAATGTCAAGATACAACAGCATCAAATACTCAATGAATGGGACAGCAGAGGATCACTGCTTAAAGTAGATACAAATGTTGGTTGTCAGTTACAATATTTACTACAAGGTTCTAAACTGCTTCTAAATTCAGCTGCACACAGTTTGCAGAAGCAATGCAAAATGCTTCATGTCAGCTGTAGTTTTGTAATGCTAGTTACAATTAGATTTTTGAAAAGTGGACATGTTTTCTCTTAAGTAATGATCCAATGTCTGTCAGTCTGGTGGATGACTGGATTTGGTGAGTGCTTGTATGCTGCCAGTCGAACTGCATGCTCATAATTGTAAAGTTGTTGGAGAGGAAATGGTTTTGGCTTGACACCTTTGTGTTTATGTAAATGTGCTTGTCCATGCTGCTGTCCTCTCTCGCCTTGACTACTGTAATCCGCTTCTCAGTGGTCTTATGTGTTCCCAACTTGCCCCGTTACAGTCTATAATAAATGCAGCAGCTAGGCTCATCTTCCTGTCTGCCCGCACCTCCCATGTCTCCCCCTTTGTCAGTCCCTCCATTGGCTTCCCCTTAGATATAGAGCTCAATGTAAGATCATGACACTTGCTTACAAATCTCTACACAATGCTGCTCCCACCTACTTATCCTCACTAATACACAAATATGTCCCATCTAGGCCCCTATGCTTTGCCGGAGACCTACGTCTAACCTCTGTTCGTATTCCCACCTCTGATGCTCACCTTAAAGGCTTCTCTAGGGTTGCACCGTTCCTATGGAACGCCCTTCCCCTCTCTGTTAGACTCTCATCCAATCTCCACTCCTTCAAAAATATTTTGAAAACGTACTTCTTTAGGAAAGCATATCAATTAAACTGTGAACAGCTTTCCCTCCCCGCACCCGGATTCCTTTCCTGAAATCACTAAGCCCTCAACGAACACTATCCTAGCAACCTACTTTTCTACCCTACCCTTACCTTTTGTGTCACTATACCCTACTCCCTCTAGCATGTAAGCTCATTGAGCAGGGTCCTCAACCCCTCTGTTCCTGTGTATCCAACTTGTCTGGTTCAAATATGTGTCTGTTAGTCCACCCATTGTGCAGTGCTACGGAACTTGTTGGCACTTTATAAATAATAACAATAATAATAATAATAATAAGAATTCAAGGACATCTTAATGCAGCAACATACAATGACCTGGATCACTATGAAGTTGATCCTTAAGTGTTCTAAAACTACCAAGCAATGAAGCCTTGCCAACCTCAAGGCATTGAAAAATAGATTTTCAACGTCTATTTGATCTGTTAAAAATAAAGCTTTCACCTTACAACAGGGGATTTACACCACTTTGCATCATCAATGAAAGGCCAATATACAGGGTAACATAGCTCATTTCCCAGAGCAAAACAAGAAGAAAGGTATGGGCACACAAAGGTACATCCAGTTCATACTGTATTGGACAAGAATGGCAATGTTTTTGCTCAATTGAGTCTTTTTCAAGACATACCCTTTGTTCCATAATCATTTCCCAATGACACATATTCTTTCTTTAACCCCTTACTCACCTTTTTTAGATGATGCTATTGCTGATATTCAACACAACTTCCTTCCTCCCTCCAGAAAATCCTGTCATATATATTCAAGGTTAAATTGTACATTACTCCTTGTAGAAGCATTCTAAGTTCTAAGTTGTAAAATGCTATGCAGAGAGTACATTTTACACAACATCTCCCGCCGCAAATTCTAAACCAACATTCTTAACGATGGGAATGTGCGGCTACAAGAGAGGACATAGATGAGGATAAGCAGGTCATTTTTCAAGTGTCCCCAACAAGAAGGTATACACGTTGTCTTTTCTTGTCCTGATAAGTACATCTCACTTGTAATTTTGCAAACACCGTGTATATACAACTTGTTTAATGTACCTGAAGCAGATCTTGCTATCCAAACATTTTTGCAGTCATCGCATTGACTGTTCTATATAAAAGTTTTATTTATGTCTTTACATTTGTGAACATGTGTCAAACCCACTCAGCCAGCCTAGTATTCAGCACAGAGATCCTCACATTTATTTCTAGACCTTCCAAATACATCTTTTTTTTTTTTTTTTTTTTTTTTTTAACAAATATGACATTGACACTTGCAGAATACAAGTCTGCTCGACAGGATTCCATGAAGGATGTTGACAAATGCATCCATATTACTATTTTTTTACATGAAAGTTTTCCACCTACTGTATAAAAATAATGAGTATTTGGGATACACAAGATATATTACATTTGGGACAAAGTCAGAAGATTCAACACAATTACCAACTAAAACTAATACTCAGGGGCTAATTAGTGGCAAGCATCATCTTAGCATACCACCAGTGTGGCATTCAGTTCATGCTTCATTTATTGACTTTACACCTCTTGACACAGTGCTGCGTTTGCCACCCTTCTGTCATGTGGCACCTGTTATATGATACATGTGGCAGTTTTTCCAGATTTTTCACAGGTACCAGTTAGACACACTTAGTTAAAAAACATTAAAAAGCCAACCTTCCCTCCCCTAAGTGTTTGAACCTGGTTTACCTGTCTGGAGTGCTTTCTATTACATTCTTGGTTTTTGGCCATGCCAATAGTTAATCCTCTCTTCCATATGCTTGACTATACTCTGCCTGCTGCCTGTACCAACGATAGATGTGTTTACTGACTATCCTGACATCTGGTGTCCTGACTTTGCCTTGAAACCCCAAATGATATTAGATTATAAATATGTGAGGTGTATTTATTTCTGTTAGTTCAAGAAATCTAAAAATTATAATTGTCAAGATACTTACCTGATCAACGCATTGATTCGGTCCTCTTCCCAGGTCACTCGCATCAAATTCACCATTTGCCTGCTCGGCCTGTCTTTTCATAGGGACTTAGACACCCCACCCTCTAATGGAGCATCCTTATAGCAACTTGGACGCTCCTCACTCGAATGGAGCATCCTTATAGCAACTTGGACGCTCCTCGCTCGGACAGTGCATCCTTATATGCTGAACATTAACAGAACGTCCCTTCCAATTCTGAATTGTCGTATTCACCTAGGTGACCTCGTTCTCGTACCTTTTGGTGTCTCAGGGGTAATGTGGACCAATCAGAACAAGTAACTTTATATATATATCATGCTTAGGCCCTTATTCGGTGCTCTATGGTGGTTTACACCATGGTACCCGACTAATGCATTCCTTAACCCCTTAAGGACCAAACTTCTGGAATAAAAAGGAATCATGACATGTCACACATGTCATGTGTCCTTAAGGGGTTAAGTCTGTTTGTATTTCTGGTTTTGACCCCGTCTAGTTTTTTGGATATTTGAGTACCTCTGAAATCCTGATCCGTCTTGTTTATCATATTTACGTCTATATGTAATACTGATCTTAGCTAGTTTCTGATTTTGTCTCTTTCTCTCTTTATTTAAGTTAATTCTAGCCACTCTAAGGCCCGGTAATACATCTATTTCTGAAAATGCTTGCATTCGAGCAGAATGGATAAGCAGAGTGGACAACAGGACGGAGAGCACTGCTCAGGTACTGTAGAACTATTTTACCCAGTATTGAGGTTACAGATATGGATTTGTTGAACATACCTGTGCAATACATCCTCAGACCAACTTTAACATATATTGCAGATTCTGTTTTTTTTTTATCAGAGAACCTTCATCGGATTTAAATGTAAACAGCTAGTATGGGATAACGTGTGCAGGATAATTGATCAATATACATGCCACACAAAAGACTGGAATGTAGCCACATACAAATATACTTATATGAACTGACTGGGGCTAAGTTACAATTTGACATACTAATTGATTTAAAGGGTATATCTAGGCACTATAACCACTAAACACACTGAAGTGCTTACGGTGCATGGAGCCCCTTCACACCATACCTGGGTCCAACAATGGGTTCTGTATCTCAACGTTTAGCAAGAATGAGAGTGTTATCATTTTTTTTTTTAAATACGGGAATTTGTATAAATGTTTTTATATGTCCTGACACTCTGTGAATGCAAATTTCAGTTTTTTTTTTAAATAAAGAATATTAAAAAAACGCTCAAATACAAATAAAATAAATGAAAATAAAAAGGCAAGTCTGCAGTTTATGTATTACTTGTGTGATCTTTACAGAGATAATTCCTATTTCTAAATACCAAGAGGGACTTAGAGCAGGCTGATTTTCTGTATACCTCCGTACTTAAGGGAATAATTATGTCAACTAAAGCAGAGGTATAAATCCTACAGAGTTACTCTTAATTAATTATATAATTTAGTTATAGCTTATTGGCGAGATTATTTGAAACATAATTACATAATCTTGCAGAGAGCTTATTAGCATGATGATTAATTTAGTTCCATGCATGATTTTCATGAATTTCTCATGTTGATTACCTGGTATGCATGGCTGCTCTGTCAACTTGGCATTTCTGCATGCCCGGCTGACATCCCTATTGTTGACCGCTCATGACACCATAAACTTGGTGTTAGCTGACACTCTAAGTCAATGAATAATGTCTAATGGGGCAAATCACAATGGGTACTTACAGTTTAACAATAAATGAGAACGGACACGTGTCCAATCATAAAAAATTGGTTTGTGGGCCACACTAGGGGCACTTCTTGCACCATAAGCTCTACAGACATCGGTAGAAGGTATTATGCGTAGAGCTCTTCCATTTTTAATGCTTTTGTCTATTAAATTTAAATGTAAATTATATATTGCCAAGTAAATTAAGGATAGATATATATATATATATACATATATATATATATATATATATATATATATATATAATTATAAATAAAGGGAGCACACTAGGACTTTTCAATAGTGGAAAAATGGTCTTTACTGTATTAAATCATAATACCAAATCTGTGTACAAAAAATCGACGTTTCGACCCTCCTGGGGTCTTTATCAAGATCTTTATCAAGATATATATATATACACACATAGATATATTTATATATATACATATACATAGAGAGAGATTTAGAACATAATTTATCATTCAAAACATACACCAGCTTTACAAAGAAATCTATTTATTTATGACACTGGAATATTGGTTAATCACCTGGGTTCTAAAATGATTTGACTAGGGTGCCACCATAATAACTACAGCTACAGCTACATTGGTTACATTAGTTGAGGCATTCTTATAGGGGATTAAGTAGGTTGACTAGAGGGGACCAATAAATTAGGCCTCACAAGAATATGCATGTAATTCAATATAAATTGGAAATACTGTTGATAATGGACCCAGATTAGCTTCTGTCTGATAAATAGGAGCAACAAAAATGTCAGAAAGTTCTAGAACAAGTCCCATGCTTTGAGCTTGCCAATATAATGTTCAACCGTGTTAGACTCCTCTGTAAAATCTAGGAACGCTGCTCCACTAACACCACCATATTACATGACACATGGATATCATTACTCAGAAAGCATTCTGGTGTCATTTAGGAATGGTTAACAGAGCAGAATTAACAATTAGCCAACCATAGGAAGCTGCCTCTGACAAATGCAGTAGACAAGGGCTCTGGAACCATGAATTTGCCTAACCCTATTTTATGTAAAAATTGAGGGGGGAGGGGGCAAAATTGATAACCTGCCTTGAACCTCTATGAGATCTTAATCCAAGTCTTATGGTTCTGTATAGGAAAATAAATCAAATTTTTTGTTATATGATATGGTATGGTATGTATGGAAATCACTTTGCAGCACGATGACAAGATGCGTTCACTGTGCATGAATATGAATATATACTTATTTATATTCATCCCAACATAATCTCTCCTTCATCTGTTTTCATGATCATGCCATGAATTAAATATGCTGCTATGACTTTCATTTATTTAGGAGAATGGGAGTTGGAATTTCAGAATATGTGTGGACTGCAGCCCTCCAGTGAATCGACTTCTCTTCTCTCTTCTCTAGATGAGTACCATCGTTGCAGATAAGTAATCGGTTTGCTGTCCCCTTTGATAATATTTGCAAGCTTGGTAATATCCTATGTTATAGAGGCATCTTAGAAATCATTAAGTAATTGTGTTGAAAAATCAGAACCCATTCTCTCTCCAAGAAAGCCTGGCAGTAGCAGGTAGGCTTTAAGGTAGTAAACATTAGCACTGGGGCCATCCGATGGTCATATACAATAGACAGTAAAAGGTACAATAACCATCATTCCAGTATGTTAGGAAGTTGGATAGGTTCTGTATACCATACTAGTATTAAGAAAGGGTCAAAAGAAAGCCAGGATGAAATCAGGAGCAGTAACCACTATTGGGATGGAGATGTTAAAGCAAACTGGGCAAGAGGAAGGTGGGAAGGTAAGAGCTGCAGAAGGATCAGGTTTAGGAAAATAATGAGGATAGAGTTCAAGATTAGGTTCAGTAAATAACTGCTGTGCTTGAGGCGTCCATGCTGGTGAATTACCAAGTATTGTCTGAAGCTTGCCTTTGGGTTTTGCAGTTGGTGTAATCTCAGCATCAATTAGTGACACTTGACGATTTGGAGTCATATTGATACTCAACTGACACAGGTGTCCCAATGCATACACTTAACATTACAACTGGAATGTTTACATCATGATCAAATAAATTTTGTATACTATTGTATTCAAGTTTTCTCAACCAATATCCCAGTACCGACATTGCAATCCTGTGAAAATGCAATCTATTCCAAAGAAAAAACGTATGAACAGAGCCAGATACCGTCTATATTCTGGAATGGTTTTTAAAATGTTACTATATTTATTAATCACCGCCATCACGAGCTGGTTATCTGTGCAATCGTTACTTTATAATAACTTTTCTTTTCTCCAAATATGCTGTTGATGTTAAATGTTCTCTAATAGCCCGAACGTTATTGAAAACTGACTTGTAAATAACTGGAAGCACTAGCTTAGCTTTGCTAATGAAATTGCAACGTTGGCTTCACTTGAGTTATGACTGCAAATATATGCAGTGAATAATTAGAATGTTGATTCATTCAGCCCCTGATACTATATAGATTCTCCTATCGGACAGCAAATGAAAAAAGATTTGCCTAAGTTAGTCTGCCAATCTTCTACATTACCATAATTTCAAATTACCTGTCTGATGGAGTAATAATTCATTTACATGATAGCACAAGCAGATGGCATGTGGTTGTCAGTGGCTTAACCCCTTAAGGACCAAACTTCTGGAATAAAATGGAATCATGACGTGTCACACACATCATGTGTCCTTAAGGGGTTAAACAAGAGAAGCAATGAATGTACGGGCTACAAAACCATAAGTGTCGGTTGGACAAATGAAACTGGACATAAAAAACAGAAGTGCCTAAACGATGTTGCTGTTTACTTTTAAGCCATCAGCTAGTAGTCAACGGTTGTTGTAAAAGGTTTTTGAATACAGTAATTCACTTAAAAATGTTGCACATGCAAAAGAAGTTGCACATCATTATAATGAAACAATTATGTTGCAAAATTCAACGTAGTACAGAGTCATTATCGCACTGTTTATGAGGACAGATGTCATGACAGCATGGATGCACTATTACAATCTTCAGCATCTGGAAGGGCTGTATCCCCTGATCCAAAGCCTCCAACATTTACCTTAATGAAACCCAGCCATAAATAATTACTAACCATACCATTTATATTTATTATTATTGTTATTTTTATTGTTGGCATTTATGTAGCGACAACATATTCCGCAGCACTTTTTAGCAACAATTTTAGAAAGGGAGATTTTTACAAAAAATTAGACAAACTATTACGAAATGTCACAGGGACAAAAGGTTGATGAGGACCCTGATCAAACAAGCCTACAATCTAGAAGAAGTGGGATATAATAACTCGACAGGGAGGGCAGTATGGGAGATAACAACCAAGTGACAGAGTGATAAAACAACAGAATTGGAAGGTGAGAGTGAAATGGAGAATGGGCCCATTAATTAATGTGAAAGAGTAACATAAAGGTTTAGAATGACAGTTATCCTGGGAGTCCATAGGGTACACTGAAGAGGTGGATTTTAGGAGACTAGGGTGTTACAAACGTATTAAGCTGCCTGCAGGAAGTTCTGCATGAGCAACATCTTGTGTGAGAAAGGAGGAGATGGAGGAATTGGTGGAATTGGCAGCATTTTGTGACAGACGGTCTATAAGGTGTAAAGCAAGGTGAGGCCGTTTGCATACATAACATCAAGGCAGTGAGGATTGCAAAGATGGGATATTGAGCGTATAATCATGCCGGGGGCAACTATTATTACAAGACGGGAGGATTATTATTATAAAGTGGGAAGATGAGAAGTTTATTTTTACACAGGTTTAACCCCTTTATGACAGGCACCTTACTCTGTCGGTTGCTGTCACTGATATAGATAGTGACAGATTACAATGTCCATTTCAGTCCCTCCAAACCACTGATCTCACTGTGAGACTCAGCTATTGTCAGACTCCTCATAAGTGAGGCAGCCTGGCAATAGACCCACAGGCTGCCCAAAGCATCCACACAGGTACCACAGCGATTGGATGCCAACTGCCCATAAACATTATTGGTGGCCGGCAGGAGTGATGGTGTTTGTCGATTATGACATGCACTAGGCTATTTCTGGAGGTTTCAAGCACGACACTTCCAACAATAGCTGTTGATAGCTTGCCCTGCAAACATCTGTCAGCCCATAGTGCAAGTGGTCTCTGTGCCCAGTACACACTGCGATCAGTGAGTACTGTGGTATTGGTGGACTGCTTCACAAAGAAGGAGCCCACCAATACTGTTTCATTGATCCCCAGTCGGTCTCTTTTTATTTTGGTTAGCTGTGCTTCAGGTTAGTTGGAGTTTGGGTTAGCAAGTGTTAGGACAATCTAGGATTAAGGTTGGGTTTAGCTAGGGGTAGTTAGGGCTTTAGATCAGGTAAAAGTTAGATAGTATTAAGGTTAGACAGGGTTAGGTAGGGTTAGAAATAATGTGATGCTGGTCAGTATTTTGACACACCACAGATAGTGTCAATTCAACAAATAGCTTCTCTGGGAAGCAAGCTACTTGTCAACATTAGGATATATCTCTAAATTCTCCAAAAAACTCTTGGCAGAGGTATTGCTGTACTCAGAATATACAGCATAGTGAGATTAACGAATACTAAAGTGATAATTGAAGGTGATTTCAAAGTGAATTTCAAATATAATGTCAAAATAGCCGAGCTAGAAACATTCTCTAAGTCAGCTATTCTTTAAGTTCAGCTACTCTAGCCTTTAATTTGGAGATGGTGTAAGTGAAAGGTGTGCAAAAACTAGCATTCCAGTATGCCTGAAAGGAAAGAGGGTCTACCTCTGGGTATTGATAGCAATCAGTAACTGAAATTAAGGAAGGTAGAGAATGGGCCAATGGAAGCCTATGTTGAATGTCAAACTGTCAGGCCCCCTGCGCCGCTCGTGGCGTCCTATCTTACCCCATCACCGCGAGCGGCGTCTTCTGGTTCCTGTCCACAGCTTGCAGCTGTCCCTGCTCCCCAACCTGACAGTGTTTCTGACGCTGCATGCTCCAAGGCAGCTTCCTTATGTGTGTGTCAGATCCGGTCATGTGACCTGGCCACTGTGATGACCTCACTGATCACAAGAGAGGGAAAAGACACCTCCCACGTGTTGTAATTAACACTAATTGGAAGTTAGCCAATCAGACACACCCTGTGTGTATATAAGTTTACCTACCCCTTGCCTCAGTGCCATGTTGTGGTCTTTCATAGCCCAATAGCGCGCTCGTATTGTGGTTTATTCTCTGGTTACTGACTTGGGCTCGTTTCTCGTTTACTCTGTTTTCTGTGATCCTTGATCTCGGCTTGTACTCTGACTACTCTATCTCTTTTGCATAGCCCGGCCATTCTATGGACCAGTATTGCATTATCTGTGTGTCTGTGATCTGTCTGTGTGTTTGGGTTCTCCTAGTATTTGTGACATAAACAGAGAGTGGAGTCCTATTAAATAACCAGACATACCCTTCCAAAACGTTATATTTAAAAAATAATAATAAAAAGGGGAGAGGATTGGCCAACATAAGCCTACATTGAATGGGGGGGAGTCCTGTTAATAACCTGACAAATCTCTTCCACAACTTTCTATAAAAAGATTTTCTTTAATTGATTTTCTCACCTATTTGGGTTGCATTTGTGTATTTCTCATTTTCAGGTCCTCCACCAGAGGCCTGGAGGTCTGAGGATTCTGAACAGTATTTTGGCTGCTTCAGCAGATTCCAGTTGGGAGATTCGAGATCTCTCCCAATTGGATTCTGCTGAAGCCACTCATCCAATTTAGGGGTTACAGCCCCAAGTGCTCCCATCACATGAGAGACTGCTACTGACTTCATTTTCCAGCTCCTTTCTGCCTCCTATTAGTATAGTATATATATTTTATATATTGTATATACAATCTATACTGTATAATAAAGACTGAGTTTAGATCAAATATTTTATCCGGATGTTAACTTACTTTAGAAGTTTTCATCTAACGTTCTATAAATTTTACTTTAATTAGAGGAGTCTCCTGCAAGGTCTACAAGGCTTTTAACAGAGCGGGAGATATGAAATTCTAAATTAAACAGAATGTCCAATAAAGGAAGCTTTATAGAAATATAAACCTATCTTTGCAGGAAGTACCTTGGCAAACTGCAGTGGCATGTTATATACACCAAAACTGCTTCATTAATCTAAAGTTGTTTTGGTGACTACAGTGCCCCTTTTAGGCTGGTGTGGGGAGATAGGTACCAGGAGCCTAAGTGATACACGCTGTATAAACACTACTACAGCTTCAACATCATCAATCTTAGGAGACTATCTGGTCTACAGAAGACATAGAAGGGTGAGTACTTTGCAAATAACCCTTTAAATTCTATAACTCCTAAACACTCCTTTTACCTAACCCTACGTCTAACACCTCCCCCCCCCCCCCCCCTCAAAACCAAAATCGGCTCATTCCTTGGTCTCAAATGCAAGCATTCGAAGCCTAAACCCTAAAATACCCCTTGTACTACAATACTATACTCAAACCCTGAACCCAATAAGCCTAAACAGCCCTTACAGCACAACTGTAACTCTTCTTAAGCTTTTAATATTCCTAACACTAAACCCCCTATGTCAGGCTTCCCCAAACTCCGACCACAGGCTTCCCCAAACTCTGGCCCTCCAGATGTTGCTGAACTACAACTCCCATGATTCTATAAATTAAATAGATAGGCTGAGAATCATGGGAGTTGTAGTTCAGCAACATCTGCGGGGCCAGAGTTTGGGGAAGCCTGCCCTATGTAATCTAACACTGATGTTAAACCTTTTCTAACATTAACCCCCACCCCTTCACCATAACAACTTATAATTATATCTTTAAACCTGCATGCATTTACACGAAGAATGGCCATGCACGTGCTCCTTCAATGCCTTGACTCTCTTTTGATATATATTATGCAATCTTGTAGAATTTAAAAGCCCTTTTAAAAAATAATTTCTAGTGTGGTTTTGTCTTTCTGAAGATAAGGACTTATGAACTGGACATGATACTTTAGGAGGCAACGTTGTATATAAGAAAATACAAAATGTCCTTGCATGATTGCTTTCAAACATATTCAAAATGCCGGGTGCTAGTCCTTGGCATGCATATACAGAATATGTGAAGATTTGACTGCTCTTATGGTCTTATTGTAGAAAATTATGTTTCTTTATTTATCCATTAATAAGTAGATTCCAATGTCTGTAGCAACAGATACAGGTAAAATTAGGTTGTTTCGGTCCTACTTGGGGACTTTAGTCAGGATCAACAACATAATTCAAATAAACAAACTTTCCTCAGGACCAAGAAATGGGACTGAAACCTCAACCTCATTTTATCTTCTGTTGTCACACAGCATTGTGAAGTCCAAGACCGTGAGTGCAGTCAATTCTTTACCTATTCTGTGATATATATATATATATATATATATATATATATAATGCATAGTTTTGCATTTCGTACTAATGCATTTTAGATCCACGTTTAAAATATGTACATTTTTATTTATTTGATCAGTGGTGGCTGGTAACGTTTTAAGATGGTGGGACGCCAGACTCCATCCCCAAAATTGTACTTCTACCTATGCAGTACAAATATACTTAAACAATACAGAGAGCTGAGTATAATACAGAGATGCTCATACATTATAACAAACTGGGCAACATAAAGATATCAATAAAATACATAGAGCTGAGTAATGTACAGAGAAAACCATACCAAAAACAAAGCTGAGAAAATATAGAGATGTAATACACAGAGCTGGGCACAACACAAAGATACCTATACAATACACAGAGCTGCATAGGCTACAGAGATACCCATACAATATAGTACACAACATAAATATACCTATACAATACAGGTGGTCCTCACTTTACGACCTACCTGTTTTACGATGGCTTGCACTTACGACTAGCTCTCTAGCGTGGGGATTCAAGGGATTCTCCACTTTAGAGAGCTGGTCTATGTTCTGGGAATGTTCCCCAAACATAGCTTAGAGGGATCCCCTGCTCTGGTATGTGTGTCTATGTTCTGGTAAATATCCTAGAACATAGACAAGCACACCAGAGCAGGGAATCCCTCTAAGTTATGTTCGGGGAAATTTCCTCGAACAAAGAAAAACGCACCAGACCCGGGAATCCATCTAATCTATGTTTGTGGAACGTTCCCTGAACATAGATTTGAGGGATTCTCTGCTCTGCTGCGCTTGCCTATGTTCGGGGAAATTTTGCAGAACATAGACCTGCACTGGTGCGCATGCTCTGTAGTGCATCCTCACTTACTGACCAGTTTGTTTAAGATCAAGTCGTAAGAACGGAACCCGGTCAGTAAGTGACGAGTGTCTGTACACAGAGCTGCATAGACTATAGAGATATCCATACAACAGGTAGAGCGGCATAAAATACAGAGAAATAACACACAGAGCTGGGAACAATATCAAGATATCCATAACTTTACCACACAGCCAGGATCACTGTGATGGATTACACAGAGCTGCAATACAGAGATCCCCACACAGTGCATGTCTCTGTTTAATGCTCTCTCTCTGTCTTCCTAGCCCTCTCTAAGCTTTTCTTCACATGATCGCATCTTCAGTAATTGTCCTGCTATGATAACTTTAGCTTTCTATTAAATATTACTGCTGTTATGAAAGCATGGTTAAAGCATAAAAAAACTAATAGACTCCAACCATGTCACCTACCCTGTCTCACAATTAGCTCTCAGCACACACTGTGCACAGGGTTAAAACAGCAGGATACTAATAGACTCTTTATTAACTTTACAGCTGGCAGTATAATTAATCTGCAGTATTAATATGGAGACAAGATGTAGCTGACATAGTTAAAGGGACACTATAGTCACCAGAACAAGCTTATTGAATTTGCTCTGGTGAATAGAATCATTACCCTCAGGCTTTTTGCTGTAAACACTGTCTTTTCAGAGAAAATGCAGTGTTTACATTACAGCCTAGTGATAACTTCACTGACCACTCCTCAGATGGCTGTTAGAGATCCTTCCTGGGTCATGGCTGCGTAAAATACATCCAAACATTCAGTGTCTCCTCCCTCTGCATGCAGACACTGAACTTTCCTCATAGAGATTCATTGATTCAATTCATCTCTATGAGGAGATGCTGATTGGCCAGGGCTGTGTTTGAATCATTCTGGCTCCTTCCTCTGATCTGCCTCTTTATCAGTCTCAGCCAATCCTATGGGGAAGCATTGTGATTGGATCACCACTTCTACCACTTCTGATGATGTCAGCAGGCAGTGGGCAGGTCAAAAGGAAACAGGGACAAAGTAAGCAGCTCCAGACGTGAATACAAGTAAGATTTTACTATATTTAGGGATGCATGAGGGGGTCAGGGTGGCTAGATGGTGGTTTTAACCCTTTAGGGTCAGGAATACATGATTGTGTTCCTGACCTTATAGTGCTCCTTTCATAGAATCAACAATCATTGCAGATTAAAATCGGAATTAGATCAGTCCTCAGTCACACCCCAGTCCTGCAGTTTGAAGCTTCAAAACTTTTCAACTAGCCATAGCATGAGTGTCTCAGCTGTAGAGTGACTGGGTACTTTAAAGAAGATAGTGGGTATGTGCAGTATGAGTTATTAAAACAATTAGTGAAGGACAGCACAGTTCTCTGTGTCAGAAATGCCCCCTTTCCTTAACATCACCTTGTCAAACCAGGGCTTTCTTAACTATATATATTTAATTCTATATAATGCCCTTGCCTAATGAGGCCTTCAGGCAGTTACTAGGGTAATTGGGAGAGATAAAAAGATAATATTATACACTTATGTTTGACATGGGCAAGGAGCTGCTGCTGCTGAGCTCTCTGTTGTACTTTCAGGATGGCTTCTTGCTTCTCTCCCCTGTGGGCACTGTAACCCCACCTCCTAGTGCTATCAGCCAATGATGAATAGAGATCCTTAGATGAATAGAGAGGCAAATAGCATGCCTCCACTCACAGGCAGCAGGCTCTGCTGCCTGAATTACAACTCAATGGAAATTCCTAAAATTCCTTCTTAAAGAACACTAGGCATGTGCAAAACCTGCAGAAACAGGGCAGATTTAAAACCAGACCCATTTTCTTACATGCCTAGAGACTCTCAAGTAAGCTTTTCATAACAGCTACCAATGAGGGGGAAGGAACCCTGCAGAACTGAAACCTATTACATAATGAATTAAAGAGACATTAATTTCTATATTTTATGGCTTACCTACCACCCTCGTCTCCAGAAAAAAAAGGATCTTAGTGTTTCTAAACTATTACAAATACATGTTTTCCCCACATAAAAACTGGTGGGGCGCTGCCCCAAGTGCCACTATGGACAAACCTCCACTACAAATCATTAGCACCACTTGTAATATCTACTCTGCTACAAATAATTTATTCTCCAGCAACAAAAAAAAAAAATGTGAAGGAGATTTGCCATGGCAATTTACTTGATCTGGTTTTTTTTTTTTGTTCTCCCTAACCATCATATCTGAATATACTCCAGGGGATTCATGAATTCTTCCTGGCATGGCCATGTGTGTTCACACATCTGCTTACATAATACCATCACCTGCACGCACATTTGGTTTACAGTGGCATACATGTGCAGGCTCTTCACACAGCTTGCACACAAGGCACCATGGGATCCAGTTATATAAACTGAATTCCCAAGCTGTGCCACGACAGCATGGCATATGATGCACACTGAATAATAAAATATATATTTTTAAATCATTTTAGCTAGCTATCAGGTTGTGCATAAACCATACACTGTACACGACAGTTCCAACTTATATATGCAGGAGAGAGTATAAAGAGAGTCATACTCGCCATATAAATAAGTCGATACTCACAGATAACTTCACAAAGTATGTAGTGCTAATGTTTTAATCAGTGTGAGCAGCTGCGATCGGCAAGTTTATGTACATATATATATACATTGCTTTATATTTGTAAATCACATATGTGCTATGAAACAATTCATAGCTAGGAAACAAATGGACATATATATATATATATATATACACGTGTGTGTGTGTGTGTGTGTGTGTACATTTTGTTTCCTAGCAGATAACTTGTAAAGAAGTTAGTTAAATTGTTTTAGGACACAAACGATGTTTTGTGATTTAATTATAAATAGGTTAACAAACAATGCTACCTGAAAATTGCCTTGAAGAAGACCAAGAGTGGATGGTTAAAATCATAAAACTAGCACCAAATTAACAACTTCTATACCAGCTCCATGTACACATGGGCTAACATTTATTTTACGTTGCAAAAAAAATTAAAAAAAATGTACATATAGTCCTATCTGGCTTCATTCTACTGGCCATAGAGAGAAAATGACAGATATGAGATTTCAAGCAAGTGAGCAGTGCAAAATGCAATCACCTGCATAGTACAGGTGGTTGATGTATACGTACACAAATACATTATTTTTATATTATTTATACAATATTGTTAATATGTTGCACTCTTGAAAATCCAACCAAATTCATTCCAAACACCCATTAGTACGGTGACTAGATCCACCATGGGACTAATATCAGGTATACATATTGATGGGAAGCACATGAAAAGGGTTGCCCTGTAGTATGTAGAATTCAGAAGGTGCATAAGATTAAGTAATTAGGCAACAAACTGTAGGGCTACCCTTTTCATGTTTTTTCATACATTTGACAAAACTATGTTTCCCTGAAAATATGGTGGATGCGGCAACCCATAAGCAGATAATTTAATCTATTTTTACACTCTTGTATGTGCAAAAATGTATTCTGCTTATATAACCTTTCAGATTCTGTCTGAACTATTGCAAGGTAAGGGATACCATATCATAGCTACCCTCCTTACATTTCTGTAAAATAATGAATAACTGCAAAATTAAAATTGTGTCATTTTACAATCTGTATATGAAATGAGTGGTTTATTTCTCTAGTTTTATGAGCTAGCTATGCATCTTATATTTTAAATTCTAGTTCCAATTAAAATAAAATGGTAGCAAAGTGGTTAAAAGAACAACAGTCCACTAGACCCACAGTGTAATAAATGACATAGTTAATGAAGGAGAGGATAATTGTGCTTTAACGTGACATAAATGAGATGTAGACAAATACAACTGAGAGGAGAGAATTATGCATTAGATTAAGTAAGAAAAAATGGAAGGAAACGGTGCCTTAAAATCATCACAGGTGATGTGTTTAAAAGGCTAAACTATAATTTATCATGAGGGTACGGGCAAAACTAAGCTTTTATAATCAGATCATTTACAAAGGAATTGGGGCGTATTCCTTGAAATGAAATGTTGAAAAATACTAGTTTTTTGTTTTTTTCAATAAATTGTGAATTGTGATGATCTGAAAACCGTATTCCAAAATTTAGACACAAATAACTACATTGTAAAAAAGCTACAGTTCAGCATGGTTTTGCAATCACCTTTTCAATTCACCAGAATTCACTCTTTAGTAAATAGGCTCTGAAGTCTCTGAATGATGTGTTTCTTCATGTTGACGATAAAAAAACAAGCTTAGCTGAAGTCATAAAACACAAAACTACCTGCTGAATAGCAAAGAATATTGTGTCTTAAACTATGAATAAGAAATATGTTTTTGTGGGGTAAGAAAAGTGACTTAATAAACCATTAAATAATATTAATTCTTATTTTTAATAACAAAAAAAAACACACATAAAAAACCAAAGAACAACACAGGCAACCATTATCTAAAAACGGAATATTAATCAGGCCAACACTTAAAGAGCTATTCCAAGTACCGTGACCACTTCAGTGAATTGAAGTAGTTATGGTGCTTGGAGTCCTTTTCTTTGTGAAATGTTACATAGATAATGCACTTTACTACCAGAGTTGAAATTTCACCTCCAGTAGTGTCATTAGAACAAGAGTGTGAATGTTAATTCTGGGCATTTTGGCCAACTGTCGTCAGCATGCTATGTATGCGGACGACAAACGACCAATAGAGGCATGGCCCGTCTCCATGCCACCCAAATCATCTCTTAGCCCAGCCTTTGGGATGTCTGTCCTCCTCTACCAACAGGGAGTGATGTCACGAAAGATAGACGGGGCTGAAGACAAAACTTGGCTTTGGAGTGAGTTCTCGGGTAAGTCTATTTTTTCTTTCTTTTACTGCCAGCCAAGCTTACTCCATTTAAAAACATGTCTTATTAAAACACTGTTTTTGGACAGAGCTACTCTTTATGAGAGTGCACTGGAGTTTTAAAATGAATACAGGTAGTCCTCACTTTACAACTGACCTGTTTAAAGATGACTCGGACTAACGAACAGCTCTCTAGCTCGGGGATTCGAGGGATTCCCCACGTTGGAGAGCTGGTCTATACATAGATAAGAACATAGACAAGTGCACCAGAGCAGCAAATCCCTTAAATCTATGTCCGGGGAACATTCAGGGAAATTTCACTGGTGCGCATGCTCTGTATCTCATGCTCACTTACCGACCAATTCGTTTTATGACCGAGTCTTAAGAACGGAACCCGGTCGGTAAGTGAGGATCGTCTGTATATAATTATAAGATGATGCAGAATACATGTGAAAAGGGATATGGTACAAAATAAGGAACACTTATATAGATATTCTAGATATAACCACAATGTTGAAAAGAGACTGGCTTGACATTAGATTTAACATTATGAGGAGCTTTGTATGGCTTTAAATTAGATGTAATCACATGAAGTAACTTAGTATACCCCAGAAGTTAGATATAATATCATTGAGGAGAATAAGGTGCTTTGAATGTCTGTAGAATTACATGGACCATAGAAAACTTTAAGCTACCCATAGGGTAAGATAGGGTGACTTGAAATTAAATAAAATATCAACAGGGGCAACAATATTCCTTGTAATTGGGTACAATACCTTGGGTAGTATAGTGTGCAGTGTAGTGTGCCTTGAAATTATATATAAGCACATGAAGAGATAATATTGTTTCTTGAAATTGGGGGGTAATTAAAAGGACACTCTAACCACCAAAACCACTCTATCTTAAAGGGACACTCCACTGACCAAAAAAAATAAAAAAAAATACTGTTTATGCAATTCATTTTTTTTTCTCTTGAGGGTATATCCAAAAACAACTTGTAAGAGCTGCAGATCTCTTTTCTGCAGCATTTGCTAGCCCTCTCCTTCTAACCCCGCCCAGACTTTCTGTGGCTGTCCAATCACAGACTTCCCAATGCCGCTCAATTAGTTTGTCTTTGCAAGGCAGGTGTTCTGGGCAATTGATGCCTTTTGCGTTTAGCTCCACTACGCTAACCAAACCAGGAAGTAACAGGACCTGTTGTCAATTTGAAAGCCATAGGGGTGTGAACAAGTTAACTTATAAAAGTGCCAATTTCTACTGAAATCTGCACTTTTTGTAAAATGAAAAAATAGGACACACTCTTCACACAGTAAGCATTTTAGCAAGCTAAAGTGTTCTAGGGGTATGGAGTGTCCTTTTAATGAAGTGATCTGGGGGCAAAAATGGTGCCCCTACAGCCTTGAATATGTAAACAGTTTCCAAGAACAGCACTATTTTGCAGTTTCCATGTTTGCTAGTGGCTATGAAACAAACAGCTACTGGGATTGTCTGACAAAAATTTATTAGATTATGGGATGTATATAATGTGCAAAGTATGCTAATGGCGGACACTATGTTTATCCAATTCTTCTATATGAGAAGCATTTAAACTGATGGATTGCAGAGAGAGACGTAGATGCACTGTGTATCCTCAATGCTTCTCTAAGAGGATAAACTGCAGTAAGGAGCAATTAATCTCTTATGATATTTTGTTTAGCAAACCAAGAGGGACCAAGTAATATAAAATAAAGAAAAGAACATATATATGTTTTATAATACACCTATATTTAATTTAATCGTGGGGGTTATGTGATACTAGAGACAAATGCAGATGTAGAAATATGTGCATTGAAATGAGATAGAATCCCGTGGGACATACTGCCACTTCCACAGATGTATTCACAAGGGAAGGAACAACGAGCACTGACATTTGATAGAACCGCTAGCTAGTCTGGAAATGAGTTAGATCATAATGAGAATAGTGTGCCATTGAAAGGATGTCACTAGGTAAATGTATATTTTGCAATGTCATTATTTAAATAAGAAAAAAAAAAGAGAGTATGGGGGTGATGCTGTATAGTTTGTGTAGCTATTCCCTGTGTGCAGTGATGACAAATCTTTGCCCAGTTTATAAACTGGATATAGATTTCTTACTTATTGTCTACATCTCCACTCAATCATCCTATTAATCTCATTGTATCCATGTTTCAACTTCCACTTACCCTAATATATTGTATTTTAATGACCAGTATTTGGAGAAAAACAAATTACAAGACCAGACAGGAAAGAGAAGCCCTGACTGAGTATATGAAGGGGTCACTGGGATACACACACATCCAGCTGGACATTACAGGGCAGGGAGACAGGTCTGTGAACACAAGGGATTCTACATACAGGATATGAACACAGGAATCCCAGAAACACACACAATATTATTAACAGTATAATCGGATATTAGAATGAGTTAATATTATTAACAGTATAATCTGATATTAGACTGTGTTAATATTATTAACAGTATAATCGGATATTAGAATGAGTTAATATTATTAACAGTATAATCCGATATTAGACTGTGTTAATATTATTAACAGTATAATCGGATATTAGAATGAGTTAAAATTATTAACAGTATAATCCGATATTAAAATGGGTTAATTTTATTAGCAGTACCATGAGATATTACAATGAGTTAATATTATTAACAGTAACAGTATCATTATTAGATATTAGAATGAGTTAATATTAACAGTATCATCAAATATTAGAATGAGTTAAAATTATTAAAAGTACCATCAGATATTTGAATGGGTTAATATTATTAACAGTATCATCAGATATTAGAATGGGTTAATATTATTAACAGTATTATCAGATATTAGAATGCGTTAATACTATTAACAGTAAAAGTATCATTATTAGATAGTAGAATGAGTTAATATTATTAACAATATCATCAGATATTAGAATGGGTTAATATTATTAAAAATATTTTCAGATATTAGAATGGGTTAATATTATTAACAGTATAATCCGATATTAGACTGTGTTAATATTATTAAAAGTGTTATCAGATATTAGAATGGGTTAATACTATTAACAGTAAAAGTATCATTATTAGATAGTAGAATGAGTTAATATTATTAACAATATCATCAGATATTAGAATGAGACAAGTTTCCTAAAAACTGCCTAAACGTGACTGCCTAGTAAGGAAAAATAATATATATCCATTTGATGGACTAGAATTAAAAGTTGTGTTATAGACTAGAGCCCATAGTGGAGAAAGTAAGTTGTCAGCAGAGAGGCGAAAGGGGAGAGCAGGGGAAGTAAAAAGTGTTATTAGGTATTTGAATTTAGCAATAAAACTGAAGAAAAAAAAAAAAAAAACACATCATGAAACAGCGCAGTACCCAGCAGGATGAGGAGCATGTTCCCATAGAAGCAGACTGTCTGACAGCCAAGGTGCTCTTACCTTGACAGGTGAGGGTCCAGGATGACAGCATAATGATCAGCAGGAGCCCACACGGGGGATGCCTCCTGGAGCGGTGCATCTGGTGACTGCTCTGGGGTCTCCCTTCAGGTCCGCTGGGCAAGGCTAGCTGCCTTTTACAGGTACTTGGGCTGAGCATCACTTTGTTCCCTTCCCTAGCAGTGCGGGAGATAGCACTGTCAGCAGAGCCTCCAGTGAGAGTTTGGGTAGTTTCCTGGCTGACAGTGTGTCTGGCTCTGTGTCTGGCAGTGTGCCCTGTGCGCTTTGTGGCTGGCAGCGTGCGCTCTGTGGATGGCAGTGTGCTGTAGTGAAGTTGTTGGATGGCTGCACTTTTATAGTGTGACCAAGTGGCTGTCAGAGCATGGCTTGGGTGGCTCAGTGCGCACAGCCCGGGAGCGCGTCATCCACCCACCTGCTACCCTCCTACTCACCCTGAATCAGAGGTACAGACATGGTACCGTGCACCGGCGGAGGAGGACCTAGGGCAGCAGCCGGTAATGAGACTCCCTGGGGACAATGAAGAGCAGTTTAAGGAAGGGACCCAGTGGCTCCCAGTTATACACCAAGGAGCAGGGTCAGAGCATGGGGGACTGGAATTTGAGAAATAGTGGCAATGGTTAACAGCTTGGGAAAGGGTCCCAGTGGCTCCCAGGTGTACATCAGGAAGAAAGGTCAGGACAGGGACTTTGGGGGGTACTGTAATTAGAGAAATAGTGGACAAGGGGGGAAATTATTTTAAATAAAATATTTGGAGATATTCATCATTCCAGCACAAAGTCCGTGTTGTCTCCCATAAACATGTATCTATAGGTTTATGATATTGAACATGGCAATGTCTCATTGTATCAGATGTTTAACCTCTTCACTACCAAGTGATAAAAGTATTTTTTAAATGTATTTTTCATTTCAGTATATATAAATAGCACATTCTTAAATGGAAACAAAAATGAAAATTTTGGGTGGAGTGGAAATTTAAAAAATCAGTTAGAAGTTACAGATAATAAAACAGTGTTGTAAATAAAAAGTATTAGTGAATAAACAACACTGACATATTGCCTTGTGTATATTGTATCTGTTGGCACATAACCATGACACTGCCCAAACCAAATCACCCACAAATTGCAGCCATGCTGCGTCTTTGGACCCACACACTAACTTATGGGCACACATATATACCCAATGATGCATGTACACATATGCACACTCTAGCATGTGCACACATACGTAAACACACTAACACATTCACTCACAAACACACTGACACACAGAGACACACACTGACAGATGCACAGTCACAGTATGCTTTGACAGTGTATATGTGGTTTTGTGTATTTCTGATTGTGTGTCTGGCAATGTGTATTAGTATGTGTGTGTGTTTGCATTTTGTTGTGTCTGGTAGATGACTGTGTGTTTATGAGTAAGACTTTGTGTCTGTTCCTTTATCGGTATTATGTATACATTTTGGTCTCTATGGCAGCACCATTGCCAAGAAATTCATGTTCCGGGTCTGGCCCCAATTCCCTTTTTGTCTTTACTTTGTGTGTGTAGGTTACTGTGAGTGTATATCTGTGTGCATGTATATTTATAAGAATGTCTGGAATGATGTTTTGTGTCCAGTCTCTGTACAAACTTGTTTTATTTATTTATTTTTATTGTTGCCCCCCTCCTCTTTACCTGTAGGAGGGGGACTACAATCTCAATTCCCTCGGAGTCCAGCTTCTGGTCTGCACCCTTCATTGTAAATCATATATACACAATTTTCATAGCAAAGGGTGAAATGAGCATAGCCCAACACGTCAGGGAACAATCACCACCATCTTTAAACTTTTGCAGCCACCACTGAGGAGTGAAGACCATTATGGAAGTTATATTTCCCAAAAGCTGGGAGTCTATCTTTCGGCCTCCACTGCTCTAATTATTTGACCCTGAATTAGATGAATGTTCCTCAAATTCCAAGATAAATTAAATGTTCATAACAGACCCAAAGTTTTAAATTAACATTTTAAAATGATTTGCTGAAGTGTAAATGGTGGAAATCCCTGTCATTTATTAGTTTTTTGTTTTTCCATTTCTTATGCCCCCTGCATCGTAATGATTATAGTCCCTCCTTTATCACTTGTCTTTTTTTTTTATATTAATTCTCTTTTCTTACTTGTGCTTGATCTCAATCCCTAGGTGCAGCCATTTTGTTCTGTTCACACCCTTCAGTGGGATTGATTTCACTGATGAATTGAGGGGAAACCTGACTGAAACTTAGCTTTAAACTCCACCCATTTTCGACTTTGTCAACCTAAATGCTATACATAAAGAGAAGTGGTTCCTAGTTTTCATTATGTAATTTATGAAAATGTGTGTGCTCAAGAAAAACATCAAAATAGGTTCTTCCTTTCTAAATGTAAACCCATGTTTACCACCTAAAAACTCTCTAAAACAACAACAAACACAAAATTGTGCATACATTCTTGTCTACAGTGTGAGGGGTGCAGTGTGTTTGTGAAGGGTGTAGTGTGTGTGAAGGGTGCTGTGTGTGTGTGTGTGAAGGGTGCTGTGTATGTGTGTGAAGGGTGCAGTGTGTGTGTGTGTGTTAAGGGTGCTGTGCGTATGTGAAGGGGGCAGTGTGTGTGAGTGAGCGGTGGGTTTGTGAGGGGGCAGTGCCTGCCTAAGGGAGGGCAGCACCTGTGTAAGGGGGGCAGTGCCGCTGTGAGGAGGGAGTGTGTGTGAGGGGTGGAGTGTGTGTGAGGGGTCAGTCTGGGTGTGTGTGTATGAGGGGGCAGTCAGTGTGTATGAGGGGTGAAGTGCGTGTGAGATGGCAGTCTGTGTGTGTATGAGGGGGCAGTGCATGTGTGGGGGGGGATAGTGCATGTGTGAGGGGGCAGTGTGTGTCTGAGAAGGCAGTCTGTGTGTGTGGGGGCAGTCTGAGTGTGTGAGGTGTGCTGTGTGCATGTGAGGGGGCTGTGTGTGTGTGTGTGTGTAAGTGGTGTAGTGTGTGTTTGTGTGTGAAGGGTGCATAGGGTCTATGCTGTGTGTAGGTGGGTGAGTTGTGAAAATCTATTTTAATGTCTCCCCCTCTCTTCTTCTTACCTTTTACCAGGGTGGGGGTATATAACGCTGCAAGACCTGGTTGTGCAGTGGTGGCATGTTCACTTTAGCATGCAGCTCCTCCGGCCCACCTGCAGGCATAGCATTGTATCGGAGCATTGCCATGGTAACGAGCAGCAACGCTCCAACCAGCCTGCTCGCAGGAGCAACACAGAGCCTCCCAGGCCCTTTCCTCCCCCTGCTGGAATTAAGTGGCAGCGGGCCGGTGAGGGAGATATTTGATCTCCTCACCAGCCCAAGAGGGCTTACAGCAAGACTTGCTCTGCATGGGTCAGCAGGGAAGATGAAAGGGTCTCCCCTGCCGGCCTTGGTCCACGGCCATCGAGGCCCACTGTGTCATGATTTCCACTATCATTTCTGTCTGATCGGCATTCACCTGTAATGACTTCCGTGTTTTCTCTGATCCAACTCCATCCATGCGTCTGACGTCACGTGCTTCCATAGTAAAAGGAATTTGTTACCAGATTGTTGCCAAGTCCCAACGAAGCTCGTTCTCTCGATAAGCCGTGCACCAAACCTCTGATACCTGATACCGACATTGCTCATCTCCCAGACTCAGAACAGACTTTGACTACGTTTACCTCTAATCCCCAAATTACTTCAGTGAACCTCTATCTTCGCTAATCTGGAAAGGACTTCCTTTAACAACATCTACAGCAATCAAGCTAAGTTCTCCAGTTTACTGGGATTATTAGTTGGTTCATATTTACAGTTATTTGGAAGGATAAGGAATACTTAAGTCTGTCCTCTTGGATCCTATATTGCTTCTTATTTCCTTTGTTGAAAGTATCCTGATCAGCTGATGAATGTCTACTACGCTTATTTCACAATTGCTACTAAAGTCTAGAGGACTGTGTTACACTTTCCTAATCAGGAACTGCTTTATTTTCCTTAAATATTATTAAAGTCTAATGGACTATGTTATACAATCCTACTCAGGATCTACTTCATTTCATTAATTCTACTTTAGTCTAATGATCTATGTTAAGCAATCCTAAACAGGAGCTTTATAGAATATTAACAATTTATAATATTAACAATTTATAATGCTAACGACAATTGTTAAATTGAATAGACCTAAAATCAATAAATCAAATCTTCTTAAAGTGACAGTATTAAACACATTCCTTCATCTGCAGTTACGTTCCAAATGAACTTTTATTACTAAGTATTACACACTGGGCGTTTTCTGCAGAACCCACCACCGCCCATCTGAAATCCCAAACCACCCACTTGTGGCGATGACTGTAGTTGCTGTGAAAAAAGGCAAAATATGGACTCATAGGAGTTGCTAAGAAGATTTCATGTTTTTGTCTAGTCTTGAGATGACTGGGATGATAGGGTGCCTCTTGTTGCTTTGGCTAAATTAACTGCTTGTCTCTGTATACTTTTGATGTCTCTGCAGTGATCGGAAAAGCTGAAATCCGGGTACAGTTTTGGCTCTTAAATAATTTTGAGTCCTAAACAGTGTTCATATTTTGCAGTCCAAGTGACCCAATATAAAAACCGGACAGTTTTGGCCCATTTGGTAAGCGGTCATTCGTGCTGGATGTTTCACTGAACGAGGGTGGAAATAAAATTATTGGTATATATATTAACCCCCAAAATTAAAGCACTCAACCTGTCCCAATCTCTGGCACCGAGCCATCTCAATAGCATTATAGGCCGCCCGGGGAAAGCTGGGCACTGGTTCCCTGCCTACACAACCACTCACAGGAACAGAAATGTAAATTATCAATAAAATTAAGCTTATATTTATTGGTAACTAACAAAATCAGTGTTTAAACATTTAAAAACATGCTGTACAGCAGAGATTAATCCACGGTTGGACAATATAACATGAGCTTTAAGGTTGAAAAACAAGAAATTCGACAAAAAATGGTACTCTATAAATCATGCAGACGGAGATGACACAGCAGGGCCGCCATCAGGGGGTGACAACCGTGACAGTTGTCACGGGCCCGGCGGCCCTGGGGGGCCCGGACTGCTCTGGCAGTCCTGGGCCCCACTTTCCCTCCCTGCACACATAAATCGCGAATATCGCGATCTATGTGTGCAGCCGCGGGCCCCCTGCTCCCTGTTACCGCAGAGGGGGCCCAGGCCTCCAGCCTCTTCTCTTCTCCTCCCGGCTAATAACTCTCGCGAGACCCGGTTGCCATGGCAACGCTCCGCGGGTCTCGCGAGAGTTATTGGAGGAGAGAAGAGGAGAAGCTGGAGGCCTGGGCCCCCTCTGCGGTAACAGGGAGCCGGGGGGCCCCACCATGCCACCGGACCACCGGGGATGGAATCTCCCCCCTCCCTAGACACAGGTAAGCAGGGAGGGGGGAGAAACAATTTAATTAATTAAATTTTTTTTTTTTTTTTAAATGTTAAAATGACCTCTCTCCCTCCTCATTGCAAATTTACACACACACACTACATACACTGAAACAACACACACACACTGCATACACTGACACAACACACACACTACATACACTGACACAACACACACACACACACACTGCATACACTGACACAACACACACACACACACACTACATACACTAACACACACTACATACACTGACACAACACACACACTGCACATACCAACACAACACACACTGCATACACTAACACAACACACACTCTGCATACACTGACACAACACACTCTGCATGCACTGACACAACACACACTGCATACACTTACACAACCCACACTTTGCATACATTGACACAACACACTCACCGCATACACTAACACAACACACACTCTGCATACACTGACACAACACACACACCGCATACACTAACACAACACACACACACCGCATACACTAACACAACACACACACACTGCATACACTGACACAACACACACTCTGCATACACTGACACAACACACTGCATACACTAACACAACACACTGCATACACTAACACAACACACACTGCATACACTAATACAACACACACTGCATACACTAACACACACAGTGCATACACTAATACAATACACACACTGCATTCACTAATACAACATGCACTCTGCATACACTACACACTAACACACTCACTGCATCCACTATACTGACACACACTCTGCATTCGCTACACATTACCACACTCTGCATTCACTACACTAACACACACTCTGCATCCGCTACACACTAACACACTCTGCATTCACTACACTAACACACACTGTGCATCCGCTACACACTAACACACTCTCTGCATTCACTACACTAACACAGACTCTGCATCCGCTACACACTAACACACTCTCTGCATTCACTACACATTAACACACTCTGCATTCACTACACATTAACACACTCTCTGCATTCACTACACTAACACACTCTCTGCATTCACTACACTAAGACACTCTCTGCATTCACTACACATTAACACACTCTCTGCATTCACTACACATTAACACACTCTCTGCATTCACTACACTAACACACTCTCTGCATTCACTACACTAACACACTCTCTGCATTCACTACACTAACACACTCTCTGCATTCACTACACATTAACACACACTCTGCATTCACTACAAATTTACACACACACTACATTCATTACACGGACACACTCTGCATTCACTACACCCTAACACACACTCTGCATTTATTACACACTAACACACACTCTGCATTCACTAAACTATGCACACACTCTGGATTCACTATACTGATACACACTCTGCATTCACTACACTAACATACACTCTGCATCACCTGTACACACAGCATCCACTACACAAACATCCTGTATTCACAGTACACACACTACATCCACCACAAATTGAAACATTCTGCATTCACTATACACAGACACTGTGTCTAATACACACACTACATCCACTACAGACACTGCATCCACTAAACACATTTCATCTAGTACATACAAACACTACATCCACTACACAAACACACACTACATCACTGTACACACACTACATCCACTACTCAAACACTCTCTGCATTCACTACACATTAACACTCTGCATTCACTACACTAACACACACTCTGCATCCGCTACACACTAACACACCCTCTGCATTCACTACACATTAACACACACTCTGCATTCACTACACATTTACAAACACTCTGCATTCGCTGCACTAACACACACACTACATTCATTACACTGACACACTCTACATTCACTACACACTAACACACACTCTGCATTCATTACACACTAACACACACTCTGCATTCACTAAACTATGCACACACTCTGCATTCACTAAACTATGCACACACTCTGCATTCACTAAACTATGCACACACTCTGGATTCACTATACGACACACACTCTGCATTAACTGTACACACAGCATCCACTACACAAACATCCTGTATTCACAGTACACACACTACATCCACCACAAATTGAAACACTCTGCATTCACTATACACAGACACTGCGTCTAATACACACACTACATCAACTACAGACACTGCATCCACTAAACACATTTCATCTAGTACATACAAACACTACATCCACTACACAAACACACACTACATCACTGTACACACACTACATCCACTACTCAAACACACTCTGCGTTCACTATACACACTGCATCTGCTACACTAACACACTCTGCATTCACTGCACAAACAGTATCTAATACACACAAACACTACATCCATTACACACATTCTAATTCACTTACACTATACACACCACATTCAGTCCCGCATCATTGTCAGCGGACTAGGTAGGGCGTGGGCGGGCCCGGGAGGGAGGGGTCGGGTGGGGGGGGCCCAGACCTTGTGCTTTGTCAGGGGCCCCAAAATTTCTGATGGCAGCCCTGTGACACAGTATGAAATTACTATGAATTATTTATTATTAATAATTAAAGTTTTTAACATAAAGATTTTTGAAATATGTTTGCAGAGAATTGCTTCATAATTGGTTTTAAGTCAATGGTCTTCAGGATGTACATGAGTGGAACCAGTTCAAACGCTGCTGCCCCAGCCTAAGGGGCCCCTATGCTCGTGGAGGCCCCAGGCAACTGCTCAACGTGCCCATGCGTTAAGATGGCTCTGCTCTGGTACCCCTTCAACATGAACACCATCAGTGCTTCTCCATTAATGGAAAAATAAAGAAGAGATTCACATATTAAAGGTTTCCTACATTACTTTTAATGGACTGCAATCCAACATGCTAAAATGTCATGGCACAGAATATAGTTCAATTATTTGGGGTCATTCACATTACCATATATATCCTAGCATTTCTCCAGCAGCTAGGATGACTTTATTAACCCGTCACGGCACTGCATTTCTCATGCAGCAAACCCAATTCTCTTAAAAAAACATATGAAGCCAGAGTGTTATCTATCTGAATATCTTTCTATCTGATCTATTTAAAGAAATAGTTTCATTATCATTGCTAATAGAATGACTTCCAGTTAAGAGACTATCCTGGATTGCCTTACCTAATCTATTTTGCTCCAAATACCAGACATTGAGTCTACAATCTTGCTATTAACCCCGTCACTACCAAGTGATTTTGAAAAAAAGGTACATCAAAATCTGGGTAAGGGGTGATTTGTTTTCTTGAATGTAATATGTACATTTATTTTTCATGTCGGTTTGCTGTCAATATCATGAAAAGAAAACCATATCTTTGTTGATTCCTGTTTTTGAACAGGAAAAAAAAAGTCAACATCATAATATGTTAAATGAATAAAAAGAACGTTCTGCACTGCTACCTGCATAAAAGTGGTAAAGGCATATTTTGCAAACAAAATTAATTTGCAATAAATAAGATTGATTTCAATACCAGTTGTGCATACTCTGTGTCGGGGCATACATAGCTTTTACACATGTTATGTACTGAAGTAGTTAATAAAAATATTTCAATATATTATACTACATAGTTTATACCCATAATCCACACATAATCTCCATGAACTATTACTTCAGTTGTTATTAGACACGTGCATTCGTTTTTGATTGAATTGCAATTTGTATGAATTCAGGTCGATTGGTGGTTTGTCCATAACCCCAAAGCACCATAAAAATGTATAGCCAAAGAAAGAAGTGCAGAGACCTCCTCTTCTGAAACAGGAGTGAATATACTAAGTGTAGATATGTGCAATGGTGAGGTTCCTAGCGCTTGTTAGATCTGGGTATGTCAGCTGGTACTTCCCAAACCAGCATAACTAGGTATAGGTCAGGAAAGGGTGCAGGGACGCTTAGCCTGTACCCTTTCCTTACCTATACTAACTGTAGATACTACGTGTAGAGGAGGATCCTGGGAAAAAGGTCAGACAGTGACAGCACTGATATTTGTAAATGCGGGTGGACATGTGGAGCTCATTAGTGAATTAAACGTTTTAAAGAGGCATTTGGGGTCATGTGAGGAGGTGAAGTATGTTAGTTTGGCCAAAGAGAGGGCACATGTGTAGGAGCCCAACATAAAGTTGTAGTGCAGGAAGTCAGCCATACAACAAGACTTCCTCTGGTAACGTTCCACCACTCTCAAACACCTTTGGAGTTATCTGGTGAATTTAGTATGCCAGAGTTGTCATTTATTATTATGGGCTGGACGGGCAGTGATTAAACCCAACTTTTCTAGGTCACCTTAGAGTTGAAGAGGGTAGTTGCCATAGTAGTTGAGATCAGTGAGACAAGAGGTTGGATATCAAAACTGACGTGACCAAATAGCTTTTTAATTTGCCCTAGACTTGGCCATGAGTGAACAGAAGCACGGACACTGCGCACCAAGTATATAGACTAACTAAAGGATGCTACACTAACAGAATAAAAAATATGTTTTATTCTCCTTAAATTCATTTTAAAAAATGAAAATGCAAATGCATTTAGAGCAATGTCTTTTATGATCAATTAGCCTAAAGTGCCCAATCACAAGATTGTACACTCACATGTAGAGACTACTGTTAAGATCTTGGTTACGCATTTTTATAAAATCAGGGATTCATTTTCCTCTTTCACAAATTAGCAGAGAATGGTCAACCCCCTCTGCCTCTGCCTCTCTCACTGACTTATCCAAATGACACTCACTCAGCACTTAAACTCTGAGCTCTCCAATCTTCCATCAGGCTGGTCTTTGAATCCACTTACTCGCCAAATTAGAACTAGCCAGCAAAAGAGCAAGAGTATCCAACACGTTCCAAATTAAACCAACGCGTTTCATCTGTATACACCAGACTTCTTCATGGAATGCTCTGAGCAAGACTGATATGTACAGAAAAAACTATTTGGCTTTAATTTGGAACTTGTTTAGAACAGGGAATACCCTGAGGAAATCTGGTGTGTACAGATGAAATGCATTGATTTTAATTTGTTTAAAACAGAGAATGGCCTGAGGAAGCCTGGTGTGTACAGATGAAACACGGTTCAAATTTGGATTTTGTGGGATATTATAGCTCTGTTGGTGGCTACATGCTTTATATTGCATATATATTTTTGCTTCTGTTCATTGTATTCTTTAATGTTAAGTGTAAACTTTGTAGTGCCTTTGCAGTAGGTGGAATTTATTAGACACTGTTTCTTTAAGGTTTGCTCACTTTATGTTTGAATTTGCATGAACTAGTTGAGAGCTGTGTCATAGGAGTAGCTCTTGGTGGGAGTACCTTACCACCATTTTGAACTGAGTAACTTGTGAAATTAGGGGTATTCAAGCAATACATGTTGATAATTCACATTTGCAGGTCGATAATCTGTTGGAACATGTGAAAATACATTTCAAAGGCAAGCTGGACCTAAAGGCATTGTTTTACTGCCAAAATAGTGGATTATATATCAACAGACGTGTATAATAAACAATTAATTTCAGTGCTAATGCAATGTCTTTTTTTGTGTTTCCGTAACATTATATAACTTACTTTCTTCAAGACAAAATTCAATAAAAAAACCAAAAAACATTCTTCGCAAGTTTAACATTTTCCTTTTGTACTTTTGTATACTATACAGCTTACAACAGGGGCCTGATAAGCAAGCAGTCAATACAATAAAAGACCATTCAGAATCCGATTTGTTAAGAGGAAGACTTTCAGCTGTGCCAAACATATCTTTCATTCATAAATCAGATTCTGAAAGGACTTGTACTGCTTCCATGCTTTATTTAATGATATAGTCATCTGTTGTAGTATCCATTCTGTCCTCGTCTCTAGTATATGAGAACCGGATCATTTCTAGACTAAAACTCCAAAGTTGAGATCAATAAAATATATTTAGCTAAGAATTAAATAAGTGATGTTATATTCTTAATATTGTTTTAATTTAGCACCAGCATAAAGTAAAATGTATATCGCACTATATGTCTAGTGTTTATATTATTAACTCGTAGTTTTAGAAATTGTTTAGCACTGCCAATTGCTTAAATTTATAATTTATTAATAGAAACATTACAATAAAGTATTGTATTTCCATGAGTGGAAATGTTCTGTTGGCAGGGGACATAAGCGTTGCTTACGCAATCAAGCAAATAGAATGATAACAGACCGATAAAAGACCACCATGGCCATGTATTTTTTTAGAAATGCAAACATTTGTATGTCATACATGTTTTCAATATGTATCTATGTAAACATTTGGATTATATGCAGAATTTGAAGGACAGGCCTCCCAAATAAAATATCATACATTGATTGACCTACCAAAACCACACTGACTGGAAATAGAATTTTAATAAGGATATGAAGTTTTCCTGCAAGCTACGTAAAATTAATTTCATCAAATCATTACGAAGCAAAGAACAGACACTTAATCTTTAATTATGGGTGTTGTGTTTCTGACAACTATGTTAATAACTACCCTCTTTTTCCTGTAAACCATTCCTTTCCTCCCTAAACTGATCTGTTTATCCATGTGTCACTAATGGTATTTTTTTTTTTATGTTTTGGTATCTGAATTATCATTATTATTATTATTATTTATTTTTTTAGGCAAAAAAATAAATTATGGGCAAAATCTGTTTCAACAAACAACTAGAAATTTCTGTTGAAACATCTCAAGCATCTTCAATGACTTATTATGAGCTTATTACTTCTAATGATCGATGTGATGTTTGCCAACTAAAATGGCTGCAGGCACTAAAATGGCCCCTGAAAATCTGAAATGTGTTATGTTTTTGATAACTGATAAATGATACCCCCGACGACAGCTAATTTGAGTGAATGTTTTCTTTGTCATTTTCAAACTGATATAGAAACCAAGGGAACACTCACAGATGTTCTGCTAAGATTCACAAGACTGTTTATCATTGTCAATGAAGAGCATTGGCCAACATTGCATGAGACTGATCAGATGTGGTAATATTTTATTTTTATAAATAATTTATTTTAATAAATATTACTTTGAAAACAAACATTATATATATATATATCAATTATAACCCGACGACTATTTAAATAATGTTTAAATAAATGTCTTCTTTATTTTCAACTTTATGTTACAGTGTTAAGTAATCAATTGTCTAGAATAATGCGTAGATTTCTCTTTAACAGCAAGCATTTTCCTAACTTACCCAGACACAGACAGGCTTATTTATTAAAGTGAGAAGTGTGGGCAATTCAAAGTGAATTCAAAATGTGTTTGTTACGAAAATATACCCCAACACACAGGATTCAACTCAACAAAAGACAGCACAGAGGGGAGATACGTCTACCGGACCTTAGAATGTCTGGACTCGACGTATATGAGAGGAGTACAGAGTCAGGAGCGATCCGAGGTCTAGGGCACAAAGAGACAACGTAAACTAGGACTAGCCGGGGTCTGGTACACAGTAAACAGCAAGCTGGCAAACAGAACAGGAAAGGATAAAGAGATAACGTAGTCAGAAACAAAGCCAAGGTCAATACGAAGCAACACAACTGAACACAACAAGCGCTAAAGGGAACTGAAACAGAAACCACGATAGGGCAAGGAACTAAGGGAAAGAGGTGAGTATAAATACCTAAACATCTATTTTGATTGGTCCCTGTCACATCCACGCCCCCAAAAGGTAAGTGTCTGGGGAGTGTGGCATGACAGGGGCCAATGGGAGACCTTCTCCAATTTGGGCACCCACTGTCCCTTTAAGAGTGCGCCCAAGACCCGCGGCGCGCTCTTAGAGTCAGGCGGGACACTTGACTGCTTCTCTTCCTGTTCCAGCCGTCGGATGAGCCGTGCGCGGCTCATGCAGCAGAAGGACCGCGCACGGCTGGAACAGAGGACCCCGGACGGCCCATGGAAAGGGTAAGTACCGCTACAGTGTTCAAGTTTAAATGTTCAAAAGTAGCTGAACTGGAAGCATGGCTGACTTGGAAATTTTTTTACAGTTTGGCTATTTTGGTCTAAATTTAGATATTTCCATTTTAATCTTCCACAATTCTCACTTTAACAAACAACCCTGACAGTATTTCTGCAAAGAGAATGTATCATGCTATATGTTGCACAGATTCTTGGCTTCTAACCCCTTAAGGACGGCGGGCGTGCTATGCTGTCCTTGGGGAACCGCCTCTAAACGTCGGCAGGTGGCATAGTACATCCACGCCGTCCAGGGGACTTACCTGCTTGCTGGCGATCCCCCGCCGGCGATCGCGATGGGGGGGACTTACCTGGCTTCCCAGGCAGTTCCCCTGCTGCCGATTTGGCCCTCCTGGGCCCTGTGATCGCGAGGTCCTTGCGAGGACCTCACGATCACATGGACGGAATAGACGTCTACAGCAATGCCAGCAGGGGGAGTGCCTAGAATTGCAGGTAGTCCCCCTGCTGCCTGTAATAAATTAAAATAAAGTTTTAAAACAGTTTAAAATTAAATAATATATACTTAGATCATATATATATATATATATATATATATATTATATATATGATCTAAGGTGTCATGTCTTAACTGCCGGCATTACCGCTACCCTGACACTTCCGGGTAGACGGAGCTTGGCCACACCCCCTTTTCTGACGCGGTCTCCCCACGCTACATAGGGAGACCGCGCCAGATTCACAACACTGGATTATTGAAAAGCTTTACCGCGAATATCAAAACCGGCTAGCAAGAATCTTCAAACCCTTTTGTGTATCGAACCCGGACTGGAAACTGTTGCCCCACTCTCTCCTCACCTCGACCACGGAATGTAAAAGGACCTTCACTTTACTGCTAAAAAACTCTCTCCTCCCCGGAGGAGAACTTAGGCAAACCTGGACTTCCTCCATTAAAAAGCTAAGTAATAATATCAACCGTATTGGATTCTGCGTGCTTTCAAGTCTGCTTACCTCTAACTCCAAACTAACTCTTACCTGCTGCAACTTACAAATCTTAATTGCTTGATTCCATGGACTGGCAAATTGCTTTCTGCTATACTGCATACCTATCATAAGCTGCTTACTCCGTTTAAACAAACCACCACTGAATTAAAGATACAGTACCTGTACTATTCTCTACTATTCTAGTCATTAATCTAAATCCTGAGTTATCTGCAGTTGTGTTCCACATATATTCATGTAAGCATTACGTAAGGATATATATATATACGCTAACACATACATAAACATACACTAAGTGTATTTTAATGTTAATATATATGGAGTGGACTGAAACGTTGATCTACATGTTGGAATAAAGGAAGCCTTTTCAAAGAAAGACCGTGAGTGCAGCCCATTTGTTTTACTGCTTTATATGAACAAATATATATGTATATATCACAATGTGTGTGTGTATATATATATATATATATATATATATATATATATAGATATATACACCATACACAAGATCCAGCGCACTCTCCTATCTACTAAACAGCAACTTCAATGTTGACAGATTGTATTAGTTTGTAAAAGTTTTTTTTTTTTAAAACACCTAATCTAGGCAAAAAAAATAATGGGGATTTAGTTACATTATATGATCATACATTGCATAAGCCTGCCACAACGTCAATGTACCCCATCTTTGGCAGGTCCTACTCTCACAGTCTAATGTCTGCTCTTATGAGATTAACCACTTACTTGGGAAAAAAATCCATCTGAGGCTCTCTGCAGTACAAGGCTAAATAGGGACCTGAGATGAGGCACCTGTAACCTGTATATATATATATATTTATATGTATATACCTATATATAAATAAAAACATGGGGGGTACTGTTTTACTCGTGAGACTTTGCTGAACACAAATATTAGTGTTTTAAAACAGTAAAATGTATTACAACAATGATATCATCAGTAAAAATGCAGTTTCTTGCATTTTTCACACACAAACGGCACTTACACTGACGAAATAATTGTTGTGATACATTTTATGGTTTTGAAACACTAATATTTGTGTTCAGCAAAGTATCCTGATTATAACCTCATGTACAGGTATTATGGTGTTTTCAAAAGTTACAGCGTCAAATATAATGCTTGTGTTTCAGTTTTTTTACATTGAAATTCGCCAGGTTGGTTTTGTTGCCTTTGAGACCGTATGGTAGCCCAGGTAGGAGAATTACCCCCATGATGGCATACCAAGGTATTGCAAATTGGGTATGTCCAGTGTTTTGGCGTTCAAATGAGCTTTTTGCATTTTTCACACACAAATATTAACGCTAACTTTGGCCAGTGTTTGTGACTAAGTGGCTACTAAAAAAGATGGGACATACCCCATTTGCAATGCATTGGGTTGTCTACTTCTGCAAATGGTATACTATCATGGGGTAATTCTCATTCCTGGGCTACCATAGGGTCTCAAAGGCAACGTAACCAATCTGGCAATTTTCAATGTAAAAAAACTGAAAAATGTGA
Organism: Pelobates fuscus; assembly: GCF_036172605.1. Lineage (NCBI taxonomy): Eukaryota > Metazoa > Chordata > Amphibia > Anura > Pelobatidae > Pelobates > Pelobates fuscus. Next base: position 91,774,839 of record NC_086322.1, read on the forward strand.
CATGCTATATTTGACCCTGTAACTTCCCCAAACACCATAAAACCTGTACATATCTGTTTTACATGTGAGACATAGCTGAATACAAATATGCGTATTAGGGGTATACCCGAAGACACCCTGGCAGCAGAACTCCCGCATCTCCTGCGTAGACTGATGACAGCCTTGCTCTCACCCAAACAGGCCAAGAATGTGGTACTTGATGGATCATTCCGCATCCCAAAGCCACGGAATGCCCCAGACACAGCACCCAGAGACCTGGTGGTCTGCTTCCAGTACCACATAGACAAGTCCCAACTCAGACTGCTCTAAGAGGGACATCACCATATAAATTTGAAAACTTAGAGCTAACATTTTACGCAGTCCTGTCAGGAGATACCTTACAGTGGCGAAGATCCATGCAGCCCTTCACCTCCCTTCTCAGGAAACGTGGCATCTGGTACAGATGGCGCTTTTCGCGGACCCTGACGGTCTTCCACGCTGACTCCGCGCACTCTATCCAAGACCTGCACGGTGCGGCTGCACTGTTGGAGAAGCTGGGCCTCCCTCAGGACTCACTGCAAAAACCAGCACAACAAGCCACACCTAAACTGGTGCATACATGGGATACAGAAAATGTAACCCCTTTTGTCAATCAGAGGGCATTCTCAGAGGCCTACACAGCTGCCACAACCTGAGGCTATAATCAGCCCACAAAGTACAGGACAGTGTCTGATTGCCAGAACTGAACTTTGTCCACAGATCACTTTCATCTGATCCCGTACCGAACATATGTATGACCTTTTATTCTGTTTTTATTTTGTTTTGTTTTTTTAATTTATTTTCTCCCTGTTGTTGTTTCTACCTTATTTTGGTATATATCCAATTTAATAATGGGCTTATAGGGCCATCCACCTTACACCTCTCCCCCCGCCTCTTTACTAGAGTCCGACCGCGAAACAGAACGCACAATGACCCAGAGGCGTAAAACCAACGTAACCAACGGCCATCAGTCCAGCTTTTATTAACCGAGCGGCACTAGCCACAACTGGACTGAGGGAATAAGCAATGCAAATGGTCCCTTACAATTTTTTCATAGCTCCCGGCTACTCAAACAGTGAACGCAGTCGGGTATCGAAGCGGTCGCGACTAATTTTAATGGGCGCCTACACGCTGCACACTCTCGAATAGCCAGCGGTTGCTGGGTTAATTATGCCTACTGTTACTATTTTATATAACCACAAAACCCCCAGTTCACTGGCACACGCGCTATGCTTGACAGGTACCCTGTTTACTACGGTGCCTTAATCTGTATGTCATTATGTTCCTTATAATCTTCTGTCTCACATGCCAGTGAGCTGAACAAAAGAAAGAATTAAAAAAAAAGTGTCATTCATAACTAAAAAAAATTAAAAAAATTCGTAATTTCTCAATTTTTTTCATATTTTATTCATATTAAATTATGTTTCGTAGCTAAATATTTGAGGTTAAATGAAAGCCCTATTTCTCTTAAATAAAATTATATATAATAAGTGTGGGTGCGAAGTGAAAGTGAAAGAGGCGAATTACGGTTGAACAGACATATAGTCAAATTCCAAGTTTTTGTTTACATTTTATTTTGATCTAAACGTGTACATTTGGCTCAGTCCTTAAGGGGTTAATGTGCAGTTTGAAGATATGACAAAACACAAATGTGATTTATTTGTGTTTTCACTTTCTTCTGATATGAATTAATTAATGTAATTAACATCATCATGGTACACTGTATCATTTAGACAGTTTTCTACCCAAGTATGTTCTCTTGGCATCTTTTAACTTTGTGGTAATGTTACAGTGCAAACTCTCCAAAGATATAACATCTAATGTAACAAACTGGCCTTCTCTGTTTTTCAGTTCAATTTCTTCAGTTCTTCATTTTACTTAATGTAGTACAATATTAGGGTTTTTACACTTTACACTTCAAAACCCCCACAAAATTCGCATTTTGCAACCTAAAAGTACAGATATGTTTTTTTACCAGGCAACAGTGTAGGCACTATGTTTTACTGTGTCTTACTTCGACAAATGGTTCCTTATAAATACACCCATAATAAACATGGCATTTTGTCAAGTATTTTTATAAATTAAAAAACACATATAAATATTAAAGGGACACTATAATCGCCAGAACCACTACAGTTTAATTTAGTGGTTCTGGTGTCTATAGCCTGTCCCTGCAGGATTTCTAATGTAAACACACTGCCTTTTCAGAGAAAAGGCAGTGTTTACATTGGTACCTAGTAACACCTCTAGTAGTAGTCACTCAGATGGCCACAAGCAGTGCTTCCTGTGTCAGTGTTGCACTATGTGCAACACTAGCATTCGTGGAGATGCTGAACTCTCCCCATATAGATGCATTGATTCCATGTATATCTATGAGGGGAGGCAGATTGGTGCAGCGTAGCGTTTAGTCAAGCACACGCTATCGTCTCCCAATGCTTTTCTGTAGAAAGAATTGGATTGGATGAGATCATCAAGACTGTTATCAGCCATGGAGGTGGGGCCAGCCATGGCGAGACTGATGCGTCGAGGGAGAAAAAGTGACTAAAATACATTTTTAATGCAATCAGAGCAGGGCTGGGGACCTAAACACCCACTCTAATATTACAGTGTTTTGAATACGTTTGTATTCCTAACATTATAGTGTTTCTTTAAATTCTAGAGATAATTACTACAGATATACTGAAATCCATAATATATTTTAATATACCTTTATTAACCTTTTATAAATGATTAAATGCATCATTTCAGGAGGGAAAGTTATCAACCCCAAATATTATTACAGAAAACATAATTCTGTCTCTAAACTTGAAAACCCAAATTAGTGCCAGAACAAAAGATCTTGCCACTAGAAGTTAAGAGAGAAGGTAGAAACCTAGTAAAAACTAGTGAACTCTTTCTACCAGTGAAAAACAGGGCCCGATAATCCCTAGTCAATAACTTCATCAGAGATTCCTGCATAACGTAAGCAAGCGACTAGCTGATTTATTAGGTATACTATTATATTATAATGTTAGAGCACCATGAAGTGGTCATTGTTGGTCATTTCAAATACAAATGTATTTACAGTTAACACTATTGAATTGTAGTGGCTATCCCGTCTTTGGACATATGGTTATATGTTTGTTTTTATATATTGTAATTTAAATAAATACCTTTTAAGTTTATTGGTATTTCGTTCCTGCTTCAACTGAAGAAGGGAGTGTGGTCCCTAAGTCACACACTGCGCTGCATATAGAGCCTAATATCGGCTCTGCCATATGTTGCATGCTCCTTTGGAGATATATATGCATTACTTTATCACCCTATGTCCGTGTATCTTTTGAGCCACTGTTTAGGATCTAATAAGAGGAATCACAACATCAAGAAGGGAAGGGTCGCCTTTACGGACCCCCAAACCATTTAGCTCTAAAAAGTGTGAGTGTTCAATTGTCTCACAGTAGTTATTATTATTACCTATCCACACAGTTATACACTATTGTATGTATGTTTTTTGTATCTTAAAGGTACAAAGACCTGTATCATTTAAAGATTTTTCCCATTGATGCTTACAAACATTGCTTGAGGTATCTGATTGTTACCACATATTTCACACTTTTGAATTTATAATAAGCGCTACACTGGTTTTAGTTAATTAGTAGTAATTAGTACTTGCTCAAATCCTTCACATAGGAGGTAAGGACATTGTTCTTGTTATAAAAGATCGAACATGGAAGAAAGCATGGAGCTCCCCCAAAAATCCAAATACTTGCATTATACATACAAAACTTTATTTTATTATTTTCGTTGACATCTCAGCAAAAAGCACCATAGTAGACCTTTTTATTGTCTATTAACTAACATCAATTCTGCACTCTCTTTTCTCTGGTGAATTTATTGGCTATTTTCTGGTAGTACCAAGTAACGAGAGTTCATACCTCGTAACACGAACAACTAATTGGCTGCCTGCAAAGGAGTAGGGACAGCAGACTGTCCAAAACATCAGTTCAACAAAGGAATGTGCTGACGTTCTCAAGGGATTGGTATAGTATCAGATTCATTATTTTGATTCTTTTTTGGTGGGATCTAGGCTGAAGACATGTGTTTAACCTGGTGGGTCATTGCTCCCATAATATAGTCTGCAATCTGCAACAGTAAGCCCTGAAGATCTCATACATAGTTCTTCTAAGGGACTGAAACCATACAGCAATATTATGTTCATTCTAGGATTCTGCCATGCTGTCTGATGGTAAAATAGATCAAATGGAATCTAACAAGCAAATCTAAAATATATAGCCTTCATTATCATCTAAAAATAATTTGTACAATGGTTCCTATCTCTCAGGTAACTAATTCTAAATTCGTAATAAAGTCATTGTATTCTCTTGTACTTAAAAGCTGAAGCAGCATGTAACAAATAAACATATTTGTTTAATTTATTTTCATGTTTAGAGGCTAATGGTTTGATTTTGTTTTCTTGTTTATATGTAGTGTTACCTTGTTACAAATACATTTTACTTTCAATCTTCAGAAACTGATTTATTAAAGTTATTGTCCACAAGGCTATACCAGTTCATCAATACTTGTAAGAGCTCAATATATAATTCAGACAATGTGACACATTGACTGTATTTTTTTTTTCTTTTTACCACAACCCCAGATAAAATCTGTATTTGTATTTCTACACTAATATTTCAGAACACGACAAAGGTACTAAAAGGTAATGTATACTGTGTATGATCTAATGCATGTTATCTTCCTATATTTAATTGAAGGATGTAATTTATTACATTTATATGTTTTTCTTTTAATAAACTTTTTCTGAACATCTGTAGATACAAAACCATGTTTTTTTAATCCTATGTTTATGGACTAGCTAAGCATTCCATGATTTTTTTTTAAATATAATTTGGGAACCAAGAGATTCAAATGATTGGACATTATTGCCTTATTACATCCTTATTACATCCTTTTTGTGTATGTTTAATTAAACATGACATCAGTATCTGGGACATTGCATATTAATTGCACAATTTCAGGTCTTCTGTTTGGAAGATGTCAAGGAAACCATGTATAATAATACTCCCATATAGAATTAAAGAAAAAAGTCTACAGCAATTTTGTTTAGTGATCAAGAAGACCCTTTCATCTCGAGATCCTGTCCTGTGTCCTATGTGATTTCCACATGTGATCCATATGGCAAGGATGTCAAAATGGATGACATGTCTTCTGTAACTGTTTTGATTGCACTCAATAATATTGTTGTGTAATGATAATCCCCCACCCCGAGAGCTTGCAGGGTTATGCAATTACTATGCTCTGGGAAATTCTGACTGATGTAAGAACATTTGGGGGGATTATGCCATATTGAATCTTGACACATTTTAGATGCCATTATGATTGAATTATTCTTGAGAAGCACAGTTGCTATAGCAACATGACAAAGTAATGCCATGTCACGTCTCGTAAAGAGAAGACTAACCTCCGTATTATTATCTCATTTAAAAGACAACTGTCCCCTCAAAACTATTTGAAATATAATAATCCTTTCATCAATTGGGATAGGAATATATTTTTTCTTTAAATGATGTATATGTTAAAAAAAATCCCTACTTTCAGTATAATCGAGGATCCTTCAGCCAGATACATGCACCTTGGGTCACACAGTGTTTGAAAACCAACAGTTAGTCTCTATGATTCTTCTAGCTTCATTCTATACGCAGGAACAGGGAAGACCATAGAGACTAAGTATTGTGTTTTAACCCCTTAAGGACCAAACTTCTGGAATAAAAGGGAATCATGACGTGTCACATACGTCATGTGTCCTTAAGGGGTTAAACCCTGTCTGACTCAAGATAGGAATGCCTTTTTCTAATTTATTTTTTTTGACATATACTTCATTTAAAAAAAAATCTATTTCCTTTCAAAACTTGATGAAAGGATTATTACATTAAAAAAGTAATTTTGAGGTGACAGTTGTTTTTTAAGTTCAGACACAGCATAAATAGCTCTCTTTATATCATGTACATTTTATCACAGTGTAATGTTCCTATTGTATTTTTTGTTTACTTATTGGTTGTCTGGTTCTCTTTTACAGTCACACAAACAATAGAAAATGGCTGTCTGTGTAGACACCGCTTCATAATACATTCAGAGCCACGTTGTCGGGCCCCATCCTAGGCCCCTGGGCACTTTTTCTTTGAGTGGTGTGTGTGAGAGTGTGTGTAGTGACTGCATGTTGTGTGTGTGGAGGAAACTGAGAGCTGTACGAGGGGATGAATGAGTCTGTGTGTGCTGGTTGAGTGTTGTGTGTGTTGTGTTGCGTGTGTGGCTAAATTTTGTGTGCGTGTAGGGGAGTTTAAGTGTGAGTTATAGAGAAACACCAAGGAACCACTAAGACGTTCTCCTGTACTTGATATTGGTACAGACTACAATGCTCCCTCATGAAGTGAGGGACGTAGGGCTGTACAGGGAGATCATTTGAACTCCATGCCAGCTCGAGGAAGGCCTGCTCAATACCAGAGCTCCAGGCCCAGACAGTGGCCCACCGAGTCTTATCCAGGGTCCCAGGCAGCCTCCTTGGTCACCTAATGGGTAATCTTGATCTGAATATATTCTGTTCTAAATCAACTTCTAATTAACAATCTTCTGTCCAACTAGTAATCTGTGTGTATCAAAACCACATAGGGAGGGATAGTCCCAAAAACAAGTGTAGTGGTAGTAAACAACCATAAAATACAACCTGAACGTAGGCAGATGGCAGAATCTTATCTATAAGATATAAATATAAAACATAACATAGTGTATACTGTATAATACGAATATGTACTGAATAAAAATGGACTACCACTCACATTTGACAGAGCCGTACCAGGCTCTGTATAGCAGGCTCAAAGGTGCCAATTCAGGCTAACGAAATTCCAAGGAATGAATGGAAAAATTCCGTAGTGAAAAAAAGTGTATATTTATTTAAATAAAGATAAAATAAGCAAACTCCTGGTTATAAGGGGGTGGAACCCAAATGCAAGTAATATAAAAAGGGGGTATCCAGTTACCCGAACAATATTAACCATAGGAGTAGTATAAAACAAATATAAAAAACAATCACATATTTGGATGCTGCTATCCAAATATTTGATTGTTTTTTATATATTTTTTTTTATATTTGTTTTATACTACTCCTATGGTTAATATTGTTCGGGTAACTGGATACCCCCTTTTTATATTACTTGCATTTGGGTTCCACCCCCTTATAACCAGGAGTTTGCTTATTTTATCTTTATTTAAATAAATATACACTTTTTTTCACTACGGAATTTTTCCATTCATTCCTTGGAATTTCGTTAGCCTGAATTGGCACCTTTGAGCCTGCTATACAGAGCCTGGTACGGCTCTGTCAAATGTGAGTGGTAGTCCATTTTTATTCAGTACATATTCGTACTATACAGTATACACTATGTTATGTTTTATATTTATATCTTATAGATACGATTCTGCCATCTGCCTACATTCAGGTTGTATTTTATGGTTGTTTACTACCACTAAACTTGTTTTTGGGACTATCCCTCCCTATGTGGTTTTGATACACACTCTTTACCAATATTTACTCTGATTTAGTGTCTGGGAAACACTACTGTATCAATCACTGCTCTATATTCACCTTTGTTCCATCTTGAGAAGCGCCTACTCACTATCTCCTATTTTGCAACTAGTAATCTGCAATACTGTTGAAATATAGATGTTGGATTTCAGGCATGCAACTTGTGATGGACCGCTTGGCACCCCGACTGGCCCCCTCCGCCAATTGCTGATTCCTAGCTGTCACGGAGTACCATAAGCACTACACCAGACACCATAAGCACTGTAGCCCCTTAGCCGCCACAGCTTGGCTGGGGTCTCGCTGTCCCTTCTCACCCTGGATCAAAGTCCTGGATCCAGCTCCCAGTGAAAAGACCTCTCCTCCAAGAGAGTATAGCAGGTATAGCTGTATAGCTCTTACAAGAGCTGGTGATTATAGCTGGTATAGCGGTTCCCTACAAACATGAGATGACACTCTATGTTGAGGGTAAGCAGGAACTGTTTATTGGCAGCTACAACTGGCCTTTTATGCAGGTCCCAATGCAAGGGGCTTTCCCCACTGGACCTGAGAGTAGCCTACAGTAAAAACATACACACGCTTACATTGGCTCTTAGGTCCAGGGCACTCCCATACAAAATAGGTCAATCCCTCCCCTGTGCCTGGGAGATAATGAAGTCAGAAACTGTACAAAACTCAATTATCTCTAGGCACAAAAAACACACATTTCCCATACACCCCAAAAATACCTTAATAATACATCAAACCCCCTAAAAGTCACCCAGATCGGTTCAGGGGTTCAGGATTTTCCTGGAAGTCATAATTTGACCGACCACACGCATGGTCCTATTCTCAAAATAGTTCCATAGAATCACGGCTAAGGGCCACTGGGGACCGACCGGGAAGCGCGAAAATAGATGCAGGGCTTCCACACTCCTCCAAGAGTCCGTAGCAAACGTCTGTGGAAATCGATGTTTGTCACACAACTTAATTAACTGTATGTATGTATTATACAGTATGACACGTATTTTACATATGTAAGGAAGTGTATATTTGATACTATAAGTTGTTGCTATAAAGTTTGCCAATACATTGTATTATCTTAAACCCTACCTGCACTCACTGAAACTTCAGTCACTTGGCTGTTTCTTTGTTCTAGCCACTCACAGTAATTTAATTGAGTCCCACAAGATCAAACAGATTGGGGGTCAATCTAGGGAAGCAGCCAACACACAATGTCTCAGCGTTCATCGGTCAGATGAGGTGATTTGTACAACCTCTGTAACAGTATAGCTGGATTGCATCACATTTGATTTCAACTACCATGAATAAGCCATTATGTATAATGGTATCTGGTGCCAAAGCCTCACTTGTAACAAGTCCATCATAAGCCAAGTCTTATGCTATCAGTGACACCCACAATTTGTGGGGTATTTAAATAGTGGATGTATATATGTACCTGCCATCTATTGTCACAGGTCCTACCAAGGTTCATCCACCACCTTGAAGGAGTTAACAATGGAGTTGTCACCAAGTGAATGTTTCTGCCAATTCCATTGTTTCCATGGTAATTGCAAAACGTGTAAGTTCACATTACTTTGATAAATCACCCCGTTGTGTTTGGGCAATCTTATAAGGGGAAGATAGACCTGAGGACAAAGAGAAATTAAAATGGGCATGTTTTTATTGTGTAATAAACATTCTTTACACAACAGTAAGGTATGTTGTGTATAATATCTGGCCAACTTAGAAGCATGCTTAGTCATGTTGAGCTTTTATAATTTATTATAAATTATTAAAGTATTATATTCCTTATTTGTGGCACAGTAGGAGTTGTACTGTGTTTTGATATAGCATTAATAATTTTTTATGTGAACAAATTAAACATAAAAGATTTTTGTCAGTAAGGAGTGGGTGATTTGTTTTATTATAATTCATGGCAATTTATCTCAACAAATATTTGCAGTAATTTTTGTGTTTCATTCTTCATGCATGTTTGTGGACTTTAATGGTCATAAGTAAATTAATTTGTTTATTTAAAACCCAGGAGCTCATTTTGAGTGTATTTGGGGTATGGGAATAGGAGAGCATGTGTATAAAAGAAGAAGCAGATTACAGGTTAAATGACGATCTTTAAGGAGGGTCAAACAGGCCTGAGGTCAGAGCTATCAGGGAAATGGAGAACCACTCCAAAAAACAATCATGGCTTAAAATTTTCGTAATGCTAGACTATGTTATACTATGCAATGCTAGTATGTATCCTTTATAGGAGAACCATGGTGTTTAAATAGGACTGTAGGACTGTCCACAACTTCTCATTGCTATTTTACTGCAAATGATCTACACATGGTTTTATTAAAACAGGTAGATGTTGTAGCAGAACTTTTTTTTTTTAGAGGCTCACAGGTGCATCACTTACGCTGAAACTATGGACACCTTGTGATGGAAATAACCCCAATAGGTTAACTATCTAGAAAATCTCAGAACAAACATCTGTGTTTAACAGGCTAATCAGCAAGGACACAGTAAAAACACCAACTGAACATTGGGATTTGCTCCCTTCCCCCTTAGCCATTTCCTCAGCTTGGCTAAGAGATACTGGCAACAGGGGTACTAAGAGATACTGGCAACAGGGGTACTAAGAGATACTGGCAACAGGGGTGGATATGTGCCCTGCACTCTGGTTCCTACTGTATCACCGCGCTCTCTCACAATGTCCCTTACACTCTTTTACATGTTTTGTCCCACCTTTATGTAACATGCTGTACTGTATAAATATACTGACTATTGTTCAGTAAAGTACAATTGCCTTGTACTTACGTCCATTCTTGACTAGTGTTTGGGTACAAGGTGTGAAGAGCTGTTCATCACTTTATCCAGTATCTCGTTGAGGGTTAGGTGATACCTCTGAAGGAGCTCAGGCAGCAAGGTGAGCAGCTATAAAGTACCAGGCTGCTGAGGTAGCTCCTGGAGGTCATGTTGATATGTAGAAATAATAAATGCATTGGTAGGTTCAGCTATGGATCTAATGTCAAGGGCAAGGCACCCTATTTCTGTTACAGATGTTGTATTTGATCCTGCCTTCTACTATGAATCATAAATCCAATATTAGTCCAAAAGCTTGGTGTGGAGTCTGGAGAGGTTTCAATCTATAAACACAATATATATACATATGGTCCATACAGACTAGTTTTACTAATCATACTATATGTGTGTGGATTGTCTGTGTGTGAATGCATGATTGTATTTGTATGTGAGTGCAGGGGTATTTTTGTGTAGAATGTGTGAACGCACCTCATTCCCCTCTCCATGTCACCTCTCCTCATCAATGCTCCTTGCTCTATCCTTTCATGTCCTCTTTCTATATGCTCTTCACTCTACCCATCCATTCCTTCTTTCTACATGCCATTCCTCTATCTATCTATCTATATATCCATCGATCTATCTATCCCTTAATGTGCCCAATCAGTCCCCCTTTCCATATACTCCTTCATTTACTCATCCATGCCCCATTTTCTATGGCCCACTGTTTTTGTTCCCTGGCATGCCCCCTCATTTTATTTTCCAATATCCGCTCTTCCATACTACTACCCTTGCAATCTGTACGTTCATTTAATAGTACTTTACTGGAGCAAATGAGCCTCATCCCTGGAGTCTTCTGGCATTTCTGACTTTCTCTATAGTGACATCACACATCAATATAGTGCGAGCCTCAGTGTTTGGAACTAACCATGTGCCATCTCCTCGCAGCTCATTCTATTGTAATAAAAAGTTTTTTTTTAAAATTGTACTTCCTTTCTGAATTTTGCAAATCACCTTCCAATTCACAATATTTCACTGTTAATGAATAAATCATCATGTTTGTCTCTCAATTATCATAGAACACATTGGAAGCTATTCACTAGATTGGGAATTACAGCAAACTGTCAAGGGAATTGCAATTGTTAGACTAAAATAATTGAATTTGATTACGTAGGCTATTTTAGCCTTAAAACGTACAATTTACTTTTCAATTTTCGCATAAAAAAAACAAAACATTTCTTCCGTCATATACAGAAGAATATGTAGACGATCTATCTTTATAATAAGATTCTAGTAATCGTATATATTTTTCTGGCCACTTTTGTTTCCTGACATTGTGCAGGGTTGTAACAGAGCTGGTCAGTCCCTGAGGTCAATGATTTTCTTCTCTGTAATCCATTTTTCTTTGAATTTAATAGGGCATGATTAAAATTTAACTCCAACATCAGTCAAGTTAATTTGGTCACTTTGTTATCCAAGGTCATCTGTGGTTTCAGTTATTTCCCCTCTGTGTAGGTTTAAGGACCACGTATAGATGGAGAGATTGGACAAATATATCTGGATCACTAACAAGTTAAATGTTACAAGCCCCAAAACATGTTTACACCAGGCATGTTATAATAGCATTTAGGGAGAACTAACAGTTGTAGTACTATCATTATTTAATATTAACCTTAGCTTTACTGAGATATAGAAGTACTTACCATTTATCAGCTACCAAAATAGTGTAACAATTATTTATAACCTGAGATGAATACCTACCATATACATTTAGGACAAAAAAAAAATAATCATATATAGATTGCTGTGCAGGTATACCTAAAAAATAAAATGACATAAATATAATAGGGAGACAGGAAGGGAAAGGCCACTACAGAACTCAGTCGGCATACAAATAGCTCAGACCCAGAGACATGGAGCTAACACTCAGCATTATTTTATTTTTCGTTTAAGATTGTACAGTGTTTTTGTTGTTAGTAAAATAAAGATAAACTCAACATTGACATATACTCTAATACCAGAGAGCCAAACATGAGAACTTGACACCCAGAAATCCGGTATCATGCACCATATGGGGTTAGCTACGTTATGATATTCAAACATGTTGTGCAACTTGACCACCACCTGTTCATAATAACAATGTACTTAACGGCAATGTCAAATACCTATGCATGTCAATTCTTTATGTCAATGTCAAATAAAGAATTATAAAAAAAAAAAAAAATGACATAAATATACATAATTTAAAGGTTTCTTTCATTTCTTTTTCCGTCTGTACAATAATATTGTGACGATTCTAACAATGATTTTTTTTTTATTTCTACCATAAGTTTACAAACTACACCATAAACAGTACAAAACTTCGCATTTCTCAATTTCTCTAAACAGGCTCCAAAACAAACTACAACATCAAATAAAAAGAAAATGAAAACGAGGAGTAGGAAAGATGGACGATTGGGATCCGAATGAAGGTAATGTTTCCCTTTCTTTTCTTCCTGCTTTCTCCCTTCCCTTCTATTCCCTTCCTTTCCTTTTCTCCTCCCCTTCTCCTGTTTCCTCTTGATTCCCTTTTTTTTTCTTTCATCTTCTCTTTACGATCATTCTTCAATATGATAACACAATGTTTGAAGAGAGTATAAGAATGGACCCCATACTTTTGAGACAATTGAGTCAGAATTATTTATGTGACTAGCCGGCGTTCTACCCTCTCAGACTGTTCTAGATTTTATAGTAATTTAGAGATACTGTTTTAGTAGAATATCTCCACAATCTAGCAATACCTAATTGCTATCTTATTAATTTGAGTGCAATTTTGGCACTCAAAGGAACAAAATGTTCTTATTAACCTCATAGTAAGCAACACATTTAGAACATTTAGAAAGGCTAATAAGAGTATCATACCATTCATCAATATCAAAAAGGCATCCCAGTTCCCATTTCCCAAGCACTCATGTAAGAGAAGTTTGCTGGGAAGTTGGCAGAATCAAAAATTGATAAATACATATTTGATGTTTTTCTTCCTCAGCCTTAGTGAACAAGGAAATTTAGCTGGTGGGATGGAAGAACTCCTTGAATTAGAATATTACTATCTGTTCTACGGTAGTCTCTGATTCGTAAATATCAAAGGAACTCCATAACAGGAATTCCTCGTTAATCCTGTGTCTGCTAAAAATGTGACAACATTAAATCACAGAATAAATCTCTCACAACAAGTACTCCCTATTTGCTCTATTCTTAAACATTTAATGACTCAATGCCCAATGTTAAGGCCGCCAATGGAAAAGCTCTTTAAACCATCACTCTTGATGATAAATCTCGATGAGTTGTACCCAGCCTTATTCAAGCCGAATAGACATGGAGTGAGATGAAACTACATTATAGGGGCCACTTAGGTGGAATCCTCAACCAAACATAATAACACAGCCTGCCTGGGAATACCAAAGCATCCTTAAAATCTAACCAGTAATTAGAGTGGTCCAGGAAATACATTAAAATTCAAGATTTTCCTAGTCTTGACGTCAGAAAATATAGATTTTATTAAAGACAGGAGGTGAGTATTATGCATTTATTTTCTTTACTTAACTCCAGCAACAAATAAACATTTTTTCAATAAAGTTTAGTGAATAAAAGACAAAAAACAGAGTAACTGAGATGGAACACTCGGTAGTCAATCAGCATCCGGCAGAGTCTATATAGTGAATGATCCCCAATATTCTTCCTCTTTCAAGCTGCGAATCTAGAAGACGTATCTAGTAAAGTAAACTCCAAGGTTAAAAACAACGAAACTCCAAACAGGATTAAGCTGAAACATAAAGAAAGCGATGGGTTAATGGGAGGGATAAAACTTGCCTCCTGTCTTTAATAAAATCTATATTTTCTGACGTCAAGACTAGGAAAATCTTGAATTTTATAGCAAGACAGGAGGCTCGTATTATGCATTTTAAAAGCTGAATAATCATAGAAATATATAGCAAATACATAGTTAAGATATTACAAAATTATTTTTGAAACATGCGTACTAGGTCTAAATAAAACTGTTTAAATGTAGATTCTGAAGACCAATCTGCAGTTTTTAGCAGATCTGATAAAAAGCCCCTCTTGAGGCTGACAAATATTTTACAATGTTTGCTAAATCTAAATTTACAGGACCCACAGCCCTTTCCATGCACTAATTAAGCCAAATTTTCCAGACTGATCTGTAATTTGCACGGACAACTGGTGCACATGATTCTGAGAGAATGTCTCTAGTTGAGTTTGAAAATCCACTACTAGATTCATATGACCCAGGGTGAGAGATGCTATTAAAGGTAGTTGGCCTGATAGTACTAGAGGATAAAGATTTCCATCCGGATCGCGAAGAGCATCCCAGTGCATCTGAATGAGTTGTGGGTAATCTATCAGCATACTGAGAAGTTGAGGGAACCATAGTTGTGATGGCCAGAAAGGGGTTATTAACTTTAGGCTTGATTTCTGAGAACATGCTTTCAGAAGTACCCGAGATATCATTGCAAATGGGGGAAATGCATAATTGACTCCGTCTTTCCAGCATTGGAGGAATGCATCTTGATCGGCTGCCTCTGGATCCGGATGCCAACTGACATTTTTTTCTAATTGGCAATTGAGTCATGATGCAAAGAGGTCATATTGAAGTGGACCCCACAGGGAAAGTAGTCGTTGGAAGATGCTTGGATCCAACATCTAGTCTCCGTAATCCACTAGGAAATGGGAATTTCAATCTGCTACTGTATTGGAAAGGCCGGGAAGATATTCTGCTTACAAAACTATGTTTTAATCGAAGCAAAAGTGCCAAAAATCTTTAGCAATGTCAGCCAGTTGCTTGGGTTTTGTCCCTCCTAAGTGATTTATGTATTGGACTGCTGACATGTTGTCCATCTTGAGAAGAATACAATTGGATTTTTGTATTGCAAAGCTGCGTAGAGCGAAAAACCCTGCCATGAATTCCAGGCAGTTTATATGCATACTCGTCTCTTCTAGAGACCATTTGCCTCCCATGGAATTGCCTCCGCAACGGACTCCCCAGCCTACTCGTCGGATTCTATAATCAGATCTGGGAATGAAGGGAAAATGGCTTTCCCGTTCCAAATTTGAATGTGAGCTAACCACCAGAATAGTTCTGTTCTTGTATTTGGAGTCAAAGAGATCTCGTCTTGATGTGGGATTATTAAAAATCTTTATTGTACTTGTATTGAATTATTGTACTAACTCCATTTTAACTTTATACTGTGACAATCCTTCATTTTGTCCTCCTAACCTGACTTCTTCAATCCTCCATTTTGTCCTCATGACTTAACTTGTTCATTTTAAAACTACCTTACGTGACTGAACTTCTCAACCCAATTAGTATAGTAGACAAAGACTGTATTTCCTGCAAGGACACAGGAGTTGCTGACTACTCCCTAAACTTGTAAGATAGTATAGTTTGAAGGCCACGAGAACATAGTAGTAATGAAATGTTCTATTCATAAGAGACCTTGCACCTGGACATGAGGCCTGATATTATTGACCGTGTAAAATGACGCTCAAGACCCCCTTATCCCCACCCGTGTCCAGAATAATCCCACCTCTGGTGGGTGGGCACGGGACTAACCTCTTAATTTTTCGAACCAATAGGTAAGACACTAACCCCGACACTTAACAATTAATCCAATTGATGATGTTTATTTGCTGATATTCTAATAATCAATGATGACGCAAAATGCCTCTTAAAAGGGCCTGCGCGCCCGCTTTTTCTTCACTTGCCAATAAACTTTCTCGAAGTTATTTTAACCTGAACCTTGTGTGTCAGACTTAATTACTTCAGCGTATATACGCAATTCAATTTTATTAATTCGGACAGGAACAGATAGACATTTAAACATTTTGGTTTACTTCTAAAAAGTACCATAACAACTTGGCGCCCAACGTGGGGCATCGGGCTATGTCCGGCCGGTGAGCCGTCCTAAGGAAGACAAGGGTGGACGGAGGAATCCGGGGGGAAGGAAAGGAGATTGATCACCTCCAGGTACACGGTAGAGACTTCTGCAGAGCCACCGGTATGTTCCGGCCCCTTTGATTGACCCATCCACGTGTCTGTGACTGCTTCCCGGGAGGACATCAAAGACAGGTAATATCTTGCCCGGTGTCTCGTTACTCACCTGTTTACCTGCATTTTTGTCTATCTGTTGCCTGGGTGTGTTTGAATTGTTTGCCTGTTTCCCCATTTTGAGATAAAGGGGGGTGGACCTGCGGGGGATTTGCCTGGGGTTCTCTGTCTTGCTTGTTTTCCCTTTTTTTGGGATAAAGGGGGGTGGACCTGAGGGGATTTGCCTGGGTCTTCAGTTTGTTAGTCTATCTGTTTGTATTTTACCCCTTTTTTTGGGATAAAGGGGGGTGGACCTGAGGGGATTTGCCTGGGTCTTCTGTTGCACAGCCTAGCTAGCTTTTTGGTAACCCACAGCTTCGGCTGAGGGGAGTCCGGTTTTGGTAACCCACAGCTTCGGCTGAGGGGAGTCCGGTTTTGGTAACCCACAGCTTCGGCTGAGGGGAGTCCGGTTTTGGTAACCCACAGCTTCGGCTGAGGGGAGTCCGGTTTTGGTAACCCACAGCTTCGGCTGAGGGGAGTCCGGTTTTCTGTTTATTTGTGAGGGAGGCTTAGTCTTTTAACAGGGGACTCTGTTTCCTGGGGGAATTCAAGTGGGCATTGCTTGTTTTCCGCATCACGTGGTAGTGAGACTTATGAAAGTTGTTCTCCGAGCGGGGACACTACGGGGTTGAGAGAGGTGACTTTGGAGTAAGCACACGAGTAGAGGAAAGGAATTACTGTTGATTTTATTTGAACTGTGATGCATGCACTGTATTTCAACTGTATTGTTGTCTTGTTTGTTTAATGAGGAGTCTCATGAACTCCTGTGTCTGTCTCTAAAGATTTAGCTTGCCTTTCATCTTTTCTGTACTTCCTATATTGTTATACTATCCACTCCCATTCCTCTTAAAAGAGAAGTGATTGGTCACACACTTCTCACCTCGCTCCAATCCGTGTCTACCACCCCGGGTAGGCGGATTCAGTGACTAGTCTACGTTTTGGGAAGACGCACCTGAGAAAGTTTTACGGTCCTCGGGTGGCAGTCGAGCATTGTTCAATTTTCCTTCTCTCTCTCTATATCTAGGACGCTAGTATAGGGGTAAAGGGACTATGGGACAGGATTTAGGTAAGCCCAGTAAGGGCTGGTTAGCATGTGATTTAGTAGGGAACAGAGAAGGTGAGGAGATGGTTAAAGGTGTTGAAAGGATTGCAAAAGTATGTAAAATTGATGTACCGACATGTGGAAGATTACAACCAGAAAGTTGGCGCAAGTTACTGACAGAAATGAAAGGCAAGCTTACAGATAAAGATTTATTAAAGACTGCTGAAGCATGGTACAGAGTAGCGAAGGCTATTCAGTTAGAAGGTTGGGTTGAGGAAGAGATAAATCACAAAGGTGTGAGATTGTTTGTGTATCATAAGAATTGTGTTGCTGGGGTTTACCCTCAGCCAGCGCCCCAAAATGGCGCCCAGGGGATGTCTATCCCCAAGGTTCAGTCAGCAGTAGGTGATAGCCAGCTGACTGTGTTCCCCACTCCCAATCCTCCCGAATCCCATCCCATCACCTCCCCTGTCTGCCCGGTCCTGAATTCTGATGGATCTTTCTTTACCCCTTCCCCGTCTCTAACTGTCCCATCATCCTCATCCATCCCCACGCTTCCTTCTATGCCTAATCCTAACATTTCATCTGCCATTTTCTCCCTGCAATCCCTCTCCGTAGCTAATCCCCTCCCATCAGCATCCGCCCAACTAACCACCCCTCCCTCCCTTGCGCCAACTCCTCCTTCTGCACCCATCCCTACCAATCCCGTCCTGTCTCCTCCCATAACCGGCTCCACCCCAGTCCAATATCCTACCTCCCTAAATGTAACTACCCACCCTACTCTTCCGCCCTCCCCTGCCTGGCCCTACCCCTTCCCATATCCCATGGCCCTGTCCTATCCCGGTTACCCTCCCTTTACCCAAGCCACTTCCCAGGTTCCGGTCATGCCCAGTCCGGCTCAGTCTGCCCCGGCTGTGCCCATATCAAACATGGCCGCCACTTCTTCCCTTGATCCTAATGCAACTCCTTTTCCCGCCTCCAATATGGCGTCCCCCAGTTCAGCCCTGATGCCGGTAATCCCCGGTGACTACCTATCCCCAGGTTATGACTCGCTAGCCACCCCTGGATCGGGGACTCCTTCCCATCCCCCGATCCTTTCACCTCACGCGGGCCCTGCACCCCGTAAGAGAGCCAACATCATAGACTTCGATGAAGATGAGGGGGACAGGGTATCCCATGTCTCCTCGGAGGTTGCTGCGGGAGCCCCAACTCATCGTTCTATCGATGATCCCTTCGGACACAAGGGTCGGGGAGAACGGGCCCCTCCAAAGTATGTTGCTTTTAACCCCACTCAAGCTAGTGCTTTAATGAAATCACTCCCTGACCCAGAAAAACAACCTATGCCCTTTTATCGAGGGGTAGTCCAAATTCAAAAGACTTATTCCGCCGCATGGCGTGATTTACTGAGTATTTGTGCCATTAAAGCAGGGGATGCATACTGGCCAAGCATGGCCCGACACCTCAGTACAGACCTACTCAGCAGTGACGTTGATTACCCCTCCGGAGTAACTTTTTGCAACCAATTAAGAGAATGGGCTAAGGATAAACTTGCAGATCAGGCTGCTGGCCTTACTGATGTTATACAAGATAAAGGAGAATCAGTGGAAAGGTTTCATGCAAGACTGTACCAAATGTTCACAGATTTGGGGTTCGATCTTACTGACAAGATTCATTCACAAATGCTGTCAGGTGCATTTGTCCAAGGTGTTAAGGACTCAATTCGCAAGGGAATTATTGCTGCCCACCCTGAATATAAGGTTGTTCCCCTGGATACTTTACTCCTAGTTGCTAGGGGTCTAGAGTCTGCCCAGACCCCCAGAAGGCCAAGCTCAGCTCCTCTTATGGTGGCACGCACTACCCCTATTCCCAAGGGTACCAAACCAGAGGATGGTGTTTGTTTTAATTGCAAGGCCAAAGGGCATTTCAAAAGCGATTGCCCAGAACCCAGGAGAGAGCCAAGAAAGCCATCCAGGCCTGCCCCGGCCCCCAAGGCCGAGAAGGAGGTTCCGATAATTGAGGAACCAGATGATTAGGAAATTGGCAAGCCTGTGTCATTAACCCCTGTTATGGCAGTGTCTACAGGGGATAAGGGGGGGCCACTTGCTACAGTGACTTTGCCCATTGAGGGCCAGCCAACCACATTTCTTGTTGACACAGGTGCAGCCCGTAGTGTTCTGAGAGAACAAGACCTGCCAGACCCATCCTTCCTGTCCAATATTGATGTCTCTTGTGTTGGAGTGGATGGCCAGCCAAGATACAGCCCTTTAACAACTCCACTACGAGTTGGCTCTAACCTGCTTGCTCGCTTTGTGGTATCCTCCACTTGCCCAATTAACCTGTTAGGTGCTGATGTTCTCTCACGCCTGCAAGCATCCATCACCTTCACCCCAGATGGGCAGATAGAAATGTCTACACCTCTATCTGAATCAGACACCTCAGCCCTGTGCTCCTTACCTTTGATGCTGCATTTAGAAAAGCCCCGTGAGGAAGCAGCAGAATTAAGGTCCAATTTCCCAGAGGTATTAAAAACACAGGTGCCCGCCAAGCTATGGTCCTCAGGCCCAGAGGACATAGGTCACCTAAATGTTCCCCCTGTGGTGGTAAAGCTTATTCCAGGAGCTAAATTACCAAGAAAGCCACAATATCCACTAAAACCAGCACAGTCTGCTGCCATTTCTATCCACATCAAGGCACTCTTAGAGAAGGGTGCCCTGGTAAAATGTAAGTCTGAATGTAACACCCCATTATTTCCTGTGAAAAAGAAAACTCCAAAAGGTGAGCCAGAGAAGTACAGGATGGTCCAGGATCTCCGTGCTGTCAATGAAGCTACCGTCCTGGACACCCCTCTTGTACCAAATCCCCATACTCTGCTCTCTGGAGTCCCACCATCTGCAAAATTTTTCACAGTCATTGACCTGGCCAATGCATTTTTCAGTGTCCCACTGGACCCATCCTGTCAATACCTGTTTGCTTTCACTCATGAGATGCAACAGTATACCTGGACTGTCATGCCCCAAGGGGCACAAAATTCTCCAAGTCAATTTGCAAAGGCCATGGGTACCATCCTTGACCCATGGCAAGCTGAGCACCCAGAAGTTGTCTTGCTCCAGTATGTGGATGATCTACTGCTCTGTGGAGATGATATACCCACTACTGAAAGGTGTTCAATTAGTCTTCTTTCCTATTTGGCAGAACAAGGATGCAAAGCTTCACTCATCAAGCTGCAATTCTGCCAATCTTCAGTGATTTTCCTTGGACATTGCCTATCCCAAGGCACCAGACACCTTACTCGGGACCGGGTAAAAGCTGTACTGGACATTCCACCTCCAAGGACTTCAAAGTCTCTTCATGCCTTCCTAGGCCTCATTTCCTACTGCAGAGCATGGATCCCAGAAGCCTCCCTGCTTATACAACCTCTCTATGATGCACTTAAGTCTGACCCATTCTGTCTGACCAATGAAGCTCTGGACAATTTCAATGCTCTCAAACGTGCCATTGCTTCTGCTCCTGCCTTGGGCCTACCTGACTACACCAAACCTTTCAAATTATTTGTCTCTGAAAGACAAGGCCATGCAACAGGAGTTCTCACCCAAACTAATGACTTAAGAGGCCGCCAGAGGCCTATTGGATATTTCTCATGTCAACTGGACATTGTGGCCAGAGGGACCCCTTCCTGCCTCAGGGCCGTTTTTGCTGCAAGAGAGCTCATAGAAAGAACTTCAGACCTGGTCCTTGGCCACCCTCTGGTTGTTTTGGCCCCTCATGACATTTCTGCCATCATCAACCAAGTCCAGCTCAAGCACGTGTCTCCAGCCAGACACCTGCGCCTACAGTGTCATCTTCTTTTGCCTGACAATATTTCCATCCAGAGATGTCAAGTGCTTAATCCATCCACTCTTCTTCCACTCCCTGAGGGGGGTATCTATTATGGATTTATCACGGATGAAACCTACATTTACCTGCTCTGTGGATATATCAAGAAAGTCATGCATCCACATTTATCATTTTATGAAGATGAGACACCTCTTTGTGAAGGCCCAGATTACGCCTTCTGTACCATGTGGTACAAGCCAAACATTAATCCTGAACCTTGCTATGAAGATGAGCTTTACCACTGGACCGATGTAAAGCTCACTGCACAAGATTTCTATTGTGACTCTGAAGGCAATAGCATGGTCTTGGTCCAACTACCTCAACAACTCAACTACCTCTACCGCCATTGGGATACTGCTATCCCACATATTCCTGTTACCAAGTTGAAGACAAGGTCATGGAATGATCTTGGGCCCATGGCAAAGCTATGGGCCACCATGGATGAAGAACAGCTACAGGAAAATGGTATTGTCAAATACCCAACAACTGACCTTCTGGAAGCATGGCCACGTCACTTCCTAGAAAAAGAATTTCAAGATCTGGTCATAGTGAATGATTATGACCCTGAAACACCTCATGACTGTTTTGAACAGATGAAAATGGAGACAGTGCACCTACCAACTGTGCATGAAAACCCATTACCAGATCCAGATTTCACCCTGTTTGTGGACGGTTCAAGATATGCTGATGAGGAAGGAAGATATCATACAGGATATGCCGTAACCACAACAGATGAAGTCATCAAATCATCATCCTTACCGCCAGCAATGTCTGCGCAAGAAGCTGAATTACAGGCTCTGACTTCAGCATGTAAAATTTCCGAAGGAAAACGTGCCAACATCTATACAGATTCAAGATATGCTCTGGGCGTGGCACATGACTTCGGCCTAATTTGGAAGACAAGAGGATTTCTCACCACCGCCGGTACACCAGTCAAGCATAATACTGCAATCAAGGAGCTAATGGATGCCCTCCTACTCCCTAAAGAAGTGGCCGTTTTGAAGGTAAAGGCCCATGGGAAATTGGATACAGATGAAGCAAAGGGCAACCATTTGGCTGATCAGGCTGCTAAGCTAGCAGCCAGGGATCTGCAGGAAGTGGATGAAGAAGTGTCTGGACAAGAAGAAGAAGAAGTCCCTATTTTTGCTCTGCAAACTCTTCCTACTGATTTGCGAATTTTACGAGAACAACAAGCTGCAGTCACTCCTGAAGAAATCCAGAAATGGAAAAAGAAAGGAGCTGTCCAAAAGGACGGAATATATTACAACAACTTCAAATTTTGTCTTCCCAGAAATTTGTATCCAGCAGTTGTCCAATGGGCACATGGGCCTGCACACCTGTCAAAAGAATTGATGGCCGCCCTCATACAGAAGTATTATGAAGCACCTGGAGTAACAACATTGATCAATAGCTTCTGCAAAGCTTGTGTCATTTGTGCAAAATGCAATCCAGGAAAACCAATCAAGGTGCCTGCAAAACACCTGGCAAAGCCCATGTACCCCTTCCAGCGAATTCAAATTGACCACATCCAAATGCCCAAGAGTGGGCCCCATGAATATGCACTAGTCATAGTGGACATGTTCTCAGGATGGCCAGAGGCCTACCCAGTGGCCAATATCACTGCAAAAACAACCGCAAGACGCCTACTTACAGAGATAGTATGTAGGTTCGGACTCCCAGAAGTCATTGAAAGTGATCAAGGCCCAGCTTTCACAGCAACAGTGACTAAAGAAATTTGGACTGCTCTAGGGGTGAACTCTAGCCTTCCACACCCCTTACCACCCACAAAGTAGTGGTAAAGTAGAGCGCATGAATGGCACTCTAAAAACCAGAATGTTAAAAATGTCACAAGAAACAAAGATGCCCTGGCCAGAAAGCCTGCCAATAGCTTTATTTAGTGTTAGGCACACACCTAGAGGGAAGCATTCACTGTCCCCATATGAGATTCTATTTGGGACAGCACCCAGACTAGGTTGTTATTATCCGCAGCAGTTGCAGCTCCAATCAGATGTTTTAGTAGACTATGTAACTGAACTTGCAAGTGCTTTAAACAAAATACATGCCCAAGTTTTCTCTTCAATTCCAGATCCCGAATTGGATACAGGTACCCATAACCTGCTTCCCGGAGATTGGGTCCTGGTCAAGAAGTTTGTGCGGAAAAGTACTCTGGAACCAAGATTTGACGGTCCATTCCAAGTTCTCCTGATTACCGCAACCTCTGTCAAACTGGCCGGTAGGCCAAATTGGATCCACGCTTCCCACTGCAAGAAATCTCCTGCCCCAGAGGAAGCAGATACCGCACAAGCATGTACCTCTGGTACACCTTCTCCTTGATTAGCCTCATAAAGGCCCAGCAAGTAGCCATTACCAAAGATGTTAGTGGGTACACCTTCTGGTATAATTCATCGTGCACCCAGGTGGCTACTTATACCTTTGACTACTGTGATATTGTAGAATGCCCGTTTCCCACACCACAAATCCAGAGCATCTATAGAGATATCCCGCATTCAAAAGACCCATATGTTTGTGTAGTTGACAAGCAATGGGGGCACAATTGTGACCATTGGGGGGCGGCGGGATGGAATGCCGGGCCTGCCTGGGGTTACAAACCAAAAAGTGCCGTAGCTAAAGTAGATGATCATGGTAGATCTCTTCTCCAGAGAATGACTTTGAGAAAGCCTGGGGGGAGTACACCAATGAAATTAATCCTTAACATTGAGCATCCAAGCCCAACAGATGCGGACCAGTATGTGATGGGAATGTATTGGAAAAAGGGTTCCTACCGTAAATTAGGGCATTTCTACCTCAAAGATATGTGCAACTCTTCTGAGTGGCAAGGGGCCACCCATATGGTCTCTAACCCATTAAAACCTCATATCCAGACCTTTCAAGACATGATGGCCATTGCTAACCCCACCTTTGAAGATACCATGGCCGCGGAAACAGGTTTTAATGATGTAAATCTATGGTTAGAATGGATGAAATATAATGCTAATAAGCATAATAGAACTGCATGCTATGTGTGTGGCGGTGCCCGGCCTCACCTGGGTACCGTGCCTTTAATCCTACCAGTAGATGTAGAAGAATGTGTTTTAAGCCTTTTTGCCTAACACTATAATTTTAACAGGTCCATATGTATCGCATGGACAAAAGAGTATCCTCTCCTAACCCAGGATGTCAAACCCCCAGATGGTATTACCGTGTATAAAGGTAATTACACTTGTTATGCTAATTACGACGGAATAGGTAAATTCTTGGGTAACTTCTCTAAGGGGTATTGTGCTACCTACAGAAATGTCTCTATGGACTTGTTGCAGTTTCACACCAGGTCATTAGGGGATATTTACTGGTTGTGTGGGGATTTACAGCTAAGATCCAGAATGGACAAGCAGTGGTGGGGGGAGTGTACTCTGGCTAAAGCTATTATGCCTATACATATCATCTCTGACACACACCTCGTCACCCATGGGTCCAAACACACTAAGGTTAAGCGTGACGCCCCAGTGAATTGGAGTGC
Source organism: Pelobates fuscus (assembly GCF_036172605.1). Lineage (NCBI taxonomy): Eukaryota > Metazoa > Chordata > Amphibia > Anura > Pelobatidae > Pelobates > Pelobates fuscus. Next base: position 91,799,785 of record NC_086322.1, read on the forward strand.
CTAGGGGGGTGCCCAATGAGTTTAAAGCAAGGGATGAAGTTGCTGCAGGATTCGAATCAATTTTTACCATAGTTACCGCAAACAAGAATTTAAATTGGATAAATTACATTTACTATAATCAACAGCGTTTTGTTAATTACACCAGAGACGCCCTCCAGGGGTTGGCCGAACAGCTGCAGGCCACATCCCAAATGGCTTTCCAGAATAGAATGGCCCTAGATATGATCTTAGCCGAAAAAGGAGGGGTTTGTAAAATTTTGCCCGACACCATGACATGTTGTACCTATATCCCAGAAAACACAGGCCCTAATGGTAAAGTTACATTAGCCATAGAGAAATTAAATGACCTGTCTGAAGAGTTAAAAAGGAATTCTGGGATAAAAGATCCCTGGGAAAGATGGTTTGGTTGGATGACAGGATGGCAAAAGGCTTTAATGCAGATTGGTATGGCTATACTAATTTTCCTTTTTATTTTTGCTCTTCTCTTTTGTTGTATCCTCCCATGTCTGAGAAAATCCCTCATGAAGACTGTTGACCAAACGGCACCCACTTTCACCCATCTCGAAGTTGATGACCAAGATTTCCAAGACGTCAACTCACCCTGTCTGCCGCTGCAAACAATCCCTTTTGTTGATAAAGTGCAGGAATTCTAGGAAGGGACCAGCTTAGGGACAGCATCTGTCAGTGAATGGTAAAGGCCCCGTGTGGAGAAGTGGTGGGTTAGCTGCCATGGGACACCCATGGGTGTGAAGTGTTCGAGAGCCATACTGACGGATGAGTTAGCCTATTAGGGTTAGCTCTAGGGACAGACTTGCACTTTGCATTAACACCTAGCTAGCGGCCACGGGGTTTCTGTGCCTTTGGGTTAACACGTCTTCTGATACTAACAAAATAAAGTTTTATCTCTTAGAATCTAACATTTCATAGGGGGGACTGATGTGGGATTATTAAAAATCTTTATTGTACTTGTATTGAATTATTGTACTAACTCCATTTTAACTTTATACTGTGACAATCCTCCATTTTGTCCTCCTAACCTGACTTCTTCAATCCTCCATTTTGTCCTCATGACTTAACTTGTTCATTTTAAAACTACCTTACGTGACTGAACTTCTCAACCCAATTAGTATAGTAGACAAAGACTGTATTTCCTGCAAGGACACAGGAGTTGCTGACTACTCCCTAAACTTGTAAGATAGTATAGTTTGAAGGCCACGAGAACATAGTAGTAATGAAATGTTCTATTCATAAGAGACCTTGCACCTGGACATGAGGCCTGATATTATTGACCGTGTAAAATGACGCTCAAGACCCCCTTATCCCCACCCGTGTCCAGAATAATCCCACCTCTGGTGGGTGGGCACGGGACTAACCTCTTAATTTTTCGAACCAATAGGTAAGACACTAACCCCGACACTTAACAATTAATCCAATTGTTGATGTTTATTTGCTGATATTCTAATAATCAATGATGACGCAAAATGCCTCTTAAAAGGGCCTGCGCGCCCGCTTTTTCTTCACTTGCCAATAAACTTTCTCAAAGTTATTTTAACCTGAACCTTGTGTGTCAGACTTAATTACTTCAGCGTATATACGCAATTCAATTTTATTAATTCGGACAGGAACAGATAGACATTTAAACATTTTGGTTTACTTCTAAAAAGTACCATAACAGTCTGAATAAAAGAGAACGTTGCGTAGATGTTCTCTTTTTAATTTTTGAAGAGCCCAATAATGAAGGAGGGCCAGAAAACTCCTTTGAATCGAGGTTGATAAAAGTCCTTCAATCCGTGCCAGAGATCTGATGGAATCCTTGTTCAGAACTGACCTGATCTCTTTCAGAATCATTTTCAAATTCCGTGATTGAAGACTGTGAGTGGCTAAATTGGAATTCACTAGAAATCCCCAAAATTCTATCTCTTGAGAGGGAGTTTAAATCAATTTCTTGTAATTTATTACAAAGCCAAGGGTTGTTAACAGATTCAATGTCCATTGAGAATGTAGTTGAAGAGTTTGCACACTCTGTGACATAATGAATATGTTGTCTAGATAGATTATCATTCTCAATTGCACATCACACCTTATCACAAGCATAACACAGGTACATCACGCCTTATCACAAGCACGATACAGATACATCACACTGTATCACAAGCATAACACAGGTACATCACACCTTATGACAAGCACAACATAGGTAAAGCAAACCTTATTGCAAGCACATTTGAAGCGTGTATTATGTATAGATAAGACTGATTTATAACCCTGCACAGGGCAATACATACCCCCAGTATGTACCCAAGGTTATATCTCACACACTGTCCTGATATATAGCACATGTTAAGAGGAATATATAGGCCCCAGTATGTACACAAGGTTATATGAATTTCCCTGTGCAGGGGTACATATCAGGGCAGTGTGTGAGACATAACCATGTGTATACACTGGGGTCTTAGAGTGCACTCACAGGACTTGCCCCAGGACTTCTAACAGCTTCCTGCATGCAGGAGGGAAAAGATGCCGGATATGATATCTCCGGCGGCAACATCAAATTATCCATAAAAGTGCTCTCTCATACTCTTGCGGCCGCAAGAACTCTTAAAGGATGAATCCAACAGTGGCCCCAGGGCAGTGCAGCCCTACACCATATTACAAACAGGATTCTTTACTAGTGTCACTACGCTTTTAACATATAATTAACAGATACCATGGTTGTGACCGATAACCTCTGAGTGTAATGGCTACAGTTTGTGTGTGATATATTTGGCTGTCTGAGTTTAATGGGGTTTGCACATGATTTATTGGGTTGTCTGTGTGTGAGAGGAATAGTTTGTGTGTGATGGTATTGAGCTGTGCACGTGTGATTGAAACTGTGTGTTAGCATTGGGCTGGTTGTGTGGGATGAGAACGTGTGTACTCATTTTGTGCTGTCAATGTGTGATGCGTACTGCTTGTCTTTGTGACGGTTTTGAGCTGGCTGTGTGTGGTAGGATTAGCAGTGTTTGTCTTTGTGTGATAGTAATAACCCCCTTATGAGTAGATAGCACCATGTAACTGTTTATCTGTGCTGCCTGTGACCTGTATAAAAGTTGGTGAATCCTAGACCAACACAAACTACAATTACTATATGTAATCCTGGATACATACATATAATTTACTCAAAAGCTTCACCTCAGGTTACTTACTGTCTCAGTTGTAATGCCACTGTCTGGAGTGTCCGCTCCACTCGCGCTCTCAGTCCCTCTGCAAACTGCTGTCTCAGCCAGGTAGGTAGTCTCACTCTCTGCTCTGCTCGCTTCTACTCCTCTTCTATCCATGTCTCCCTCCCCATTCCATCTGTATCTCTGCCTCTCTTCTATATATCTCCCCCCCATGTCTCCCTCCCTCCAATCTCTCCCCCATGTCTCCCTTCCTTCTATATCGCTCACATCCATGTGTCGCTATATTTGTTCCCCCATCCATACCTCCCTACCCTTACATATTTGTCCCCCCCATCCCTACCCCTTGCATATTTGTCCCTACCCCTTACATCTTTGTCCCCCATCCACACCTCCCTACCCCTTACATCTTTGTCCCTCATTTATACCTCTCTACCCCTTACATCATTGTCCCTCCATCCATACCTTCTACCCCTTAAATATTTGTACCTCAATCCATGACCCCCCCCCCTCTATACCTTCTATCCCTTACATCTTTGTCCTTCCCCCTCATCCATATTCCCCTTCTTCCCTAATGCCTAAAGGCAGGCAGCTATTTCACTCTGCTCTGCCATACACACAGTTGGCTGACATAGCAGGGGAGGGGGGCCTCTCATTCCCTGGAGGCGGCAGGCGCAGTGAGTCAGACTGAGTGCCGGGTAGTCACGTGACACCCGGCGCTCCTACACAGAGTGGGAGGGGGAGGTGCTCCCCCTCCCAGTGTACAGTGCGTGCGGTTCCCTTATGGAGCTGCACGCAGCCTGGGGGGGTGCTGGGAGCGCACGGAGGGGGCACAAAAATCACTTCTCAGTGGGGTTGGTCGGTCTGAGGGCTCAGTGTGCCAGCTGTGGCATGTGTGCCATAGGTTCGCCATCGCTGGTCTAGGGCATTCAGATCTTAGCTTATTTCTAGCCACTTGGTCAAGGGGTTTCCTCAACCAGCATTCAAGATATTTGGCTACATGAGCCATAGGGACCCATTCGGCTGACTTAGAGTGCTTAATATGGTCTGGGTCAAATAATGGTTTCCCATTAACATCCATTATAATATTCTCTTCATCAGATTTAGAGAGAAGCTCAGGTGCCTCTGAAACAGATTAAAAATTTGAGGCAGAATCAGATTAAGATTTTTCATCTTCCAAGCATGAAAATGAGTCATCATTCGAGGAGGTTTTATAGGAGTCAGGTTTGCTCCTGTGAATGGCCTTCCGAGCTCGTCTGTCTTCCTCACGAGCAGAGGGTCTTTTGAGTGATTGATTGCACTCCTCAGTTTTGTGTGAGACACGCATTTTGTTTTGGTCTTGTCCTTCCCCACCTTATGTGATTTAGAACAGCCAGGGGATTCTAAAGGACCGCCAAAGCAGTGTTTGCGTTTCTGGGTGGCCTTCCCAGACCTCCTGAATCCCTGAGCTAAATTCCGTTCTGACTCCACAGGTGACCAGAATTGGTCTGAAAGAGTATTGATTAAGTGAGTCTTATCACTAGCTTTTGAATTGCTTATGGCCTGAGCCACAGACTTTGCAATTGCTTGTTACATGGAAGACATTGCAGTATAAATTGCAGATGAAACTGATTTGTGAACGGATAAGTCTACGATATTTTGTAAAGAATCATGAGTAGCACCAAGTTTTGATGACTGAGAAGGAGTTTGTCTAATTTCTTTAGAATTCATCGTTCAATATTGCAACAAATTGTAATTTGTAATTACTATTAGTAAATAGTAAAATAATGTTGCAAAAGATTAGGTAAAATCCTGACAGAAAAGTCAAATAATTTCAAAGTTATAATAATTACCAACAAAGAGCAACAACGTTGTGGAAAAACACTGTGCTGAGGTAAAGTGGGCAGGAAAGTTAGCCGAGAAGCAACTAACTGGAATTCCCGCCCATAATAACGTCATCAATCTATGAGAGACTAACTGAAATTGCACGTGCAGCAATTCACATGAAAAAATGCAGAATTAAACTGAACAGTGAAATACAAGTTCGTAGAAAAAAAACTGCGAACGCGAGTATAATAAATGAATACAAAATTAGAATACAATTGGCCGCAATTCGCAAGAAATCTACCGAACGCGAGTCATTCGAAATTACTGAATAGTAACAATTCGTATGAAAACTACTGAACGCAGACAAACCGCGAACTCAATTCAGATGAAAAGGCACGAATGCCAGTGTATATAAAGCCAAATACATATATTTGAACAAAAAATAATAAGAAAAATATATAAAATTACTTCAGAAAACATACAACATAAAAGAATAAATATATATACAAACCAAACCAGAAGGTATTCATATAGAAAACATAATATATATGATACTTATCTCTACTGTAGCAGCAAAGAAAGAGGAATAATATTGGGGATCATTCACTATATAGACTATGCCGGATGCTGATTGGCTACCGGGTGTTCCATCTTATTTACTATGTTTTTTGTCTTTTATTCACTAAACTTTATTGAAAAAAAATGTCTTTGCTGCTGGAGTTAAGTAGAGAAAGTTAATGCATAATACAAGCCTCCTGTCATGCTATAAAATTGTATTTACTAAAACCAAGGCCCTATAATAATTAACAAGATGGCGAATTCCTAGTCTGTCTGAGGGTAATATAAATGTGCTTGTTTAATCCTAGATGTTTATGAAATATACACATATTTATTTAGCGCCTGCTGTAATCTTGAGGGAAAAAGAGGGATTGTATGAAAAAAAAAAAAAAATACTTAGGCAACACTTAACCTCAGTAAGTCTCCCAAGCCCAGGGATCTTATTGATACACCAACTTCTAAAGACCATATTGATTGAGCGAAATGCCCTATTTAAGCTAACTTCTTCCATCTTACAAACTGGAGAACATCATTCTATACTCAGATAAGTAATATTAGAAAGATGAAAAAAAATTATATACAAAATTTGATAGAAGATACATTTATTGGAAGAGCTTGTGATTTTTCCTGATTCCCCTTAAGATTTGTTAATGTACTAAAGATTCTAAGAGGTCCCTGAAGAGCTGGCAATAACATATCAGGAAAAGTTATCTGCAACAAAATGCTATTAGCGAATAAGATCATTTTCTGTTATCCAAGGTGAAGTATCAGAGCTCCACACATTTCAGGAGTAGCACTGATTGCTCATGCTAATAATTCAAGGGCAAAAGAATTTAACAGAAATAGCGGGCATCCCTCCCTCGTGCTACTTGAAATACCAAATCAATGTGAAATAAATTCTGCTCTCATAACCTGTGCTGCTGGATTTGAATATTAAGCCATGATACCATTTATTAATAAATCAGGCATGCCAAATTTGTGCAACACAGATTCTGTATATTCCCAATGTGATCTGTCAAATGCCTTGTCCATATCTAGTAACACGAGAAATGTATCCGACTGAATTCTCTCCTGCTTCGTGAATTAAATTAATGTCTTTCCTAGTAGCATCAGAGGATTTTCTGTTCTTGACAAACCCCACAGGATCATAATGAATAATTTGAGGAAAGAGATCTTGAATGTGTCCTGTTAAAACCCTAGCATATGTTTTATAATCAGCATTCAAAAGAGAGATGGGACGATAATTCGGAGATGAGGCAGCGGGTTCACCCAGTTTGGGAAGGGTTACAATATTTGCTGCTAAGAAAAAAGTCAGAAAGACTCCCTTACTCAGACCTGCATTAAAAAAACTCTGCCATATACACTGATCAGTCACAACATTAAAACCACTGAAAGGAGAAGTGAGCAACATTGATTATATTGTTATAATGGCACCTTTTAAGGGGTGGGATATATTAGGCAGTAAATGAGCCGTCAGTCTTTGAATTTCATGTGTTGGAATCAGGAAAAATGGGCAAGTTTAAAGTTTTGAGTGACTTTGACAAGAGTCAAATAACGATGACTTGTCAGAGCATCCCCATAAGGAAGGACAGCTGGTGAACTGGCATCAGGGTCATGGGCAACCATCGCTCATTGACGCACGAGGGAAGCAAAGGCTAGCCTGCCTGGTCCAATCAGGCAGAAGAGCTACTGTAACTCAAATTTCTGAAAAACGTAATGCTGGGCATAATAGAATGGTGTCAGAACACACTGCATCACAGTTTGCTACTTATGGGGCTTCACTGCCCAGAGTGCCGTGATGACCCCTGGACACCGCCAAAAGCGCTTTAAATGGGAATCAGAACTGGGCCATAGAACAATGGAATAAGATTGCCTGGTCTGATGAATCACATTTTCTTTTAGATCAGGTGGATGGCAGGATGTGCATGGGCCTTTTACCTGGGGAAGAGATGGCAGCAGGATGCACTATGAGAAGGAGGCAGTGCTATACTATGGGTTACTTTGACACATGCCACCTACCTAAGGATTGTTGCAAACCACTTACACCCTTTTATTGCAATGGTGTTCCCTGATGGCAGTGGCCTCTTAGAGCAGGATAATGCACCCTGCTGCACTGCACAAATTGTTCAGGAATGGTTTGGAGAACATGACAAAGAATTCAATGTGTTGCCTTGGCCTCGGAATTCCCCAGATCTCAATTGGATTAAGCATCTGTGGGAGGACCCACCTGACAACTCGCAGGACTTAAATGATCTGCTCCTAATGTCTTAGCGAGATACCACAGGAAATGTTCAGAGGTCTTGTGGAGTCAATGCCTCAAATCTGTTTTTGAAGCACCTGGCGGGGGAGGGGAGGGGGGAGCTACACGTTATTAGGCAGCTAGTTTTAATGTGGCTGATCAGTGTATGGAAGTAATATTTTAGAAAAAAATTGTAATAAAATGTCATAAGGCCATCTGGTGAAAATAATTGCTTTGAGCACCTCATCAGCTGAGTTGCTAAAAACTCCACCACAGCTGGAGGCAGTGACGGCAAATTTACTGAAGTTAAAAAATCATGAATCCCCTTAGGAGTAGGTTGAAAAGTTTCATTGGATTGTATTATGCAAATTTTCATAAAAGGTTGATCATTGATGGCCTGTGCAATATAATTTTTAGGTAAGGTTATGGATAAGGGTACGAATATAATTTTATAAGTAAGGATATGGATCTCGAGGACAGTGTTTTCCTTAATTTACTTGCAAGCAATCTATCAGACTTTTTAACTTTAGAGTAGAAAACAGACTAATTTCATCAAACAAAATGCTGTATTTTTCAAATGACTTTTATCTATTTCCTCCCTTATATTACGTGCCCTATTTTGAATTGCCTTATTGGAATACTGTCTTGAAATTGCAACAAAGACAGTTCTGCTTGCAACTTTATATTCTTTACAGGTTTTTCTCTAGCCAGATTTGACACTAGTTTTATAAAATGTCTAATAACCCCTTACCGAAGAGTCTTGAATTCTCCAGGAATCTGAGAGGCAGAATACCGAGTGAGTTCAGTTAGTTAGATCTTAGTTCAGGGAGTTCATAGGTGGTCAGAAAAAGTTTTCCAGAATGTTTACTTAAACATGACCAAAAGCGTTTAGAGACAAATCTTTGTGGGTTCTGCTCATTAAATCCCTTTTTAATTTAATGTGGATGAAGGCTAGTATGAAGAGAAGTCACTTTTGGTACAAGGAAGGTCTCTTAGTTTGAGGCAACTATTTGGCCTACCAATTGACAGAGTAATACATGTGCATTCATGAGGTTTGCTTTGCACTTTTTACAGCTCGTTATTTTGGTTGGAGAGCTGTCGAAGTGCAGTGTCAAGACTTGACTATTGTCATGATTACTGATCGGCAGATACACTGTGCAGCACTTCCTGGTTCACCGATCAGGCCCCGCTTATGCTTCTGATGTCACCCACACCTGTTTTTAAAGGAAGCTGCATGTAACCTCAGGTGCTCAGTCAATTTGTTTCATTTTGTTACCAAGTACCGTCTGAGTTCCCTGTGTTACCAAGCTGTGTACTGAACCTCTGAACATTCAAAACCGACATTGCTGAACTCTTTACTCCCTGGACACGTAATGGACTTTGACTCTCATCTCTTTACTCCAAGCTAACATTGCTGAACTACAGACTTGTTATGTCAGCACCAATAACAAGCACAACCTGCCCCGCCCTCCCCCTCCCCCTCCCCCAAATGAGTATCCAGGGCATCCAGTGCTCACAGATGGCTAAAATGTCCTGGTTTTTTTCTGCACAATGCAAGCATGCGCATTTGCTAGTGACCTGTCTCCAGTGTCACCAAGAGTGGGATACAAGAAAACAAAAGTGGAACAGGACTGTTAAAGTGTGTTGTGCATGCGTAGGGATACCCCTGACGAGATTATTTATAAGTGGAGAAGTGGGAGGTAGTAGATGAGAGGCTAAGAAAAGCTACTTAACCATGACCATAAGATGTATGGATTCTGTATCCGTACTGTCAGATATACCCAATGCTTGCTTTCACCCTGTAATACAAATATTCCTACTTGATATTGTTAACCTTACACACAACAAAATAACAATAAAGCTTAGCAAACGAGAAAGGGAAATGGGAAAGAAATAAGGGGAAAGGAGGGAATAAAGAGGAAAAGAAATGTAACTTTACGATTCATGACCAAACTAAAACTTTGTTGTAATCTGGAACCAGCTTCTTCTTGCCATTCATTTCGCCTTTGTTTGAGGCATTCCTGCATGTGTATGCATAAATATACCAGTTTTGTTTGAACTGATAAATTAAAATAAAGATTGTTTAAAAAAAAAAAAAAAAAGAATTAGGATTAGGATTACGATTAGGGTTTGTGTTAGGGTAAAGGGTTAGAATTAGGCTTGGGACCAGTAAGGAAGTCGCTCTCCTGAAATCTCCAAAAGGAATCTTTCTACTAACATCAGCAAAGGGAATCCAGCTAACACTACTTCTAAGGTTAGGGTATTGCACTTATTTATTTACTTATAAAATATTTTACCAGGATGGATACATTGAGATTTCTCTTGTTTTCAAGTATGTCCTGGGTCCACAAAACATTGCATTGTCACAATAGGATACAATATTACAAAAAATACAATATACAATATATATATATATATATACACATATATAAATTTAATACATAACCGGTAATAAATGTATTCAACCATGACAGGTGCATTCTGTGCTGAGGTATATTGCCATCAATCTCTTAAAAGATTTTAGAGTGAATGAAGATTTGACTGTGTCCCTGAGGTTATTTCATAATTGTGGTGCTCTGTAGGAAAAGTAGGATAGAGCCACTTTATTTTGGTATTGTGGTATGCTAAATATCGTGCTAGTACTGGATCGGCGGTTATAGGAGGTGGGAACAGCTGGGGAGAGCATTTTACTCAGGTAGGGTGGGAACGTCCCAGAAATGCTCTTATGCACAAGGCTGGAAAGATGAAGAGTACGTCGGGATTTGAGCAAAAGCCAGTTTAGCTCTTTTAACATGTCACAATGGTGGGTAAATTAATTACATTATAGTACAAAGCAGCAGAACAAATTATATAACATATTAAGTTTATTAAGGTGGGTTTGCAGTGCGGGTGCATACACTACAGCCGTTAATCAATAACCAGCATTAGCATTTGTTTCCTTACTGTAGGGCTAAGGCAGGATTTATTTCTGTGCAGGGCATCTAGTTTTGGGTAAAGTTATGAAGAAATGTTTTCAATGTGAAGGCCAAAAGATAGATTTGGGTCTGGCAACATACCGAGATATTTAAAAGAACAGACTGCTGTCAGTGTGCTATTTGAATTTGTTCTGATACATAGTTGTTGATTTTGTAGTTTACGTAATTTAGGTACAGTTCCAAAGATCATTGTAACAGTTTTGTCAGTGTTTATGAAGAGTTTGTTATCCTCTATCCACTTTTCAACCTGTTTGAATTGGTTTTGGAGCACAGCCTCAAGCCTCAGTAGATTGGGTTTACTAGCGTAGATTACAGTGTCGTCTGCATACATGTGTACAGTTGAGGATTTGCAGACGTTAGGCAGATCATTTATAAATAATGTGAATAGCAGGAGGCCTTGAGGAACACCACATGTGACTGGAAGCGCTATCAGAAATGGCCACATATTGCAATCGATCTGAAACATACGATCAAAAAAGTTTTTGCAAAAGAATGCCATGGTCTACTGTGTGAAAGGCCTTGGCAAAATCAAGGAAAATAGCTCCAGTTAAATCTCCTTTTTCCATTCCAATTTGGATGTCATTGCAAACTTTTAAGATGGCAGTCGAAGTTGAGTGATTTGGACGAAAACCTGATTGGTCAGGGGTCAGATAATTTGATCGTTGATAATATTCACATAGTTGCATGTGGACTAATTTTTCCAAGATTTTTGACAATACAGGGAGCAATGATAGTTATATACCAAAGTAATGTCACCACTTTTATGGATAGGTACAACTTTTGCAGTCTTCCAAAGTTTGGGTATGTATCCTGACACCAGGGATTCATTGATAAGGGTTTAGCAATTGCTGGCACACTGAGCTTCAGCAACATTGCTGGGATTTGATCTGGTCCACACTGTTTTTTCATTTTTAAATGATGTTTATTAACCCCTTAACGCCGTTATGGCGTTCTATGCCGTCACGGCTTTAAAGGGCTTTAAAGCCGTTGCGGCAGCATAGAACGCCGTAACGGCTTAAGCCCCCAGGACCTCGGTGGTACTTACCTCCGCCGCGATCCTCTTCTGGAGGGCTGCCTGACAGCCCACGCAGCCCTCCTCCGGCAAGTGAGGCCCCCGGGGGGGCCATGTGATCGCTTTCAAAGAGCGATCACATGGCCCCCTATAGCTGGCTGTGGATCTGCCAGCAGGGGGACTGTCTGAAATGTCAGACAGTCCCCCTGCTGGTGGGATCTGTAAAAAAAAAAATATTACACATGTTAAAAAATAAAATAAGGAGGGGCGGGGCCTGACCGCCGGGCTAACTGGTCGCATCAAGAGACAGCTCCGAGTGAGAACCTGCTAAAAAATATTGCAAATCGACTTTTAATAGGGCACCTCAAAGAATCTGAACCCCAGAGAGTGTTGGTAAACAACGGAGCTACGCCCTGCAGAACTCACATGCAGCCAAGAAACCGGACCGCTAAAACAACCTGCGGCCTACCAGTGGGGGCGAGCATGGGAGAGGCGGCCGATCTCCCTGCTGGCTGGCTGACACGCTGCGGTGGCTGGAAACCCCGTATCCCCCCCCAGCCGGTGGGGGTTATCCCGGCATACTCAGACGGGCTATGCCTCAAAGCTATGGGACACATCAACCTACTCACCCGTGCTTGAGGCCAGCGCTCAAAGCGGAAACTGAGACCAAAATGGCGGCTGCCGGATCGGACATCTCAGCACGAGGCCCGCAGGGGACGCTTGAGGAGCGGCTAGAGGCTATATTCAGCGCATTTTGGCAGAGGCTGCGGGACAGAGGGGAACAAAGACCACAGAACCTCCTTCCCTCCCGGCAAGAAAAAAGCGAGGTACCTCTAATATCCCCAGAGAAGCCGGGGAGAGAGAGGACTCACTTAACGCACCGCCCAGAGTCCACCACAGCCTCCCTGGACGGAGGGCCCAGAAGGGGAAGACCCCGGCGCTAAACCCGCATACTCGTAAGGCGACACCTCAACCCAAAGCGATGACCCGTAACCAAGCCCTGGGAAACAGAAATTTTACCGCCAAGCACGATACACCTGCCATGGCGTCAGTCCCACACTCACCCTACATCCATCCTGCACTGCTGAGGCCCAGGGGAACACAGTGGGGAATTAAGCGACAGGTCTCTGAGCGGAACCCTGCAACGACAGACATCAGCCCCAGGCTACACAAACATAGCAGACCCCATCTTGGATCAGCAAGCACTATTGGACTGCGCTCAGATACCTACCCCAAAGGCATTGATGCCACCAACTCCAGTGGCCCAGCTAACTTGCCACCACTGCCAAGTGAACACCGACCACCACACAGACAGGGCATTGGAGGAACGCAAGAAACCCCGGACTGTCTCAAGGCACCGGCACTGATGGCACTGCAACCCTGATATATGTGACGTAATGTATTTTAATATTAATATAAGTATATATATTAGGATTAAAATACACTTAGAATGACGTTACATATATAAAATATGTATATATATTATATATATATATATATAATAGATATATACACATATATTATATATATATATATATATATATACGTTTAATTACAATAATAAATAAATAAAATAATAAAATAAATAAATAAAATATTGAAACAAAATTTAAAATAAATTATATATTCATATGTAATTTCATTCTAACTGTATTTTGTTATTAACATATATATATATATTAATATATTGTATTTTGTATTTGTATTTTGTTATTAATATATATATATATATATATTGGTAACAAAATACACTTAGAATGACATTTTATATATATCTATCTATATATAAAAGACAAATAACCGCAAATATATATAGAGAGATAAATACATATAATTACATAAAATATTACATTAGTATACACGTAGAATTTAAATACCTATAAATGCATATATATTAAAATTCTACGTGTATATTTAAGTAATCTTTTAACATAATTATGTGATTTGATTAATTAAAATTTGATTGACATGCCTGACAACACAGGGAGAAAGTGCAGAGAATTTAATTCGCAAGCACTATATTTGACCCTGTAACTCTCCAAGACACCATAAAACCTGTACATAGGGGGTACTGTTTTACTCGGGAGACTTCGCTGAACTCAAATATTAGTGTTTAAAACTGGTAAATTGTATTACAATGATGATATTTTAAGTAAAAGTGAAGTTTTTTGCATTTTGTACAAACAAACAAACGGCACTTTTATGGACTATATTATTGTTGTAATATGTTTTACTGTTTTAAAACACTAATATTTGTGTTTAGTGAAGTCTCCCGAGAATAACAGTACCCCCCATGTACAGGTTTTATGGTGTTTTGGAAAGTTAGAGAGTCACATATAAGGCTTGCATTGAAATTTGCCAGATTAGTTATGTTGCATTTGATACCGTATGGTAGCCCAGCAATAAGAATTACCCCCATGATGGCATACCATTTGCAAAAGTAGACAACCCAAGGTATTGCAAATGGGGTATGTCCAGTCATTTTTAGTAGCCACTTAGTCACAAACACTGGCCAAATATTAGTTTTTTTGCTTTTTTCACACAAAAACAAATATGAACGCTAACTTTGGCCAGTGTTTGTGACTAAGTGGCTACTAAAGAAGACTAAACATACCCCACGTTCAATAGCTTGGGTTGTCTTCAAATGGTATGCCATTATGGGGGTAATTCTCATTCCTGGGCTACCACACCGTCTCAAAGGTAACATGATCTGGCAAATTTCAATTTGAAAATGAAATGTTCTATATTTGACCCTGTAACTTTCCAAAACACCATAAAACCTGTTAATGGGGGGTACTGTTGTACTTGTGAGACATCGCTGATTACAAATATGTGCAATTTTTGGCACTAAAACCTAACAGTATTATGACATTTACAGCTAAAATGTGAGGCGGAACTACAAATTTAAAAAAAAAAAAAAAAATTCTCAGTCTTTTAAATTTTCTTCATAATAAATTATGTTACATATATAAATATTTGATATGAAATGAAAGCCCTGTTTCTCCTGAACAAAATGATATATAATAAGTGTGGGTGCATTTAATATGAAAGAGGGGAACTACGGGTGAACAGACATATGGCGCAAATTCCAGTTCTTGTTTACGTTTTGTTTTGATCAGAACGTGTACTATTGACTCCGTCCTGAAGGGGTTAACTACACTAACAGGCACAGGTCTAAAATTTAATTTCTATAAATGAGGATTTTGAAGATCTGGCAGGGCCTGATCTTTCTTTGCGGTCTGAAAATTAGTGTAATTTGTTATCTTAGCAACCAGGGTGGTAGCACATCCAGCAAAATTATTATTAAAGTCATTTGATACATCTAGGGGGCTGTTGTAGTGTTTGGTTGTCCATTTTGACAGTGGAGGGTTGGGAGTGGATTGTGGGGGTTTGTATGCTATTTATGATTTTCCAGAAGTTTGGGTTTGATAGGTTGTTGTTCAAATTTTCACAGAAATACTGGGTATTTGCAATTTTTGTTTTGTGCATGCATTTCGCCATTGTCTTTAAGTACATTGATCGTTCATGGAGCCCGTACACTAGAACTTTGACCACAGTGAATCTCTAAACATTTACATTTGAATGAGGTCAGCTGTAAATACAATGTAAATACTTATATCCTCATTATTTATCACGAAACAATAAAAGAAAAACTACAAAATTATAGTGTAGTATATTTAAATATCAGACATGGATATATATGGAAAATATAAGTAGATCAATAGACATTCGTGCCCTTTCTTTAAAATATATATATATATTTTATAATAAAGGCTGCTATGATGAACAAACAAGATTGTTGACTAAAGTGAGAATTCAAAGTAAAAATCGAATTTAAGGCCAATGTAGCCAAACTGGGAGCATCCGTGACTTAGAGAATGTTTCAGTTCAGCTATCATTTATTACCTTAAATTTGAAATTCCCTTTGAATTCATTCTGACTTCTTACTTGAGTGAATAACCCTGATTGTAGAAGAACACTTTAATGAGGTCAAACAGAGTGATAGGAAGTAGTAAATTAAATCTAAAACAGAATTACAATTAGAGCAAATATTCTACTGTTTGTCATTTTAATTCCCAAAGGCATATTTAAAAACAAATCTCAAACAAGTGTTGGTATATTTTAAAACAAGATGAAGTTCTAATTGAAGATATTAGTGAAAAACCAATGTATAGTGGGGCAAAAGATATAACATTTTAACCATGATTTATACAGAGGATTATTTTTATAGAAATAAGGGCTTGTTTTAATTGTGGTTGTTGAAGGGCATGTAAAGAGTCTACTCATTAAGTTTAAAAAACGACAAAATTATTTGTTCCTAGTATTACAGTAAAAAGTATAAGATCAACTTGTTCATTACCTACAATAGTAGTAAATGTGAGTTGTCTGCATACATGTACATGTGGCTCTCAATATATAGGTAGGACCACCAGACCATTAAAAGTCAGGATCAGCAAGCTTATTGGGAACAATAAATATACATTTCTGAATCATTCTGTATTTGCCCATTTTGCTCATAACAAGGATACACAATGTCTACGTTTTTTTTTTACATAAATTAGATAGACATTAGAGAGGGGGTGACATCTCAATATGCCAAATCAAATACTTGAGATGGAAA